>NW_026644599.1:0-309202 GCF_030020395.1 Manis pentadactyla | reverse complement strand
GTTTGCTGGTGTGCTAGTGTGTGTGTAGGTGTCTGAGTGTGAGAAAATGAGAGTTTGTGAGTGTGTATTCGAGAATGTTGCAGATTTTGTGTGATTGTGTTATTTTGCTTGAATGCGTGTGTTTGAGTGTCTGTGTGGTTGCTTTCACATGTGTGATGTTTGCTTGTGTGTGTGAGTGTGTGGGTCTGTGTGTGCGTCTGCTTGTGTGTCAGTGTGAGAGTGTGAGGGGAATGGGGTGAATTATGATGCAAGGGTGCCTAACATGTTTGGAAGCGAAATGGGCATTCTCTGAGATAACGGAAAGCGACAGAACATGGTGGGAGACTATATATAGGAGTGCAATGTTGTCGAATGGTTTGGAAAGTGCTGCAATGTGACGCAGTAGATGGTTCCTGTGTGTTTTGGAAGAGAACGGATCCTTCTTTGATGGAAAGAAACGCAGTAGAACGTGGTGGATTGTTGTAGAATGCAGTGGAATGTTGTGTAATGGAGAGCATTGTGATGAAGTGGAGAGAAAGTGAGTGGTTTGGACACGAGAGTAGCCTTCTTTCATGGAATGGAATGCAATACATGTTGATGGATTTTTGGGTACGATAGTAGAAAATTGTGGAATGGAGTGAAATGTAGTGCAATAGACGGTTGAGGACCTTGTTTTATGCGAACGGTTGTATGTGTGTGTGACTGTGCAGCTGTGTGCGTTTGTGTGAGTGATTGTCATAGAGAGTGTGAGTGTGGAAGAGAGCGTGTGCATGATTGTGAGGGAGGTGTTGTGTGAGTGCACATGTGTGTGAAAGGCTGAGTGTGAGTGTGTTTATGGGAGTGTGTGTGAGCATGCTTATGTGAGAGTGAATATGAGGGATTACATGTGCGTTTGTGAGTGTATGAGAATGTGTGGGTGTGTGTGATACTGTGAGCCTGTGTGAGTACATGTATGAGTGTGAGAAAATGTGTGAGAATGTGAGTGAGTACATGTGAGTCTGAGTGAGGATATGTCAGTGTGACAGTGACTATGTCAGGTGTGTAGGTCTGCAAATGTGTTTGGGTCTGTGTACATGTGTGTGTTTGTTAGTTTGTGAGACTATAGGTGTCTGTGAGTGTGCGATTGTTGATATGTGTTTGTGTGAGTCTGTGTGTGTTGGGCAGTGGGTGAGTTTGTGATAGTGTGAGAGGATTGCTTACTTTATTGTGTGTGCTTTGGTGAGCATATATTTGTTGGTGTTTCTGTGAGCGTGTTTGTGAGAGCGGAGGTATGTGAGTGGAAGTGTGACTCTGAATGTGTGACTGTGTGTGTTTGTGATAGTATGAGTGCATGTGAATATTTGTTAATATTTGAGTGTGCTTGTGTGTGTGTTTCAGTGGTCAGTAAGTATGTGTGTGTGTGTTTGTGAGTTTTTGTGAGTGTGTTTGTAGGTGTGGGAGTGTGGGAGAAGTGTTATTTTGTGACAGTGTGTGTTTGCTAATGTGTCTGAATGTCTGAATGATTGTGTGACAGTACGTGTTTGTGAGTGAGTGTGCGTGTGGTAGTGTGTGTGTACGAATGTGTGAGTGTGTCTGATTATGAGTATGAGTGTGTCAGAGTACCTGAGTGTGTGTTTAAATGTGATTGTGAGAGTGCTGGTGAGTGGGAGTGTGCGGGTGTGTATATGGCTGTGCTATTGTTTGAGAGAGTGTGTGATGGTAGGTGAGGATTGGTGTGAGTTTGTCTATGTTTAGGTGTGAGAGTGTGTGTGAGTGTGTGTTAGTGTGTGATGCTGTGTGACATTATGTGTTTGTGTGAGTGTAGTTGTGTCAGAGAGGGTGTGCGAACATTCATTTTTGAATGTGTGAACGAGTGTGAGCCTTTGTGTGATGGTGTGTGTGAGTGAGTGTTTCTGTTTGCCATTATGTGTGTGATTGTGTGAATGAGTGTGACCAGTTAGAAATTTATCTGTGTGTGTACTTGTGTGAGTGTATATGACAGTGAGATTGTGAGCAGGTGTGAGTCTGTGAGAGTGTGTTTGTGTGTGTGAGAGTGTGTGTGATGGTGTGCTTGATGTGCGTCTGTGCATTTGTGTCTGCGTACATGTGAGTAATTTTGTGACAGTGTGTACAACTGTGTGTATTCTGGTGTGTGCCTGTGTGAGTGTGTGATTTTGTGTGGTTTTCAGTGAGTGAGCATGTGTTTGAGAGTGTGAGTGTCCAAGGGGCTGTGTGTGTTGTGTGAGAGTGTGAAAGGTGATAGTATGTGATTGTGTGTGAGATAATATGAGCAGGTGTGTTTGAGTGTTTAAGTGAGTGTGTGTTTGTGATAGAGTAGCTTGAGTGTGTGTGTTACACTGTGTGTATGAGTGACTGTGTGCTTCTGTTTACACGAGAGTGTGTGTGAGTGTGTGTTCGTGTTTGCAGGTGTGGAAGTGAGAGATAGACTGTGTGACTGTGTGAGTGTGTGTGATTGTGTGATTGTATGTGAATAGTTGTGAGGGTATGTATGCACGTGTGTGTGAATGTGAGTGTTTGAATGTGCACAAGTGCGTATGTGAGTGTGTTACTGTTCAGGTATGCATAAGGATGAATATATCAGTGAGTGTGAGTGTCAGTGGGACTTTGAGTGTGCGTGAGTGTGAGAGACAGTATGTCTGAGCATGTGTGTAAGTGTGTGTTCTAAAGAGTGTTTTTGAATGTGTGTGCGTGTGTAAATTGTATGAATGTCTGAGAGTGACAGCACAAAAGACGAATGTCTGTGTGTGAGAACACTTGTGTGTATGTGAGAGTCTGTGTAAGTGCGTTTGCTGGTGTGCTAGTGTGTGCGTAGGTGTCTGAGTGTGAGAAAATGAGAGTTTGTGAGTGTGTATTCGAGAATGTTGCAGCTTTTGTGTGATTGTGTTATTTTGCTTGAATGCGTGTGTTTGAGTGTCTGTGTGGTTGCTTTCACATGTGTGATGTTTGCTTGTGTGTGTGAGTGTGTGGGTCTGTGTGTGCGTCTGCTTGTGTTTCAGTGTGAGAGTGTGAGGGGAATGGGGTGAATTATGATGCAAGGGTGCCTAACATATTTGGAAGCGAAATGGGCATTCTCTGAGATAACGGTAAGCGACAGAACATGGTGGGAGACTATATATAGGAGTGCAATGTTGTCGAATGGTTTGGAAAGTGCTGCAATGTGACGCAATAGATGGTTCCTGTGTGTTTTGGAAGCGAACGGATCCTTCTTTGATGGAAAGAAACGCAGTAGAACGTGGTGGATTGTTGTAGAATGCAGTGGAATGTTGTGTAATGGAGAGCATTGTGATGAAGTGGAGAGAAAGTGAGTGGTTTGGACACGAGAGTAGCCTTCTTTCATGGAATGGAATGCAATACATGTTGATGGATTTTTGGGTACGATAGTAGAAAATTGTGGAATGGAGTGAAATGTAGTGCAATAGACGGTTGAGGACCTTGTTTTATGCGAACGGTTGTATGTGTGTGTGACTGTGCAGCTGTGTGCGTTTGTGTGAGTGATTGTCATAGAGAGTGTGAGTGTGGAAGAGAGCGTGTGCATGAATGTGAGGGAGGTGTTGTGTGAGTGCACATGTGTGTGAAAGGCTGAGTGTGAGTGTGTTTATGGGAGTGTGTGTGAGCATGCTTATGTGAGAGTGAATATGAGGGATTACATGTGCGTTTGTGAGTGTATGAGAATGTGTGGGTGTGTGTGATACTGTGAGCCTGTGTGAGTACATGTATGAGTGTGAGAAAATGTGTGAGAATGTGAATGAGTACATGTGAGTCTGAGTGAGGATATGTCAGTGTGACAGTGACTATGTCAGGTGTGTAGGTCTGCACATGTGTTTGGGTCTGTGTACATGTGTGTGTTTGTTAGTTTGTGAGACTATAGGTGTCTGTGAGTGTGCGATTGTTGATATGTGTTTGTGTGAGTCTGTGTGTGTCGGGCAGTGGGTGAGTTTGTGATAGTGTGAGAGGATTGCTTACTTTATTGTGTGTGCTTTGGTGAGCATATGTTTGTTGGTGTTTCTGTGAGCGTGTTTGTGAGAGCGGAGGTATGTGAGTGGAAGTGTGACTCTGAATGTGTGACTGTGTGTGTTTGTGATAGTATGAGTGCATGTGAATATTTGTTAATATTTGAGTGTGCTTGTGTGTGTGTTTCAGTGGTCAGTAAGTATGTGTGTGTGTGTTTGTGAGTTTTTGTGAGTGTGTTTGTAGGTGTGGGAGTGTGGGAGAAGTGTTATTTTGTGACAGTGTGTGTTTGCTAATGTGTCTGAATGTCTGAATGATTGTGTGACTGTACGTGTTTGTGAGTGAGTGTGCGTGTGGTAGTGTGTGTGTACGAATGTGTGAGTGTGTCTGATTATGAGTATGAGTGTGTCAGAGTACCTGAGTGTGTGTTTAAATGTGATTGTGAGAGTGCTGGTGAGTGGGAGTGTGCGGGTGTGTATATGGCTGTGCTATTGTTTGAGAGAGTGTGTGATGGTATGTGAGGATGGGTGTGAGTTTGTCTATGTTTAGGTGTGAGAGTGTGTGTGAGTGTGTGTTAGTGTGTGATGCTGTGTGACATTATGTGTTTGTGTGAGTGTAGTTGTGTCAGAGAGGGTGTGCGAATATTCATTTTTGAATGTGTGAACGAGTGTGAGCCTTTGTGTGATGGTGTGTGTGAGTGAGTGTTTCTGTTTGCCATTATGTGTGTGATTGTGTGAATGAGTGTGACCAGTTAGAAATTTATCTGTGTGTGTACTTGTGTGAGTGTATATGACAGTGAGATTGTGAGCAGGTGTGAGTCTGTGAGAGTGTGTTTGTGTGTGTGAGAGTGTGTGTGATGGTGTGCTTGATGTGCGTCTGTGCATTTGTGTCTGCGTACATGTGAGTAATTTTGTGACAGTGTGTACAACTGTGTGTATTCTGGTGTGTGCCTGTGTGAGTGTGTGATTTTGTGTGGTTTTCAGTGAGTGAGCATGTGTTTGAGAGTGTGAGTGTCCAAGGGGCTGTGTGTGTTGTGTGAGAGTGTGAAAGGTGATAGTATGTGATTGTGTGTGAGATAATATGAGCAGGTGTGTTTGAGTGTTTAAGTGAGTGTGTGTTTGTGATAGAGTAGCTTGAGTGTGTGTTACACTGTGTGTATGAGTGACTGTGTGCTTCTGTTTACACGAGAGTGTGTGTGAGTGTGTGTTCGTGTTTGCAGGTGTGGAAGTGAGAGATAGACTGTGTGACTGTGTGAGTGTGTGTGATTGTGTGATTGTATGTGAATAGTTGTGAGGGTATGTATGCACGTGTGTGTGAATGTGAGTGTTTGAATGTGCACAAGTGCATATGTGAGTGTGTTACTGTTCAGGTATGCATAAGGATGAATATATCAGTGAGTGTGAGTGTCAGTGGGACTTTGAGTGTGCGTGAGTGTGAGAGACAGTATGTCTGAGCATGTGTGTAAGTGTGTGTTCTAAAGAGTGTTTTTGAATGTGTGTGCGTGTGTAAATTGTATGAATGTCTGAGAGTGACAGCACAAAAGACGAATGTCTGTGTGTGTGAACACTTGTGTGTATATGAGAGTCTGTGTAAGTGCGTTTGCTGGTGTGCTAGTGTGTGTGTAGGTGTCTGAGTGTGAGAAAATGAGAGTTTGTGAGTGTGTATTCGAGAATGTTGCAGATTTTGTGTGATTGTGTTATTTTGCTTGAATGCGTGTGTTTGAGTGTCTGTGTGGTTGCTTTCACATGTGTGATGTTTGCTTGTGTGTGTGAGTGTGTGGGTCTGTGTGTGCGTCTGCTTGTGTGTCAGTGTGAGAGTGTGAGGGGAATGGGGTGAATTATGATGCAAGGGTGCCTAACATGTTTGGAAGCGAAATGGGCATTCTCTGAGATAACGGAAAGCGACAGAACATGGTGGGAGACTATATATAGGAGTGCAATGTTGTCGAATGGTTTGGAAAGTGCTGCAATGTGACGCAGTAGATGGTTCCTGTGTGTTTTGGAAGAGAACGGATCCTTCTTTGATGGAAAGAAACGCAGTAGAACGTGGTGGATTGTTGTAGAATGCAGTGGAATGTTGTGTAATGGAGAGCATTGTGATGAAGTGGAGAGAAAGTGAGTGGTTTGGACACGAGAGTAGCCTTCTTTCATGGAATGGAATGCAATACATGTTGATGGATTTTTGGGTACGATAGTAGAAAATTGTGGAATGGAGTGAAATGTAGTGCAATAGACGGTTGAGGACCTTGTTTTATGCGAACGGTTGTATGTGTGTGTGACTGTGCAGCTGTGTGCGTTTGTGTGAGTGATTGTCATAGAGAGTGTGAGTGTGGAAGAGAGCGTGTGCATGATTGTGAGGGAGGTGTTGTGTGAGTGCACATGTGTGTGAAAGGCTGAGTGTGAGTGTGTTTATGGGAGTGTGTGTGAGCATGCTTATGTGAGAGTGAATATGAGGGATTACATGTGCGTTTGTGAGTGTATGAGAATGTGTGGGTGTGTGTGATACTGTGAGCCTGTGTGAGTACATGTATGAGTGTGAGAAAATGTGTGAGAATGTGAGTGAGTACATGTGAGTCTGAGTGAGGATATGTCAGTGTGACAGTGACTATGTCAGGTGTGTAGGTCTGCAAATGTGTTTGGGTCTGTGTACATGTGTGTGTTTGTTAGTTTGTGAGACTATAGGTGTCTGTGAGTGTGCGATTGTTGATATGTGTTTGTGTGAGTCTGTGTGTGTTGGGCAGTGGGTGAGTTTGTGATAGTGTGAGAGGATTGCTTACTTTATTGTGTGTGCTTTGGTGAGCATATATTTGTTGGTGTTTCTGTGAGCGTGTTTGTGAGAGCGGAGGTATGTGAGTGGAAGTGTGACTCTGAATGTGTGACTGTGTGTGTTTGTGATAGTATGAGTGCATGTGAATATTTGTTAATATTTGAGTGTGCTTGTGTGTGTGTTTCAGTGGTCAGTAAGTATGTGTGTGTGTGTTTGTGAGTTTTTGTGAGTGTGTTTGTAGGTGTGGGAGTGTGGGAGAAGTGTTATTTTGTGACAGTGTGTGTTTGCTAATGTGTCTGAATGTCTGAATGATTGTGTGACAGTACGTGTTTGTGAGTGAGTGTGCGTGTGGTAGTGTGTGTGTACGAATGTGTGAGTGTGTCTGATTATGAGTATGAGTGTGTCAGAGTACCTGAGTGTGTGTTTAAATGTGATTGTGAGAGTGCTGGTGAGTGGGAGTGTGCGGGTGTGTATATGGCTGTGCTATTGTTTGAGAGAGTGTGTGATGGTAGGTGAGGATGGGTGTGAGTTTGTCTATGTTTAGGTGTGAGAGTGTGTGTGAGTGTGTGTTAGTGTGTGATGCTGTGTGACATTATGTGTTTGTGTGAGTGTAGTTGTGTCAGAGAGGGTGTGCGAACATTCATTTTTGAATGTGTGAACGAGTGTGAGCCTTTGTGTGATGGTGTGTGTGAGTGAGTGTTTCTGTTTGCCATTATGTGTGTGATTGTGTGAATGAGTGTGACCAGTTAGAAATTTATCTGTGTGTGTACTTGTGTGAGTGTATATGACAGTGAGATTGTGAGCAGGTGTGAGTCTGTGAGAGTGTGTTTGTGTGTGTGAGAGTGTGTGTGATGGTGTGCTTGATGTGCGTCTGTGCATTTGTGTCTGCGTACATGTGAGTAATTTTGTGACAGTGTGTACAACTGTGTGTATTCTGGTGTGTGCCTGTGTGAGTGTGTGATTTTGTGTGGTTTTCAGTGAGTGAGCATGTGTTTGAGAGTGTGAGTGTCCAAGGGGCTGTGTGTGTTGTGTGAGAGTGTGAAAGGTGATAGTATGTGATTGTGTGTGAGATAATATGAGCAGGTGTGTTTGAGTGTTTAAGTGAGTGTGTGTTTGTGATAGAGTAGCTTGAGTGTGTGTGTTACACTGTGTGTATGAGTGACTGTGTGCTTCTGTTTACACGAGAGTGTGTGTGAGTGTGTGTTCGTGTTTGCAGGTGTGGAAGTGAGAGATAGACTGTGTGACTGTGTGAGTGTGTGTGATTGTGTGATTGTATGTGAATAGTTGTGAGGGTATGTATGCACGTGTGTGTGAATGTGAGTGTTTGAATGTGCACAAGTGCGTATGTGAGTGTGTTACTGTTCAGGTATGCATAAGGATGAATATATCAGTGAGTGTGAGTGTCAGTGGGACTTTGAGTGTGCGTGAGTGTGAGAGACAGTATGTCTGAGCATGTGTGTAAGTGTGTGTTCTAAAGAGTGTTTTTGAATGTGTGTGCGTGTGTAAATTGTATGAATGTCTGAGAGTGACAGCACAAAAGACGAATGTCTGTGTGTGAGAACACTTGTGTGTATGTGAGAGTCTGTGTAAGTGCGTTTGCTGGTGTGCTAGTGTGTGCGTAGGTGTCTGAGTGTGAGAAAATGAGAGTTTGTGAGTGTGTATTCGAGAATGTTGCAGCTTTTGTGTGATTGTGTTATTTTGCTTGAATGCGTGTGTTTGAGTGTCTGTGTGGTTGCTTTCACATGTGTGATGTTTGCTTGTGTGTGTGAGTGTGTGGGTCTGTGTGTGCGTCTGCTTGTGTTTCAGTGTGAGAGTGTGAGGGGAATGGGGTGAATTATGATGCAAGGGTGCCTAACATATTTGGAAGCGAAATGGGCATTCTCTGAGATAACGGTAAGCGACAGAACATGGTGGGAGACTATATATAGGAGTGCAATGTTGTCGAATGGTTTGGAAAGTGCTGCAATGTGACGCAATAGATGGTTCCTGTGTGTTTTGGAAGCGAACGGATCCTTCTTTGATGGAAAGAAACGCAGTAGAACGTGGTGGATTGTTGTAGAATGCAGTGGAATGTTGTGTAATGGAGAGCATTGTGATGAAGTGGAGAGAAAGTGAGTGGTTTGGACACGAGAGTAGCCTTCTTTCATGGAATGGAATGCAATACATGTTGATGGATTTTTGGGTACGATAGTAGAAAATTGTGGAATGGAGTGAAATGTAGTGCAATAGACGGTTGAGGACCTTGTTTTATGCGAACGGTTGTATGTGTGTGTGACTGTGCAGCTGTGTGCGTTTGTGTGAGTGATTGTCATAGAGAGTGTGAGTGTGGAAGAGAGCGTGTGCATGAATGTGAGGGAGGTGTTGTGTGAGTGCACATGTGTGTGAAAGGCTGAGTGTGAGTGTGTTTATGGGAGTGTGTGTGAGCATGCTTATGTGAGAGTGAATATGAGGGATTACATGTGCGTTTGTGAGTGTATGAGAATGTGTGGGTGTGTGTGATACTGTGAGCCTGTGTGAGTACATGTATGAGTGTGAGAAAATGTGTGAGAATGTGAATGAGTACATGTGAGTCTGAGTGAGGATATGTCAGTGTGACAGTGACTATGTCAGGTGTGTAGGTCTGCACATGTGTTTGGGTCTGTGTACATGTGTGTGTTTGTTAGTTTGTGAGACTATAGGTGTCTGTGAGTGTGCGATTGTTGATATGTGTTTGTGTGAGTCTGTGTGTGTCGGGCAGTGGGTGAGTTTGTGATAGTGTGAGAGGATTGCTTACTTTATTGTGTGTGCTTTGGTGAGCATATGTTTGTTGGTGTTTCTGTGAGCGTGTTTGTGAGAGCGGAGGTATGTGAGTGGAAGTGTGACTCTGAATGTGTGACTGTGTGTGTTTGTGATAGTATGAGTGCATGTGAATATTTGTTAATATTTGAGTGTGCTTGTGTGTGTGTTTCAGTGGTCAGTAAGTATGTGTGTGTGTGTTTGTGAGTTTTTGTGAGTGTGTTTGTAGGTGTGGGAGTGTGGGAGAAGTGTTATTTTGTGACAGTGTGTGTTTGCTAATGTGTCTGAATGTCTGAATGATTGTGTGACAGTACGTGTTTGTGAGTGAGTGTGCGTGTGGTAGTGTGTGTGTACGAATGTGTGAGTGTGTCTGATTATGAGTATGAGTGTGTCAGAGTACCTGAGTGTGTGTTTAAATGTGATTGTGAGAGTGCTGGTGAGTGGGAGTGTGCGGGTGTGTATATGGCTGTGCTATTGTTTGAGAGAGTGTGTGATGGTAGGTGAGGATGGGTGTGAGTTTGTCTATGTTTAGGTGTGAGAGTGTGTGTGAGTGTGTGTTAGTGTGTGATGCTGTGTGACATTATGTGTTTGTGTGAGTGTAGTTGTGTCAGAGAGGGTGTGCGAATATTCATTTTTGAATGTGTGAACGAGTGTGAGCCTTTGTGTGATGGTGTGTGTGAGTGAGTGTTTCTGTTTGCCATTATGTGTGTGATTGTGTGAATGAGTGTGACCAGTTAGAAATTTATCTGTGTGTGTACTTGTGTGAGTGTATATGACAGTGAGATTGTGAGCAGGTGTGAGTCTGTGAGAGTGTGTTTGTGTGTGTGAGAGTGTGTGTGATGGTGTGCTTGATGTGCGTCTGTGCATTTGTGTCTGCGTACATGTGAGTAATTTTGTGACAGTGTGTACAACTGTGTGTATTCTGGTGTGTGCCTGTGTGAGTGTGTGATTTTGTGTGGTTTTCAGTGAGTGAGCATGTGTTTGAGAGTGTGAGTGTCCAAGGGGCTGTGTGTGTTGTGTGAGAGTGTGAAAGGTGATAGTATGTGATTGTGTGTGAGATAATATGAGCAGGTGTGTTTGAGTGTTTAAGTGAGTGTGTGTTTGTGATAGAGTAGCTTGAGTGTGTGTGTTACACTGTGTGTATGAGTGACTGTGTGCTTCTGTTTACACGAGAGTGTGTGTGAGTGTGTGTTCGTGTTTGCAGGTGTGGAAGTGAGAGATAGACTGTGTGACTGTGTGAGTGTGCGTGATTGTGTGATTGTATGTGAATAGTTGTGAGGGTATGTATGCACGTGTGTGTGAATGTGAGTGTTTGAATGTGCACAAGTGCGTATGTGAGTGTGTTACTGTTCAGGTATGCATAAGGATGAATATATCAGTGAGTGTGAGTGTCAGTGGGACTTTGAGTGTGCGTGAGTGTGAGAGACAGTATGTCTGAGCATGTGTGTAAGTGTGTGTTCTAAAGAGTGTTTTTGAATGTGTGTGCGTGTGTAAATTGTATGAATGTCTGAGAGTGACAGCACAAAAGACGAATGTCTGTGTGTGAGAACACTTGTGTGTATGTGAGAGTCTGTGTAAGTGCGTTTGCTGGTGTGCTAGTGTGTGCGTAGGTGTCTGAGTGTGAGAAAATGAGAGTTTGTGAGTGTGTATTCGAGAATGTTGCAGCTTTTGTGTGATTGTGTTATTTTGCTTGAATGCGTGTGTTTGAGTGTCTGTGTGGTTGCTTTCACATGTGTGATGTTTGCTTGTGTGTGTGAGTGTGTGGGTCTGTGTGTGCGTCTGCTTGTGTTTCAGTGTGAGAGTGTGAGGGGAATGGGGTGAATTATGATGCAAGGGTGCCTAACATATTTGGAAGCGAAATGGGCATTCTCTGAGATAACGGAAAGCGACAGAACATGGTGGGAGACTATATATAGGAGTGCAATGTTGTCGAATGGTTTGGAAAGTGCTGCAATGTGACGCAATAGATGGTTCCTGTGTGTTTTGGAAGCGAACGGATCCTTCTTTGATGGAAAGAAACGCAGTAGAACGTGGTGGATTGTTGTAGAATGCAGTGGAATGTTGTGTAATGGAGAGCATTGTGATGAAGTGGAGAGAAAGTGAGTGGTTTGGACACGAGAGTAGCCTTCTTTCATGGAATGGAATGCAATACATGTTGATGGATTTTTGGGTACGATAGTAGAAAATTGTGGAATGGAGTGAAATGTAGTGCAATAGACGGTTGAGGACCTTGTTTTATGCGAACGGTTGTATGTGTGTGTGACTGTGCAGCTGTGTGCGTTTGTGTGAGTGATTGTCATAGAGAGTGTGAGTGTGGAAGAGAGCGTGTGCATGAATGTGAGGGAGGTGTTGTGTGAGTGCACATGTGTGTGAAAGGCTGAGTGTGAGTGTGTTTATGGGAGTGTGTGTGAGCATGCTTATGTGAGAGTGAATATGAGGGATTACATGTGCGTTTGTGAGTGTATGAGAATGTGTGGGTGTGTGTGATACTGTGAGCCTGTGTGAGTACATGTATGAGTGTGAGAAAATGTGTGAGAATGTGAGTGAGTACATGTGAGTCTGAGTGAGGATATGTCAGTGTGACAGTGACTATGTCAGGTGTGTAGGTCTGCACATGTGTTTGGGTCTGTGTACATGTGTGTGTTTGTTAGTTTTTGAGACTATAGGTGTCTGTGAGTGTGCGATTGTTGATATGTGTTTGTGTGAGTCTGTGTGTGTCGGGCAGTGGGTGAGTTTGTGATAGTGTGAGAGGATTGCTTACTTTATTGTGTGTGCTTTGGTGAGCATATGTTTGTTGGTGTTTCTGTGAGCGTGTTTGTGAGAGCGGAGGTATGTGAGTGGAAGTGTGACTCTGAATGTGTGACTGTGTGTGTTTGTGATAGTATGAGTGCATGTGAATATTTGTTAATATTTGAGTGTGCTTGTGTGTGTGTTTCAGTGGTCAGTAAGTATGTGTGTGTGTGTTTGTGAGTTTTTGTGAGTGTGTTTGTAGGTGTGGGAGTGTGGGAGAAGTGTTATTTTGTGACAGTGTGTGTTTGCTAATGTGTCTGAATGTCTGAATGATTGTGTGACTGTACGTGTTTGTGAGTGAGTGTGCGTGTGGTAGTGTGTGTGTACGAATGTGTGAGTGTGTCTGATTATGAGTATGAGTGTGTCAGAGTACCTGAGTGTGTGTTTAAATGTGATTGTGAGAGTGCTGGTGAGTGGGAGTGTGCGGGTGTGTATATGGCTGTGCTATTGTTTGAGAGAGTGTGTGATGGTATGTGAGGATGGGTGTGAGTTTGTCTATGTTTAGGTGTGAGAGTGTGTGTGAGTGTGTGTTAGTGTGTGATGCTGTGTGACATTATGTGTTTGTGTGAGTGTAGTTGTGTCAGAGAGGGTGTGCGAATATTCACTTTTGAATGTGTGAACGAGTGTGAGCCTTTGTGTGATGGTGTGTGTGAGTGAGTGTTTCTGTTTGCCATTATGTGTGTGATTGTGTGAATGAGTGTGACCAGTTAGAAATTTATCTGTGTGTGTACTTGTGTGAGTGTATATGACAGTGAGATTGTGAGCAGGTGTGAGTCTGTGAGAGTGTGTTTGTGTGTGTGAGAGTGTGTGTGATGGTGTGCTTGATGTGCGTCTGTGCATTTGTGTCTGCGTACATGTGAGTAATTTTGTGACAGTGTGTACAACTGTGTGTATTCTGGTGTGTGCCTGTGTGAGTGTGTGATTTTGTGTGGTTTTCAGTGAGTGAGCATGTGTTTGAGAGTGTGAGTGTCCAAGGGGCTGTGTGTGTTGTGTGAGAGTGTGAAAGGTGATAGTATGTGATTGTGTGTGAGATAATATGAGCAGGTGTGTTTGAGTGTTTAAGTGAGTGTGTGTTTGTGATAGAGTAGCTTGAGTGTGTGTTACACTGTGTGTATGAGTGACTGTGCTTCTGTTTACACGAGAGTGTGTGTGAGTGTGTGTGAGTGTTTGCAGGTGTGGAAGTGAGAGATAGACTGTGTGACTGTGTGAGTGTGTGTGATTGTGTGATTGTATGTGAATAGTTGTGAGGGTATGTATGCACGTGTGTGTGAATGTGAGTGTTTGAATGTGCACAAGTGCATATGTGAGTGTGTTACTGTTCAGGTATGCATAAGGATGAATATATCAGTGAGTGTGAGTGTCAGTGGGACTTTGAGTGTGCGTGAGTGTGAGAGACAGTATGTCTGAGCATGTGTGTAAGTGTGTGTTCTAAAGAGTGTTTTTGAATGTGTGTGCGTGTGTAAATTGTATGAATGTCTGAGAGTGACAGCACAAAAGACGAATGTCTGTGTGTGTGAACACTTGTGTGTATATGAGAGTCTGTGTAAGTGCGTTTGCTGGTGTGCTAGTGTGTGTGTAGGTGTCTGAGTGTGAGAAAATGAGAGTTTGTGAGTGTGTATTCGAGAATGTTGCAGATTTTGTGTGATTGTGTTATTTTGCTTGAATGCGTGTGTTTGAGTGTCTGTGTGGTTGCTTTCACATGTGTGATGTTTGCTTGTGTGTGTGAGTGTGTGGGTCTGTGTGTGCGTCTGCTTGTGTGTCAGTGTGAGAGTGTGAGGGGAATGGGGTGAATTATGATGCAAGGGTGCCTAACATGTTTGGAAGCGAAATGGGCATTCTCTGAGATAACGGAAAGCGACAGAACATGGTGGGAGACTATATATAGGAGTGCAATGTTGTCGAATGGTTTGGAAAGTGCTGCAATGTGACGCAATAGATGGTTCCTGTGTGTTTTGGAAGAGAACGGATCCTTCTTTGATGGAAAGAAACGCAGTAGAACGTGGTGGATTGTTGTAGAATGCAGTGGAATGTTGTGTAATGGAGAGCATTGTGATGAAGTGGAGAGAAAGTGAGTGGTTTGGACACGAGAGTAGCCTTCTTTCATGGAATGGAATGCAATACATGTTGATGGATTTTTGGGTACGATAGTAGAAAATTGTGGAATGGAGTGAAATGTAGTGCAATAGACGGTTGAGGACCTTGTTTTATGCGAACGGTTGTATGTGTGTGTGACTGTGCAGCTGTGTGCGTTTGTGAGTGATTGTCATAGAGAGTGTGAGTGTGGAAGAGAGCGTGTGCATGAATGTGAGGGAGGTGTTGTGTGAGTGCACATGTGTGTGAAAGGCTGAGTGTGAGTGTGTTTATGGGAGTGTGTGTGAGCATGCTTATGTGAGAGTGAATATGAGGGATTACATGTGCGTTTGTGAGTGTATGAGAATGTGTGGGTGTGTGTGATACTGTGAGCCTGTGTGAGTACATGTATGAGTGTGAGAAAATGTGTGAGAATGTGAGTGAGTACATGTGAGTCTGAGTGAGGATATGTCAGTGTGACAGTGACTATGTCAGGTGTGTAGGTCTGCACATGTGTTTGGGTCTGTGTACATGTGTGTGTTTGTTAGTTTGTGAGACTATAGGTGTCTGTGAGTGTGCGATTGTTGATATGTGTTTGTGTGAGTCTGTGTGTGTCGGGCAGTGGGTGAGTTTGTGATAGTGTGAGAGGATTGCTTACTTTATTGTGTGTGCTTTGGTGGGCATATGTTTGTTGGTGTTTCTGTGAGCGTGTTTGTGAGAGCGGAGGTATGTGAGTGGAAGTGTGACTCTGAATGTGTGACTGTGTGTGTTTGTGATAGTATGAGTGCATGTGAATATTTGTTAATATTTGAGTGTGCTTGTGTGTGTGTTTCAGTGGTCAGTAAGTATGTGTGTGTGTGTTTGTGAGTTTTTGTGAGTGTGTTTGTAGGTGTGGGAGTGTGGGAGAAGTGTTATTTTGTGACAGTGTGTGTTTGCTAATGTGTCTGAATGTCTGAATGATTGTGTGACTGTACGTGTTTGTGAGTGAGTGTGCGTGTGGTAGTGTGTGTGTACGAATGTGTGAGTGTGTCTGATTATGAGTATGAGTGTGTCAGAGTACCTGAGTGTGTGTTTAAATGTGATTGTGAGAGTGCTGGTGAGTGGGAGTGTGCGGGTGTGTATATGGCTGTGCTATTGTTTGAGAGAGTGTGTGATGGTATGTGAGGATGGGTGTGAGTTTGTCTATGTTTAGGTGTGAGAGTGTGTGTGAGTGTGTGTTAGTGTGTGATGCTGTGTGACATTATGTGTTTGTGTGAGTGTAGTTGTGTCAGAGAGGGTGTGCGAATATTCATTTTTGAATGTGTGAACGAGTGTGAGCCTTTGTGTGATGGTGTGTGTGAGTGAGTGTTTCTGTTTGCCATTATGTGTGTGATTGTGTGAATGAGTGTGACCAGTTAGAAATTTATCTGTGTGTGTACTTGTGTGAGTGTATATGACAGTGAGATTGTGAGCAGGTGTGAGTCTGTGAGAGTGTGTTTGTGTGTGTGAGAGTGTGTGTGATGGTGTGCTTGATGTGCGTCTGTGCATTTGTGTCTGCGTACATGTGAGTAATTTTGTGACAGTGTGTACAACTGTGTGTATTCTGGTGTGTGCCTGTGTGAGTGTGTGATTTTGTGTGGTTTTCAGTGAGTGAGCATGTGTTTGAGAGTGTGAGTGTCCAAGGGGCTGTGTGTGTTGTGTGAGAGTGTGAAAGGTGATAGTATGTGATTGTGTGTGAGATAATATGAGCAGGTGTGTTTGAGTGTTTAAGTGAGTGTGTGTTTGTGATAGAGTAGCTTGAGTGTGTGTTACACTGTGTGTATGAGTGACTGTGTGCTTCTGTTTACACGAGAGTGTGTGTGAGTGTGTGTGAGTGTTTGCAGGTGTGGAAGTGAGAGATAGACTGTGTGACTGTGTGAGTGTGTGTGATTGTGTGATTGTATGTGAATAGTTGTGAGGGTATGTATGCACGTGTGTGTGAATGTGAGTGTTTGAATGTGCACAAGTGCATATGTGAGTGTGTTACTGTTCAGGTATGCATAAGGATGAATATATCAGTGAGTGTGAGTGTCAGTGGGACTTTGAGTGTGCGTGAGTGTGAGAGACAGTATGTCTGAGCATGTGTGTAAGTGTGTGTTCTAAAGAGTGTTTTTGAATGTGTGTGCGTGTGTAAATTGTATGAATGTCTGAGAGTGACAGCACAAAAGACGAATGTCTGTGTGTGTGAACACTTGTGTGTATATGAGAGTCTGTGTAAGTGCGTTTGCTGGTGTGCTAGTGTGTGTGTAGGTGTCTGAGTGTGAGAAAATGAGAGTTTGTGAGTGTGTATTCGAGAATGTTGCAGATTTTGTGTGATTGTGTTATTTTGCTTGAATGCGTGTGTTTGAGTGTCTGTGTGGTTGCTTTCACATGTGTGATGTTTGCTTGTGTGTGTGAGTGTGTGGGTCTGTGTGTGCGTCTGCTTGTGTGTCAGTGTGAGAGTGTGAGGGGAATGGGGTGAATTATGATGCAAGGGTGCCTAACATGTTTGGAAGCGAAATGGGCATTCTCTGAGATAACGGAAAGCGACAGAACATGGTGGGAGACTATATATAGGAGTGCAATGTTGTCGAATGGTTTGGAAAGTGCTGCAATGTGACGCAATAGATGGTTCCTGTGTGTTTTGGAAGCGAACGGATCCTTCTTTGATGGAAAGAAACGCAGTAGAACGTGGTGGATTGTTGTAGAATGCAGTGGAATGTTGTGTAATGGAGAGCATTGTGATGAAGTGGAGAGAAAGTGAGTGGTTTGGACACGAGAGTAGCCATCTTTCATGGAATGGAATGCAATACATGTTGATGGATTTTTGGGTACGATAGTAGAAAATTGTGGAATGGAGTGAAATGTAGTGCAATAGACGGTTGAGGACCTTGTTTTATGCGAACGGTTGTATGTGTGTGTGACTGTGCAGCTGTGTGCGTTTGTGTGAGTGATTGTCATAGAGAGTGTGAGTGTGGAAGAGAGCGTGTGCATGAATGTGAGGGAGGTGTTGTGTGAGTGCACATGTGTGTGAAAGGCTGAGTGTGAGTGTGTTTATGGGAGTGTGTGTGAGCATGCTTATGTGAGAGTGAATATGAGGGATTACATGTGCGTTTGTGAGTGTATGAGAATGTGTGGGTGTGTGTGATACTGTGAGCCTGTGTGAGTACATGTATGAGTGTGAGAAAATGTGTGAGAATGTGAGTGAGTACATGTGAGTCTGAGTGAGGATATGTCAGTGTGACAGTGACTATGTCAGGTGTGTAGGTCTGCACATGTGTTTGGGTCTGTGTACATGTGTGTGTTTGTTAGTTTGTGAGACTATAGGTGTCTGTGAGTGTGCGATTGTTGATATGTGTTTGTGTGAGTCTGTGTGTGTCGGGCAGTGGGTGAGTTTGTGATAGTGTGAGAGGATTGCTTACTTTATTGTGTGTGCTTTGGTGAGCATATGTTTGTTGGTGTTTCTGTGAGCGTGTTTGTGAGAGCGGAGGTATGTGAGTGGAAGTGTGACTCTGAATGTGTGACTGTGTGTGTTTGTGATAGTATGAGTGCATGTGAATATTTGTTAATATTTGAGTGTGCTTGTGTGTGTGTTTCAGTGGTCAGTAAGTATGTGTGTGTGTGTTTGTGAGTTTTTGTGAGTGTGTTTGTAGGTGTGGGAGTGTGGGAGAAGTGTTATTTTGTGACAGTGTGTGTTTGCTAATGTGTCTGAATGTCTGAATGATTGTGTGACTGTACGTGTTTGTGAGTGAGTGTGCGTGTGGTAGTGTGTGTGTACGAATGTGTGAGTGTGTCTGATTATGAGTATGAGTGTGTCAGAGTACCTGAGTGTGTGTTTAAATGTGATTGTGAGAGTGCTGGTGAGTGGGAGTGTGCGGGTGTGTATATGGCTGTGCTATTGTTTGAGAGAGTGTGTGATGGTATGTGAGGATGGGTGTGAGTTTGTCTATGTTTAGGTGTGAGAGTGTGTGTGAGTGTGTGTTAGTGTGTGATGCTGTGTGACATTATGTGTTTGTGTGAGTGTAGTTGTGTCAGAGAGGGTGTGCGAATATTCATTTTTGAATGTGTGAACGAGTGTGAGCCTTTGTGTGATGGTGTGTGTGAGTGAGTGTTTCTGTTTGCCATTATGTGTGTGATTGTGTGAATGAGTGTGACCAGTTAGAAATTTATCTGTGTGTGTACTTGTGTGAGTGTATATGACAGTGAGATTGTGAGCAGGTGTGAGTCTGTGAGAGTGTGTTTGTGTGTGTGAGAGTGTGTGTGATGGTGTGCTTGATGTGCGTCTGTGCATTTGTGTCTGCGTACATGTGAGTAATTTTGTGACAGTGTGTACAACTGTGTGTATTCTGGTGTGTGCCTGTGTGAGTGTGTGATTTTGTGTGGTTTTCAGTGAGTGAGCATGTGTTTGAGAGTGTGAGTGTCCAAGGGGCTGTGTGTGTTGTGTGAGAGTGTGAAAGGTGATAGTATGTGATTGTGTGTGAGATAATATGAGCAGGTGTGTTTGAGTGTTTAAGTGAGTGTGTGTTTGTGATAGAGTAGCTTGAGTGTGTGTTACACTGTGTGTATGAGTGACTGTGTGCTTCTGTTTACACGAGAGTGTGTGTGAGTGTGTGTGAGTGTTTGCAGGTGTGGAAGTGAGAGATAGACTGTGTGACTGTGTGAGTGTGTGTGATTGTGTGATTGTATGTGAATAGTTGTGAGGGTATGTATGCACGTGTGTGTGAATGTGAGTGTTTGAATGTGCACAAGTGCATATGTGAGTGTGTTACTGTTCAGGTATGCATAAGGATGAATATATCAGTGAGTGTGAGTGTCAGTGGGACTTTGAGTGTGCGTGAGTGTGAGAGACAGTATGTCTGAGCATGTGTGTAAGTGTGTGTTCTAAAGAGTGTTTTTGAATGTGTGTGCGTGTGTAAATTGTATGAATGTCTGAGAGTGACAGCACAAAAGACGAATGTCTGTGTGTGTGAACACTTGTGTGTATATGAGAGTCTGTGTAAGTGCGTTTGCTGGTGTGCTAGTGTGTGTGTAGGTGTCTGAGTGTGAGAAAATGAGAGTTTGTGAGTGTGTATTCGAGAATGTTGCAGATTTTGTGTGATTGTGTTATTTTGCTTGAATGCGTGTGTTTGAGTGTCTGTGTGGTTGCTTTCACATGTGTGATGTTTGCTTGTGTGTGTGAGTGTGTGGGTCTGTGTGTGCGTCTGCTTGTGTGTCAGTGTGAGAGTGTGAGGGGAATGGGGTGAATTATGATGCAAGGGTGCCTAACATGTTTGGAAGCGAAATGGGCATTCTCTGAGATAACGGAAAGCGACAGAACATGGTGGGAGACTATATATAGGAGTGCAATGTTGTCGAATGGTTTGGAAAGTGCTGCAATGTGACGCAATAGATGGTTCCTGTGTGTTTTGGAAGCGAACGGATCCTTCTTTGATGGAAAGAAACGCAGTAGAACGTGGTGGATTGTTGTAGAATGCAGTGGAATGTTGTGTAATGGAGAGCATTGTGATGAAGTGGAGAGAAAGTGAGTGGTTTGGACACGAGAGTAGCCTTCTTTCATGGAATGGAATGCAATACATGTTGATGGATTTTTGGGTACGATAGTAGAAAATTGTGGAATGGAGTGAAATGTAGTGCAATAGACGGTTGAGGACCTTGTTTTATGCGAACGGTTGTATGTGTGTGTGACTGTGCAGCTGTGTGCGTTTGTGTGAGTGATTGTCATAGAGAGTGTGAGTGTGGAAGAGAGCGTGTGCATGATTGTGAGGGAGGTGTTGTGTGAGTGCACATGTGTGTGAAAGGCTGAGTGTGAGTGTGTTTATGGGAGTGTGTGTGAGCATGCTTATGTGAGAGTGAATATGAGGGATTACATGTGCGTTTGTGAGTGTATGAGAATGTGTGGGTGTGTGTGATACTGTGAGCCTGTGTGAGTACATGTATGAGTGTGAGAAAATGTGTGAGAATGTGAGTGAGTACATGTGAGTCTGAGTGAGGATATGTCAGTGTGACAGTGACTATGTCAGGTGTGTAGGTCTGCACATGTGTTTGGGTCTATGTACATGTGTGTGTTTGTTAGTTTGTGAGACTATAGGTGTCTGTGAGTGTGCGATTGTTGATATGTGATTGTGTGAGTCTGTGTGTGTCGGGCAGTGGGTGAGTTTGTGATAGTGTGAGAGGATTGCTTACTTTATTGTGTGTGCTTTGGTGAGCATATATTTGTTGGTGTTTCTGTGAGCGTGTTTGTGAGAGCGGAGGTATGTGAGTGGAAGTGTGACTCTGAATGTGTGACTGTGTGTGTTTGTGATAGTATGAGTGCATGTGAATATTTGTTAATATTTGAGTGTGCTTGTGTGTGTGTTTCAGTGGTCAGTAAGTATGTGTGTGTGTGTTTGTGAGTTTTTGTGAGTGTGTTTGTAGGTGTGGGAGTGTGGGAGAAGTGTTATTTTGTGACAGTGTGTGTTTGCTAATGTGTCTGAATGTCTGAATGATTGTGTGACTGTACGTGTTTGTGAGTGAGTGTGCGTGTGGTAGTGTGTGTGTACGAATGTGTGAGTGTGTCTGATTATGAGTATGAGTGTGTCAGAGTACCTGAGTGTGTGTTTAAATGTGATTGTGAGAGTGCTGGTGAGTGGGAGTGTGCGGGTGTGTATATGGCTGTGCTATTGTTTGAGAGAGTGTGTGATGGTATGTGAGGATGGGTGTGAGTTTGTCTATGTTTAGGTGTGAGAGTGTGTGTGAGTGTGTGTTAGTGTGTGATGCTGTGTGACATTATGTGTTTGTGTGAGTGTAGTTGTGTCAGAGAGGGTGTGCGAATATTCATTTTTGAATGTGTGAACGAGTGTGAGCCTTTGTGTGATGGTGTGTGTGAGTGAGTGTTTCTGTTTGCCATTATGTGTGTGATTGTGTGAATGAGTGTGACCAGTTAGAAATTTATCTGTGTGTGTACTTGTGTGAGTGTATATGACAGTGAGATTGTGAGCAGGTGTGAGTCTGTGAGAGTGTGTTTGTGTGTGTGAGAGTGTGTGTGATGGTGTGCTTGATGTGCGTCTGTGCATTTGTGTCTGCGTACATGTGAGTAATTTTGTGACAGTGTGTACAACTGTGTGTATTCTGGTGTGTGCCTGTGTGAGTGTGTGATTTTGTGTGGTTTTCAGTGAGTGAGCATGTGTTTGAGAGTGTGAGTGTCCAAGGGGCTGTGTGTGTTGTGTGAGAGTGTGAAAGGTGATAGTATGTGATTGTGTGTGAGATAATATGAGCAGGTGTGTTTGAGTGTTTAAGTGAGTGTGTGTTTGTGATAGAGTAGCTTGAGTGTGTGTTACACTGTGTGTATGAGTGACTGTGTGCTTCTGTTTACACGAGAGTGTGTGTGAGTGTGTGTGAGTGTTTGCAGGTGTGGAAGTGAGAGATAGACTGTGTGACTGTGTGAGTGTGTGTGATTGTGTGATTGTATGTGAATAGTTGTGAGGGTATGTATGCACGTGTGTGTGAATGTGAGTGTTTGAATGTGCACAAGTGCATATGTGAGTGTGTTACTGTTCAGGTATGCATAAGGATGAATATATCAGTGAGTGTGAGTGTCAGTGGGACTTTGAGTGTGCGTGAGTGTGAGAGACAGTATGTCTGAGCATGTGTGTAAGTGTGTGTTCTAAAGACTGTTTTTGAATGTGTGTGCGTGTGTAAATTGTATGAATGTGTGAGAGTGACAGCACAAAAGACGAATGTCTGTGTGTGTGAACATTTGTGTGTATATGAGAATCTGTGTAAGTGCGTTTGCTGGTGTGCTAGTGTGTGTGTAGGTGTCTGAGTGTGAGAAAATGAGAGTTTGTGAGTGTGTATTCGAGAATGTTGCAGATTTTGTGTGATTGTGTTATTTTGCTTGAATGCGTGTGTTTGAGTGTCTGTGTGGTTGCTTTCACATGTGTGATGTTTGCTTGTGTGTGTGAGTGTGTGGGTCTGTGTGTGCGTCTGCTTGTGTGTCAGTGTGAGAGTGTGAGGGGAATGGGGTGAATTATGATGCAAGGGTGCCTAACATGTTTGGAAGCGAAATGGGCATTCTCTGAGATAACGGAAAGCGACAGAACATGGTGGGAGACTATATATAGGAGTGCAATGTTGTCGAATGGTTTGGAAAGTGCTGCAATGTGACGCAATAGATGGTTCCTGTGTGTTTTGGAAGAGAACGGATCCTTCTTTGATGGAAAGAAACGCAGTAGAACGTGGTGGATTGTTGTAGAATGCAGTGGAATGTTGTGTAATGGAGAGCATTGTGATGAAGTGGAGAGAAAGTGAGTGGTTTGGACACGAGAGTAGCCTTCTTTCATGGAATGGAATGCAATACATGTTGATGGATTTTTGGGTACGATAGTAGAAAATTGTGGAATGGAGTGAAATGTAGTGCAATAGACGGTTGAGGACCTTGTTTTATGCGAACGGTTGTATGTGTGTGTGACTGTGCAGCTGTGTGCGTTTGTGTGAGTGATTGTCATAGAGAGTGTGAGTGTGGAAGAGAGCGTGTGCATGATTGTGAGGGAGGTGTTGTGTGAGTGCACATGTGTGTGAAAGGCTGAGTGTGAGTGTGTTTATGGGAGTGTGTGTGAGCATGCTTATGTGAGAGTGAATATGAGGGATTACATGTGCGTTTGTGAGTGTATGAGAATGTGTGGGTGTGTGTGATACTGTGAGCCTGTGTGAGTACATGTATGAGTGTGAGAAAATGTGTGAGAATGTGAGTGAGTACATGTGAGTCTGAGTGAGGATATGTCAGTGTGACAGTGACTATGTCAGGTGTGTAGGTCTGCACATGTGTTTGGGTCTGTGTACATGTGTGTGTTTGTTAGTTTGTGAGACTATAGGTGTCTGTGAGTGTGCAATTGTTGATATGTGTTTGTGTGAGTCTGTGTGTGTCGGGCAGTGGGTGAGTTTGTGATAGTGTGAGAGGATTGCTTACTTTATTGTGTGTGCTTTGGTGAGCATATGTTTGTTGGTGTTTCTGTGAGCGTGTTTGTGAGAGCGGAGGTATGTGAGTGGAAGTGTGACTCTGAATGTGTGACTGTGTGTGTTTGTGATAGTATGAGTGCATGTGAATATTTGTTAATATTTGAGTGTGCTTGTGTGTGTGTTTCAGTGGTCAGTAAGTATGTGTGTGTGTGTTTGTGAGTTTTTGTGAGTGTGTTTGTAGGTGTGGGAGTGTGGGAGAAGTGTTATTTTGTGACAGTGTGTGTTTGCTAATGTGTCTGAATGTCTGAATGATTGTGTGACTGTACGTGTTTGTGAGTGAGTGTGCGTGTGGTAGTGTGTGTGTACGAATGTGTGAGTGTGTCTGATTATGAGTATGAGTGTGTCAGAGTACCTGAGTGTGTGTTTAAATGTGATTGTGAGAGTGCTGGTGAGTGGGAGTGTGCGGGTGTGTATATGGCTGTGCTATTGTTTGAGAGAGTGTGTGATGGTATGTGAGGATGGGTGTGAGTTTGTCTATGTTTAGGTGTGAGAGTGTGTGTGAGTGTGTGTTAGTGTGTGATGCTGTGTGACATTATGTGTTTGTGTGAGTGTAGTTGTGTCAGAGAGGGTGTGCGAATATTCATTTTTGAATGTGTGAACGAGTGTGAGCCTTTGTGTGATGGTGTGTGTGAGTGAGTGTTTCTGTTTGCCATTATGTGTGTGATTGTGTGAATGAGTGTGACCAGTTAGAAATTTATCTGTGTGTGTACTTGTGTGAGTGTATATGACAGTGAGATTGTGAGCAGGTGTGAGTCTGTGAGAGTGTGTTTGTGTGTGTGAGAGTGTGTGTGATGGTGTGCTTGATGTGCGTCTGTGCATTTGTGTCTGCGTACATGTGAGTAATTTTGTGACAGTGTGTACAACTGTGTGTATTCTGGTGTGTGCCTGTGTGAGTGTGTGATTTTGTGTGGTTTTCAGTGAGTGAGCATGTGTTTGAGAGTGTGAGTGTCCAAGGGGCTGTGTGTGTTGTGTGAGAGTGTGAAAGGTGATAGTATGTGATTGTGTGTGAGATAATATGAGCAGGTGTGTTTGAGTGTTTAAGTGAGTGTGTGTTTGTGATAGAGTAGCTTGAGTGTGTGTTACACTGTGTGTATGAGTGACTGTGTGCTTCTGTTTACACGAGAGTGTGTGTGAGTGTGTGTGAGTGTTTGCAGGTGTGGAAGTGAGAGATAGACTGTGTGACTGTGTGAGTGTGTGTGATTGTGTGATTGTATGTGAATAGTTGTGAGGGTATGTATGCACGTGTGTGTGAATGTGAGTGTTTGAATGTGCACAAGTGCATATGTGAGAGTGTTACTGTTCAGGTATGCATAAGGATGAATATATCAGTGAGTGTGAGTGTCAGTGGGACTTTGAGTGTGCGTGAGTGTGAGAGACAGTATGTCTGAGCATGTGTGTAAGTGTGTGTTCTAAAGAGTGTTTTTGAATGTGTGTGCGTGTGTAAATTGTATGAATGTCTGAGAGTGACAGCACAAAAGACGAATGTCTGTGTGTGTGAACACTTGTGTGTATATGAGAGTCTGTGTAAGTGCGTTTGCTGGTGTGCTAGTGTGTGTGTAGGTGTCTGAGTGTGAGAAAATGAGAGTTTGTGAGTGTGTATTCGAGAATGTTGCAGATTTTGTGTGATTGTGTTATTTTGCTTGAATGCGTGTGTTTGAGTGTCTGTGTTTTTGCTTTCACATGTGTGATGTTTGCTTGTGTGTGTGAGTGTGTGGGTCTGTGTGTGCGTCTGCTTGTGTGTCAGTGTGAGAGTGTGAGGGGAATGGGGTGAATTATGATGCAAGGGTGCCTAACATGTTTGGAAGCGAAATGGGCATTCTCTGAGATAACGGAAAGCGACAGAACATGGTGGGAGACTATATATAGGAGTGCAATGTTGTCGAATGGTTTGGAAAGTGCTGCAATGTGACGCAATAGATGGTTCCTGTGTGTTTTGGAAGAGAACGGATCCTTCTTTGATGGAAAGAAACGCAGTAGAACGTGGTGGATTGTTGTAGAATGCAGTGGAATGTTGTGTAATGGAGAGCATTGTGATGAAGTGGAGAGAAAGTGAGTGGTTTGGACACGAGAGTAGCCTTCTTTCATGGAATGGAATGCAATACATGTTGATGGATTTTTGGGTACGATAGTAGAAAATTGTGGAATGGAGTGAAATGTAGTGCAATAGACGGTTGAGGACCTTGTTTTATGCGAACGGTTGTATGTGTGTGTGACTGTGCAGCTGTGTGCGTTTGTGTGAGTGATTGTCATAGAGAGTGTGAGTGTGGAAGAGAGCGTGTGCATGATTGTGAGGGAGGTGTTGTGTGAGTGCACATGTGTGTGAAAGGCTGAGTGTGAGTGTGTTTATGGGAGTGTGTGTGAGCATGCTTATGTGAGAGTGAATATGAGGGATTACATGTGCGTTTGTGAGTGTATGAGAATGTGTGGGTGTGTGTGATACTGTGAGCCTGTGTGAGTACATGTATGAGTGTGAGAAAATGTGTGAGAATGTGAGTGAGTACATGTGAGTCTGAGTGAGGATATGTCAGTGTGACAGTGACTATGTCAGGTGTGTAGGTCTGCACATGTGTTTGGGTCTATGTACATGTGTGTGTTTGTTAGTTTGTGAGACTATAGGTGTCTGTGAGTGTGCGATTGTTGATATGTGATTGTGTGAGTCTGTGTGTGTCGGGCAGTGGGTGAGTTTGTGATAGTGTGAGAGGATTGCTTACTTTATTGTGTGTGCTTTGGTGAGCATATATTTGTTGGTGTTTCTGTGAGCGTGTTTGTGAGAGCGGAGGTATGTGAGTGGAAGTGTGACTCTGAATGTGTGACTGTGTGTGTTTGTGATAGTATGAGTGCATGTGAATATTTGTTAATATTTGAGTGTGCTTGTGTGTGTGTTTCAGTGGTCAGTAAGTATGTGTGTGTGTGTTTGTGAGTTTTTGTGAGTGTGTTTGTAGGTGTGGGAGTGTGGGAGAAGTGTTATTTTGTGACAGTGTGTGTTTGCTAATGTGTCTGAATGTCTGAATAATTGTGTGACTGTACGTGTTTGTGAGTGAGTGTGCGTGTGGTAGTGTGTGTGTACGAATGTGTGAGTGTGTCTGATTATGAGTATGAGTGTGTCAGAGTACCTGAGTGTGTGTTTAAATGTGATTGTGAGAGTGCTGGTGAGTGGGAGTGTGCGGGTGTGTATATGGCTGTGCTATTGTTTGAGAGAGTGTGTGATGGTATGTGAGGATGGGTGTGAGTTTGTCTATGTTTAGGTGTGAGAGTGTGTGTGAGTGTGTGTTAGTGTGTGAAGCTGTGTGACATTATGTGTTTGTGTGAGTGTAGTTGTGTCAGAGAGGGTGTGCGAATATTCATTTTTGAATGTGTGAACGAGTGTGAGCCTTTGTGTGATGGTGTGTGTGAGTGAGTGTTTCTGTTTGCCATTATGTGTGTGATTGTGTGAATGAGTGTGACCAGTTAGAAATTTATCTGTGTGCGTACTTGTGTGAGTGTATATGACAGTGAGATTGTGAGCAGGTGTGAGTCTGTGAGTGTGTGTTTGTGTGTGTGAGAGTGTGTGTGATGGTGTGCTTGATGTGCGTCTGTGCATTTGTGTCTGCGTACATGTGAGTAATTTTGGGACAGTGTGTACAACTGTGTGTATTCTGGTGTGTGCCTGTGTGAGTGTGTGATTTTGTGTGGTTTTCAGTGAGTGAGCATGTGTTTGAGAGTGTGAGTGCCCAAGGGGCTGTGTGTGTTGTGTGAGAGTGTGAAATGTGATAGTATGTGATTGTGTGTGAGTTAATATGAGCAGGTGTGTTTGAGTGTTTAAGTGAGTGTGTGTTTGTGATAGAGTAGCTTGAGTGTGTGTGTTACACTGTGTGTATGAGTGACTGTGTGCTTCTGTTTACACGAGAGTGTGTGTGAGCGTGTGTGAGTGTTTGCAGGTGTGGAAGTGAGAGATAGACTGTGTGACTGTGTGAGTGTGTGTGATTGTGTGATTGTATGTGAATAGTTGTGAGGGTATGTATGCACGTGTGTGTGAATGTGAGTGTTTGAATGTGCACAAGTGCATATGTGAGTGTGTTACTGTTCAGGTATGCATAAGGATGAATATATCAGTGAGTGTGAGTGTCAGTGGGACTTTGTGCGTGAGTGTGAGAGACAGTATGTCTGAGCATGTGTGTGTAAGTGTGTGTTCTAAAGACTGTTTTTGAATGTGTGTGCGTGTGTAAATTGTATGAATGTGTGAGAGTGACAGCACAAAAGACGAATGTCTGTGTGTGTGAACATTTGTGTGTATATGAGAATCTGTGTAAGTGCGTTTGCTGGTGTGCTAGTGTGTGTGCAGGTGTCTGAGTGTGAGAAAATGAGAGTTTGTGAGTGTGTATTCGAGAATGTTGCAGCTTTTGTGTGATTGTGTTATTTTGCTTGAATGCGTGTGTTTGAGTGTCTGTGTGGTTGCTTTCACATGTGTGATGTTTGCTTGTGTGTGTGAGTGTGTGGGTCTGTGTGTGCGTCTGCTTGTGTGTCAGTGTGAGAGTGTGAGGGGAATGGGGTGAATTATGATGCAAGGGTGCCTAACATGTTTGGAAGCGAAATGGGCATTCTCTGAGATAACGGAAAGCGACAGAACATGGTGGGAGACTATATATAGGAGTGCAATGTTGTCGAATGGTTTGGAAAGTGCTGCAATGTGACGCAGTAGATGGTTCCTGTGTGTTTTGGAAGAGAACGGATCCTTCTTTGATGGAAAGAAACGCAGTAGAACGTGGTGGATTGTTGTAGAATGCAGTGGAATGTTGTGTAATGGAGAGCATTGTGATGAAGTGGAGAGAAAGTGAGTGGTTTGGACACGAGAGTAGCCTTCTTTCATGGAATGGAATGCAATACATGTTGATGGATTTTTGGGTACGATAGTAGAAAATTGTGGAATGGAGTGAAATGTAGTGCAATAGACGGTTGAGGACCTTGTTTTATGCGAACGGTTGTATGTGTGTGTGACTGTGCAGCTGTGTGCGTTTGTGTGAGTGATTGTCATAGAGAGTGTGAGTGTGGAAGAGAGCGTGTGCATGATTGTGAGGGAGGTGTTGTGTGAGTGCACATGTGTGTGAAAGGCTGAGTGTGAGTGTGTTTATGGGAGTGTGTGTGAGCATGCTTATGTGAGAGTGAATATGAGGGATTACATGTGCGTTTGTGAGTGTATGAGAATGTGTGGGTGTGTGTGATACTGTGAGCCTGTGTGAGTACATGTATGAGTGTGAGAAAATGTGTGAGAATGTGAGTGAGTACATGTGAGTCTGAGTGAGGATATGTCAGTGTGACAGTGACTATGTCAGGTGTGTAGGTCTGCACATGTGTTTGGGTCTATGTACATGTGTGTGTTTGTTAGTTTGTGAGACTATAGGTGTCTGTGAGTGTGCGATTGTTGATATGTGATTGTGTGAGTCTGTGTGTGTCGGGCAGTGGGTGAGTTTGTGATAGTGTGAGAGGATTGCTTACTTTATTGTGTGTGCTTTGGTGAGCATATATTTGTTGGTGTTTCTGTGAGCGTGTTTGTGAGAGCGGAGGTATGTGAGTGGAAGTGTGACTCTGAATGTGTGACTGTGTGTGTTTGTGATAGTATGAGTGCATGTGAATATTTGTTAATATTTGAGTGTGCTTGTGTGTGTGTTTCAGTGGTCAGTAAGTATGTGTGTGTGTGTTTGTGAGTTTTTGTGAGTGTGTTTGTAGGTGTGGGAGTGTGGGAGAAGTGTTATTTTGTGACAGTGTGTGTTTGCTAATGTGTCTGAATGTCTGAATAATTGTGTGACTGTACGTGTTTGTGAGTGAGTGTGCGTGTGGTAGTGTGTGTGTACGAATGTGTGAGTGTGTCTGATTATGAGTATGAGTGTGTCAGAGTACCTGAGTGTGTGTTTAAATGTGATTGTGAGAGTGCTGGTGAGTGGGAGTGTGCGGGTGTGTATATGGCTGTGCTATTGTTTGAGAGAGTGTGTGATGGTATGTGAGGATGGGTGTGAGTTTGTCTATGTTTAGGTGTGAGAGTGTGTGTGAGTGTGTGTTAGTGTGTGATGCTGTGTGACATTATGTGTTTGTGTGAGTGTAGTTGTGTCAGAGAGGGTGTGCGAATATTCATTTTTGAATGTGTGAACGAGTGTGAGCCTTTGTGTGATGGTGTGTGTGAGTGAGTGTTTCTGTTTGCCATTATGTGTGTGATTGTGTGAATGAGTGTGACCAGTTAGAAATTTATCTGTGTGCGTACTTGTGTGAGTGTATATGACAGTGAGATTGTGAGCAGGTGTGAGTCTGTGAGTGTGTGTTTGTGTGTGTGAGAGTGTGTGTGATGGTGTGCTTGATGTGCGTCTGTGCATTTGTGTCTGCGTACATGTGAGTAATTTTGGGACAGTGTGTACAACTGTGTGTATTCTGGTGTGTGCCTGTGTGAGTGTGTGATTTTGTGTGGTTTTCAGTGAGTGAGCATGTGTTTGAGAGTGTGAGTGCCCAAGGGGCTGTGTGTGTTGTGTGAGAGTGTGAAATGTGATAGTATGTGATTGTGTGTGAGTTAATATGAGCAGGTGTGTTTGAGTGTTTAAGTGAGTGTGTGTTTGTGATAGAGTAGCTTGAGTGTGTGTGTTACACTGTGTGTATGAGTGACTGTGTGCTTCTGTTTACACGAGAGTGTGTGTGAGTGTGTGTGAGTGTTTGCAGGTGTGGAAGTGAGAGATAGACTGTGTGACTGTGTGAGTGTGTGTGATTGTGTGATTGTATGTGAATAGTTGTGAGGGTATGTATGCACGTGTGTGTGAATGTGAGTGTTTGAATGTGCACAAGTGCATATGTGAGTGTGTTACTGTTCAGGTATGCATAAGGATGAATATATCAGTGAGTGTGAGTGTCAGTGGGACTTTGTGCGTGAGTGTGAGAGACAGTATGTCTGAGCATGTGTGTGTAAGTGTGTGTTCTAAAGACTGTTTTTGAATGTGTGTGCGTGTGTAAATTGTATGAATGTGTGAGAGTGACAGCACAAAAGACGAATGTCTGTGTGTGTGAACATCTGTGTGTATATGAGAATCTGTGTAAGTGCGTTTGCTGGTGTGCTAGTGTGTGTGCAGGTGTCTGAGTGTGAGAAAATGAGAGTTTGTGAGTGTGTATTCGAGAATGTTGCAGCTTTTGTGTGATTGTGTTATTTTGCTTGAATGCGTGTGTTTGAGTGTCTGTGTGGTTGCTTTCACATGTGTGATGTTTGCTTGTGTGTGTGAGTGTGTGGGTCTGTGTGTGCGTCTGCTTGTGTGTCAGTGTGAGAGTGTGAGGGGAATGGGGTGAATTATGATGCAAGGGTGCCTAACATGTTTGGAAGCGAAATGGGCATTCTCTGAGATAACGGAAAGCGACAGAACATGGTGGGAGACTATATATAGGAGTGCAATGTTGTCGAATGGTTTGGAAAGTGCTGCAATGTGACGCAGTAGATGGTTCCTGTGTGTTTTGGAAGAGAACGGATCCTTCTTTGATGGAAAGAAACGCAGTAGAACGTGGTGGATTGTTGTAGAATGCAGTGGAATGTTGTGTAATGGAGAGCATTGTGATGAAGTGGAGAGAAAGTGAGTGGTTTGGACACGAGAGTAGCCTTCTTTCATGGAATGGAATGCAATACATGTTGATGGATTTTTGGGTACGATAGTAGAAAATTGTGGAATGGAGTGAAATGTAGTGCAATAGACGGTTGAGGACCTTGTTTTATGCGAACGGTTGTATGTGTGTGTGACTGTGCAGCTGTGTGCGTTTGTGTGAGTGATTGTCATAGAGAGTGTGAGTGTGGAAGAGAGCGTGTGCATGATTGTGAGGGAGGTGTTGTGTGAGTGCACATGTGTGTGAAAGGCTGAGTGTGAGTGTGTTTATGGGAGTGTGTGTGAGCATGCTTATGTGAGAGTGAATATGAGGGATTACATGTGCGTTTGTGAGTGTATGAGAATGTGTGGGTGTGTGTGATACTGTGAGCCTGTGTGAGTACATGTATGAGTGTGAGAAAATGTGTGAGAATGTGAGTGAGTACATGTGAGTCTGAGTGAGGATATGTCAGTGTGACAGTGACTATGTCAGGTGTGTAGGTCTGCACATGTGTTTGGGTCTATGTACATGTGTGTGTTTGTTAGTTTGTGAGACTATAGGTGTCTGTGAGTGTGCGATTGTTGATATGTGATTGTGTGAGTCTGTGTGTGTCGGGCAGTGGGTGAGTTTGTGATAGTGTGAGAGGATTGCTTACTTTATTGTGTGTGCTTTGGTGAGCATATATTTGTTGGTGTTTCTGTGAGCGTGTTTGTGAGAGCGGAGGTATGTGAGTGGAAGTGTGACTCTGAATGTGTGACTGTGTGTGTTTGTGATAGTATGAGTGCATGTGAATATTTGTTAATATTTGAGTGTGCTTGTGTGTGTGTTTCAGTGGTCAGTAAGTATGTGTGTGTGTGTTTGTGAGTTTTTGTGAGTGTGTTTGTAGGTGTGGGAGTGTGGGAGAAGTGTTATTTTGTGACAGTGTGTGTTTGCTAATGTGTCTGAATGTCTGAATAATTGTGTGACTGTACGTGTTTGTGAGTGAGTGTGCGTGTGGTAGTGTGTGTGTACGAATGTGTGAGTGTGTCTGATTATGAGTATGAGTGTGTCAGAGTACCTGAGTGTGTGTTTAAATGTGATTGTGAGAGTGCTGGTGAGTGGGAGTGTGCGGGTGTGTATATGGCTGTGCTATTGTTTGAGAGAGTGTGTGATGGTATGTGAGGATGGGTGTGAGTTTGTCTATGTTTAGGTGTGAGAGTGTGTGTGAGTGTGTGTTAGTGTGTGATGCTGTGTGACATTATGTGTTTGTGTGAGTGTAGTTGTGTCAGAGAGGGTGTGCGAATATTCATTTTTGAATGTGTGAACGAGTGTGAGCCTTTGTGTGATGGTGTGTGTGAGTGAGTGTTTCTGTTTGCCATTATGTGTGTGATTGTGTGAATGAGTGTGACCAGTTAGAAATTTATCTGTGTGCGTACTTGTGTGAGTGTATATGACAGTGAGATTGTGAGCAGGTGTGAGTCTGTGAGTGTGTGTTTGTGTGTGTGAGAGTGTGTGTGATGGTGTGCTTGATGTGCGTCTGTGCATCTGTGTCTGCGTACATGTGAGTAATTTTGGGACAGTGTGTACAACTGTGTGTATTCTGGTGTGTGCCTGTGTGAGTGTGTGATTTTGTGTGGTTTTCAGTGAGTGAGCATGTGTTTGAGAGTGTGAGTGCCCAAGGGGCTGTGTGTGTTGTGTGAGAGTGTGAAAGGTGATAGTATGTGATTGTGTGTGAGTTAATATGAGCAGGTGTGTTTGAGTGTTTAAGTGAGTGTGTGTTTGTGATAGAGTAGCTTGAGTGTGTGTGTTACACTGTGTGTATGAGTGACTGTGTGCTTCTGTTTACACGAGAGTGTGTGTGAGTGTGTGTGAGTGTTTGCAGGTGTGGAAGTGAGAGATAGACTGTGTGACTGTGTGAGTGTGTGTGATTGTGTGATTGTATGTGAATAGTTGTGAGGGTATGTATGCACGTGTGTGTGAATGTGAGTGTTTGAATGTGCACAAGTGCATATGTGAGTGTGTTACTGTTCAAGTATGCATAAGGATGAATATATCAGTGAGTGTGAGTGTCAGTGGGACTTTGTGCGTGAGTGTGAGAGACAGTATGTCTGAGCATGTGTGTGTAAGTGTGTGTTCTAAAGACTGTTTTTGAATGTGTGTGCGTGTGTAAATTGTATGAATGTGTGAGAGTGACAGCACAAAAGACGAATGTCTGTGTGTGTGAACATTTGTGTGTATATGAGAATCTGTGTAAGTGCGTTTGCTGGTGTGCTAGTGTGTGTGCAGGTGTCTGAGTGTGAGAAAATGAGAGTTTGTGAGTGTGTATTCGAGAATGTTGCAGCTTTTGTGTGATTGTGTTATTTTGCTTGAATGCGTGTGTTTGAGTGTCTGTGTGGTTGCTTTCACATGTGTGATGTTTGCTTGTGTGTGTGAGTGTGTGGGTCTGTGTGTGCGTCTGCTTGTGTGTCAGTGTGAGAGTGTTAGGGGAATGGGGTGAATTATGATGCAAGGGTGCCTAACATGTTTGGAAGCGAAATGGGCATTCTCTGAGATAACGGAAAGCGACAGAACATGGTGGGAGACTATATATAGGAGTGCAATGTTGTCGAATGGTTTGGAAAGTGCTGCAATGTGACGCAGTAGATGGTTCCTGTGTGTTTTGGAAGAGAACGGATCCTTCTTTGATGGAAAGAAACGCAGTAGAACGTGGTGGATTGTTGTAGAATGCAGTGGAATGTTGTGTAATGGAGAGCATTGTGATGAAGTGGAGAGAAAGTGAGTGGTTTGGACACGAGAGTAGCCTTCTTTCATGGAATGGAATGCAATACATGTTGATGGATTTTTGGGTACGATAGTAGAAAATTGTGGAATGGAGTGAAATGTAGTGCAATAGACGGTTGAGGACCTTGTTTTATGCGAACGGTTGTATGTGTGTGTGACTGTGCAGCTGTGTGCGTTTGTGTGAGTGATTGTCATAGAGAGTGTGAGTGTGGAAGAGAGCGTGTGCATGATTGTGAGGGAGGTGTTGTGTGAGTGCACATGTGTGTGAAAGGCTGAGTGTGAGTGTGTTTATGGGAGTGTGTGTGAGCATGCTTATGTGAGAGTGAATATGAGGGATTACATGTGCGTTTGTGAGTGTATGAGAATGTGTGGGTGTGTGTGATACTGTGAGCCTGTGTGAGTACATGTATGAGTGTGAGAAAATGTGTGAGAATGTGAGTGAGTACATGTGAGTCTGAGTGAGGATATGTCAGTGTGACAGTGACTATGTCAGGTGTGTAGGTCTGCACATGTGTTTGGGTCTATGTACATGTGTGTGTTTGTTAGTTTGTGAGACTATAGGTGTCTGTGAGTGTGCGATTGTTGATATGTGATTGTGTGAGTCTGTGTGTGTCGGGCAGTGGGTGAGTTTGTGATAGTGTGAGAGGATTGCTTACTTTATTGTGTGTGCTTTGGTGAGCATATATTTGTTGGTGTTTCTGTGAGCGTGTTTGTGAGAGCGGAGGTATGTGAGTGGAAGTGTGACTCTGAATGTGTGACTGTGTGTGTTTGTGATAGTATGAGTGCATGTGAATATTTGTTAATATTTGAGTGTGCTTGTGTGTGTGTTTCAGTGGTCAGTAAGTATGTGTGTGTGTGTTTGTGAGTTTTTGTGAGTGTGTTTGTAGGTGTGGGAGTGTGGGAGAAGTGTTATTTTGTGACAGTGTGTGTTTGCCAATGTGTCTGAATGTCTGAATAATTGTGTGACTGTACGTGTTTGTGAGTGAGTGTGCGTGTGTAAGTGTGTGTGTACGAATGTGTGAGTGTGTCTGATTATGAGTATGAGTGTGTCAGAGTACCTGAGTGTGTGTTTAAATGTGATTGTGAGAGTGCTGGTGAGTGGGAGTGTGCGGGTGTGTATATGGCTGTGCTATTGTTTGAGAGAGTGTGTGATGGTATGTGAGGATGGGTGTGAGTTTGTCTATGTTTAGGTGTGAGAGTGTGTGAGTGTGTGTTAGTGTGTGATGCTGTGTGACATTATGTGTTTGTGTGAGTGTAGTTGTGTCAGAGAGGGTGTGCGAATATTCATTTTTGAATGTGTGAACGAGTGTGAGCCTTTGTGTGATGGTGTGTGTGAGTGAGTGTTTCTGTTTGCCATTATGTGTGTGATTGTGTGAATGAGTGTGACCAGTTAGAAATTTATCTGTGTGCGTACTTGTGTGAGTGTATATGACAGTGAGATTGTGAGCAGGTGTGAGTCTGTGAGAGTGTGTTTGTGTGTGTGAGAGTGTGTGTGATGGTGTGCTTGATGTGCGTCTGTGCATTTGTGTCTGCGTACATGTGAGTAATTTTGTGACAGTGTGTACAACTGTGTGTATTCTGGTGTGTGCCTGTGTGAGTGTGTGATTTTGTGTGGTTTTCAGTGAGTGAGCATGTGTTTGAGAGTGTGAGTGTCCAAGGGGCTGTGTGTGTTGTGTGAGAGTGTGAAAGGTGATAGTATGTGATTGTGTGTGAGATAATATGAGCAGGTGTGTTTGAGTGTTTAAGTGAGTGTGTGTTTGTGATAGAGTAGCTTGAGTGTGTGTGTTACACTGTGTGTATGAGTGACTGTGTGCTTCTGTTTACACGAGAGTGTGTGTGAGTGTGTGTTCGTGTTTGCAGGTGTGGAAGTGAGAGATAGACTGTGTGACTGTGTGAGTGTGTGTGATTGTGTGATTGTATGTGAATAGTTGTGAGGGTATGTATGCACGTGTGTGTGAATGTGAGTGTTTGAATGTGCACAAGTGCGTATGTGAGTGTGTTACTGTTCAGGTATGCATAAGGATGAATATATCAGTGAGTGTGAGTGTCAGTGGGACTTTGAGTGTGCGTGAGTGTGAGAGACAGTATGTCTGAGCATGTGTGTAAGTGTGTGTTCTAAAGAGTGTTTTTGAATGTGTGTGCGTGTGTAAATTGTATGAATGTCTGAGAGTGACAGCACAAAAGACGAATGTCTGTGTGTGTGAACACTTGTGTGTATATGAGAGTCTGTGTATGTGCGTTTGCTGGTGTGGTAGTGTGTGTGTAGGTGTCTGAGTGTGAGAAAATGAGAGTTTGTGAGTGTGTATTCGAGAATGTTGCAGATTTTGTGTGATTGTGTTATTTTGCTTGAATGCGTGTGTTTGAGTGTCTGTGTGGTTGCTTTCACATGTGTGATGTTTGCTTGTGTGTGTGAGTGTGTGGGTCTGTGTGTGCGTCTGCTTGTGTGTCAGTGTGAGAGTGTGAGGGGAATGGGGTGAATTATGATGCAAGGGTGCCTAACATGTTTGGAAGCGAAATGGGCATTCTCTGAGATAACGGAAAGCGACAGAACATGGTGGGAGACTATATATAGGAGTGCAATGTTGTCGAATGGTTTGGAAAGTGCTGCAATGTGACGCAGTAGATGGTTCCTGTGTGTTTTGGAAGAGAACGGATCCTTCTTTGATGGAAAGAAACGCAGTAGAACGTGGTGGATTGTTGTAGAATGCAGTGGAATGTTGTGTAATGGAGAGCATTGTGATGAAGTGGAGAGAAAGTGAGTGGTTTGGACACGAGAGTAGCCTTCTTTCATGGAATGGAATGCAATACATGTTGATGGATTTTTGGGTACGATAGTAGAAAATTGTGGAATGGAGTGAAATGTAGTGCAATAGACGGTTGAGGACCTTGTTTTATGCGAACGGTTGTATGTGTGTGTGACTGTGCAGCTGTGTGCGTTTGTGTGAGTGATTGTCATAGAGAGTGTGAGTGTGGAAGAGAGCGTGTGCATGATTGTGAGGGAGGTGTTGTGTGAGTGCACATGTGTGTGAAAGGCTGAGTGTGAGTGTGTTTATGGGAGTGTGTGTGAGCATGCTTATGTGAGAGTGAATATGAGGGATTACATGTGCGTTTGTGAGTGTATGAGAATGTGTGGGTGTGTGTGATACTGTGAGCCTGTGTGAGTACATGTATGAGTGTGAGAAAATGTGTGAGAATGTGAGTGAGTACATGTGAGTCTGAGTGAGGATATGTCAGTGTGACAGTGACTATGTCAGGTGTGTAGGTCTGCACATGTGTTTGGGTCTATGTACATGTGTGTGTTTGTTAGTTTGTGAGACTATAGGTGTCTGTGAGTGTGCGATTGTTGATATGTGTTTGTGTGAGTCTGTGTGTGTCGGGCAGTGGGTGAGTTTGTGATAGTGTGAGAGGATTGCTTACTTTATTGTGTGTGCTTTGGTGAGCATATATTTGTTGGTGTTTCTGTGAGCGTGTTTGTGAGAGCGGAGGTATGTGAGTGGAAGTGTGACTCTGAATGTGTGACTGTGTGTGTTTGTGATAGTATGAGTGCATGTGAATATTTGTTAATATTTGAGTGTGCTTGTGTGTGTGTTTCAGTGGTCAGTAAGTATGTGTGTGTGTGTTTGTGAGTTTTTGTGAGTGTGTTTGTAGGTGTGGGAGTGTGGGAGAAGTGTTATTTTGTGACAGTGTGTGTTTGCCAATGTGTCTGAATGTCTGAATAATTGTGTGACTGTACGTGTTTGTGAGTGAGTGTGCGTGTGTAAGTGTGTGTGTACGAATGTGTGAGTGTGTCTGATTATGAGTATGAGTGTGTCAGAGTACCTGAGTGTGTGTTTAAATGTGATTGTGAGAGTGCTGGTGAGTGGGAGTGTGCGGGTGTGTATATGGCTGTGCTATTGTTTGAGAGAGTGTGTGATGGTATGTGAGGATGGGTGTGAGTTTGTCTATGTTTAGGTGTGAGAGTGTGTGAGTGTGTGTTAGTGTGTGATGCTGTGTGACATTATGTGTTTGTGTGAGTGTAGTTGTGTCAGAGAGGGTGTGCGAATATTCATTTTTGAATGTGTGAACGAGTGTGAGCCTTTGTGTGATGGTGTGTGTGAGTGAGTGTTTCTGTTTGCCATTATGTGTGTGATTGTGTGAATGAGTGTGACCAGTTAGAAATTTATCTGTGTGCGTACTTGTGTGAGTGTATATGACAGTGAGATTGTGAGCAGGTGTGAGTCTGTGAGTGTGTGTTTGTGTGTGTGAGAGTGTGTGTGATGGTGTGCTTGATGTGCGTCTGTGCATTTGTGTCTGCGTACATGTGAGTAATTTTGGGACAGTGTGTACAACTGTGTGTATTCTGGTGTGTGCCTGTGTGAGTGTGTGATTTTGTGTGGTTTTCAGTGAGTGAGCATGTGTTTGAGAGTGTGAGTGTCCAAGGGGCTGTGTGTGTTGTGTGAGAGTGTGAAAGGTGATAGTATGTGATTGTGTGTGAGATAATATGAGCAGGTGTGTTTGAGTGTTTAAGTGAGTGTGTGTTTGTGATAGAGTAGCTTGAGTGTGTGTGTTACACTGTGTGTATGAGTGACTGTGTGCTTCTGTTTACACGAGAGTGTGTGTGAGTGTGTGTTCGTGTTTGCAGTTGTGGAAGTGAGAGATAGACTGTGTGACTGTGTGAGTGTGTGTGATTGTGTGATTGTATGTGAATAGTTGTGAGTGTATGTATGCACGTGTGTGTGAATGTGAGTGTTTGAATGTGCACAAGTGCGTATGTGAGTGTGTTACTGTTCAGGTATGCATAAGGATGAATATATCAGTGAGTGTGAGTGTCAGTGGGACTTTGAGTGTGCGTGAGTGTGAGAGACAGTATGTCTGAGCATGTGTGTAAGTGTGTGTTCTAAAGAGTGTTTTTGAATGTGTGTGCGTGTGTAAATTGTATGAATGTCTGAGAGTGACAGCACAAAAGACGAATGTCTGTGTGTGAGAACACTTGTGTGTATGTGAGAGTCTGTGTAAGTGCGTTTGCTGGTGTGCTAGTGTGTGCGTAGGTGTCTGAGTGTGAGAAAATGAGAGTTTGTGAGTGTGTATTCGAGAATGTTGCAGCTTTTGTGTGATTGTGTTATTTTGCTTGAATGCGTGTGTTTGAGTGTCTGTGTGGTTGCTTTCACATGTGTGATGTTTGCTTGTGTGTGTGAGTGTGTGGGTCTGTGTGTGCGTCTGCTTGTGTTTCAGTGTGAGAGTGTGAGGGGAATGGGGTGAATTATGATGCAAGGGTGCCTAACATGTTTGGAAGCGAAATGGGCATTCTCTGAGATAACGGAAAGCGACAGAACATGGTGAGAGACTATATATAGGAGTGCAATGTTGTCGAATGGTTTGGAAAGTGCTGCAATGTGACGCAGTAGATGGTTCCTGTGTGTTTTGGAAGCGAACGGATCCTTTTTTGATGGAAAGAAACGCAGTAGAACGTGGTGGATTGTTGTAGAATGCAGTGGAATGTTGTGTAATGGAGAGCATTGTGATGAAGTGGAGAGAAAGTGAGTGGTTTGGACACGAGAGTAGCCTTCTTTCATGGAATGGAATGCAATACATGTTGATGGATTTTTGGGTACGATAGTAGAAAATTGTGGAATGGAGTGAAATGTAGTGCAATAGACGGTTGAGGACCTTGTTTTATGCGAACGGTTGTATGTGTGTGTGACTGTGCAGCTGTGTGCGTTTGTGTGAGTGATTGTCATAGAGAGTGTGAGTGTGGAAGAGAGCGTGTGCATGATTGTGAGGGAGGTGTTGTGTGAGTGCACATGTGTGTGAAAGGCTGAGTGTGAGTGTGTTTATGGGAGTGTGTGTGAGCATGCCTATGTGAGAGTGAATATGAGGGATTACATGTGCGTTTGTGAGTGTATGAGAATGTGTGGGTGTGTGTGATACTGTGAGCCTGTGTGAGTACATGTATGAGTGTGAGAAAATGTGTGAGAATGTGAGTGAGTACATGTGAGTCTGAGTGAGGATATGTCAGTGTGACAGTGACTATGTCAGGTGTGTAGGTCTGCACATGTGTTTGGGTCTGTGTACATGTGTGTGTTTGTTAGTTTGTGAGACTATAGGTGTCTGTGAGTGTGCGATTGTTGATATGTGTTTGTGTGAGTCTGTGTGTGTCGGGCAGTGGGTGAGTTTGTGATAGTGTGAGAGGATTGCTTACTTTATTGTGTGTGCTTTGGTGAGCATATGTTTGTTGGTGTTTCTGTGAGCGTGTTTGTGAGAGCGGAGGTATGTGAGTGGAAGTGTGACTCTGAATGTGTGACTGTGTGTGTTTGTGATAGTATGAGTGCATGTGAATATTTGTTAATATTTGAGTGTGCTTGTGTGTGTGTTTCAGTGGTCAGTAAGTATGTGTGTGTGTGTTTGTGAGTTTTTGTGAGTGTGTTTGTAGGTGTGGGAGTGTGGGAGAAGTGTTATTTTGTGACAGTGTGTGTTTGCTAATGTGTCTGAATGTCTGAATGATTGTGTGACTGTACGTGTTTGTGAGTGAGTGTGCGTGTGGTAGTGTGTGTGTACGAATGTGTGAGTGTGTCTGATTATGAGTATGAGTGTGTCAGAGTACCTGAGTGTGTGTTTAAATGTGATTGTGAGAGTGCTGGTGAGTGGGAGTGTGCGGGTGTGTATATGGCTGTGCTATTGTTTGAGAGAGTGTGTGATGGTATGTGAGGATGGGTGTGAGTTTGTCTATGTTTAGGTGTGAGAGTGTGTGTGAGTGTGTGTTAGTGTGTGATGCTGTGTGACATTATGTGTTTGTGTGAGTGTAGTTGTGTCAGAGAGGGTGTGCGAATATTCATTTTTGAATGTGTGAACGAGTGTGAGCCTTTGTGTGATGGTGTGTGTGAGTGAGTGTTTCTGTTTGCCATTATGTGTGTGATTGTGTGAATGAGTGTGACCAGTTAGAAATTTATCTGTGTGTGTACTTGTGTGAGTGTATATGACAGTGAGATTGTGAGCAGGTGTGAGTCTGTGAGAGTGTGTTTGTGTGTGTGAGAGTGTGTGTGATGGTGTGCTTGATGTGCGTCTGTGCATTTGTGTCTGCGTACATGTGAGTAATTTTGTGACAGTGTGTACAACTGTGTGTATTCTGGTGTGTGCCTGTGTGAGTGTGTGATTTTGTGTGGTTTTCAGTGAGTGAGCATGTGTTTGAGAGTGTGAGTGTCCAAGGGGCTGTGTGTGTTGTGTGAGAGTGTGAAAGGTGATAGTATGTGATTGTGTGTGAGATAATATGAGCAGGTGTGTTTGAGTGTTTAAGTGAGTGTGTGTTTGTGATAGAGTAGCTTGAGTGTGTGTGTTACACTGTGTGTATGAGTGACTGTGTGCTTCTGTTTACACGAGAGTGTGTGTGAGTGTGTGTGAGTGTTTGCAGGTGTGGAAGTGAGAGATAGACTGTGTGACTGTGTGAGTGTGTGTGATTGTGTGATTGTATGTGAATAGTTGTGAGGGTATGTATGCACGTGTGTGTGAATGTGAGTGTTTGAATGTGCACAAGTGCATATGTGAGTGTGTTACTGTTCAGGTATGCATAAGGATGAATATATCAGTGAGTGTGAGTGTCAGTGGGACTTTGAGTGTGCGTGAGTGTGAGAGACAGTATGTCTGAGCATGTGTGTAAGTGTGTGTTCTAAAGAGTGTTTTTGAATGTGTGTGCGTGTGTAAATTGTATGAATGTCTGAGAGTGACAGCACAAAAGACGAATGTCTGTGTGTGTGAACACTTGTGTGTATATGAGAGTCTGTGTAAGTGCGTTTGCTGGTGTGCTAGTGTGTGTGTAGGTGTCTGAGTGTGAGAAAATGAGAGTTTGTGAGTGTGTATTCGAGAATGTTGCAGATTTTGTGTAATTGTGTTATTTTGCTTGAATGCGTGTGTTTGAGTGTCTGTGTGGTTGCTTTCACATGTGTGATGTTTGCTTGTGTGTGTGAGTGTGTGGGTCTGTGTGTGCGTCTGCTTGTGTGTCAGTGTGAGAGTGTGAGGGGAATGGGGTGAATTATGATGCAAGGGTGCCTAACATGTTTGGAAGCGAAATGGGCATTCTCTGAGATAACGGAAAGCAACAGAACATGGTGGGAGACTATATATAGGAGTGCAATGTTGTCGAATGGTTTGGAAAGTGCTGCAATGTGACGCAATAGATGGTTCCTGTGTGTTTTGGAAGCGAACGGATCCTTCTTTGATGGAAAGAAACGCAGTAGAACGTGGTGGATTGTTGTAGAATGCAGTGGAATGTTGTGTAATGGAGAGCATTGTGATGAAGTGGAGAGAAAGTGAGTGGTTTGGACACGAGAGTAGCCTTCTTTCATGGAATGGAATGCAATACATGTTGATGGATTTTTGGGTACGATAGTAGAAAATTGTGGAATGGAGTGAAATGTAGTGCAATAGACGGTTGAGGACCTTGTTTTATGCGAACGGTTGTATGTGTGTGTGACTGTGCAGCTGTGTGCGTTTGTGTGAGTGATTGTCATAGAGAGTGTGAGTGTGGAAGAGAGCGTGTGCATGATTGTGAGGGAGGTGTTGTGTGAGTGCACATGTGTGTGAAAGGCTGAGTGTGAGTGTGTTTATGGGAGTGTGTGTGAGCATGCTTATGTGAGAGTGAATATGAGGGATTACATGTGCGTTTGTGAGTGTATGAGAATGTGTGGGTGTGTGTGATACTGTGAGCCTGTGTGAGTACATGTATGAGTGTGAGAAAATGTGTGAGAATGTGAGTGAGTACATGTGAGTCTGAGTGAGGATATGTCAGTGTGACAGTGACTATGTCAGGTGTGTAGGTCTGCACATGTGTTTGGGTCTATGTACATGTGTGTGTTTGTTAGTTTGTGAGACTATAGGTGTCTGTGAGTGTGCGATTGTTGATATGTGTTTGTGTGAGTCTGTGTGTGTCGGGCAGTGGGTGGGTTTGTGATAGTGTGAGAGGATTGCTTACTTTATTGTGTGTGCTTTGGTGAGCATATATTTGTTGGTGTTTCTGTGAGCGTGTTTGTGAGAGCGGAGGTATGTGAGTGGAAGTGTGACTCTGAATGTGTGACTGTGTGTGTTTGTGATAGTATGAGTGCATGTGAATATTTGTTAATATTTGAGTGTGCTTGTGTGTGTGTTTCAGTGGTCAGTAAGTATGTGTGTGTGTGTTTGTGAGTTTTTGTGAGTGTGTTTGTAGGTGTGGGAGTGTGGGAGAAGTGTTATTTTGTGACAGTGTGTGTTTGCTAATGTGTCTGAATGTCTGAATAATTGTGTGACTGTACGTGTTTGTGAGTGAGTGTGCGTGTGTAAGTGTGTGTGTACGAATGTGTGAGTGTGTCTGATTATGAGTATGAGTGTGTCAGAGTACCTGAGTGTGTGTTTAAATGTGATTGTGAGAGTGCTGGTGAGTGGGAGTGTGCGGGTGTGTATATGGCTGTGCTATTGTTTGAGAGAGTGTGTGATGGTATGTGAGGATGGGTGTGAGTTTGTCTATGTTTAGGTGTGAGAGTGTGTGAGTGTGTGTTAGTGTGTGATGCTGTGTGACATTATGTGTTTGTGTGAGTGTAGTTGTGTCAGAGAGGGTGTGCGAATATTCATTTTTGAATGTGTGAACGAGTGTGAGCCTTTGTGTGATGGTGTGTGTGAGTGAGTGTTTCTGTTTGCCATTATGTGTGTGATTGTGTGAATGAGTGTGACCAGTTAGAAATTTATCTGTGTGCGTACTTGTGTGAGTGTATATGACAGTGAGATTGTGAGCAGGTGTGAGTCTGTGAGTGTGTGTTTGTGTGTGTGAGAGTGTGTGTGATGGTGTGCTTGATGTGCGTCTGTGCATTTGTGTCTGCGTACATGTGAGTAATTTTGGGACAGTGTGTACAACTGTGTGTATTCTGGTGTGTGCCTGTGTGAGTGTGTGATTTTGTGTGGTTTTCAGTGAGTGAGCATGTGTTTGAGAGTGTGAGTGTCCAAGGGGCTGTGTGTGTTGTGTGAGAGTGTGAAAGGTGATAGTATGTGATTGTGTGTGAGATAATATGAGCAGGTGTGTTTGAGTGTTTAAGTGAGTGTGTGTTTGTGATAGAGTAGCTTGAGTGTGTGTGTTACACTGTGTGTATGAGTGACTGTGTGCTTCTGTTTACACGAGAGTGTGTGTGAGTGTGTGTTCGTGTTTGCAGTTGTGGAAGTGAGAGATAGACTGTGTGACTGTGTGAGTGTGTGTGATTGTGTGATTGTATGTGAATAGTTGTGAGTGTATGTATGCACGTGTGTGTGAATGTGAGTGTTTGAATGTGCACAAGTGCGTATGTGAGTGTGTTACTGTTCAGGTATGCATAAGGATGAATATATCAGTGAGTGTGAGTGTCAGTGGGACTTTGAGTGTGCGTGAGTGTGAGAGACAGTATGTCTGAGCATGTGTGTAAGTGTGTGTTCTAAAGAGTGTTTTTGAATGTGTGTGCGTGTGTAAATTGTATGAATGTCTGAGAGTGACAGCACAAAAGACGAATGTCTGTGTGTGAGAACACTTGTGTGTATGTGAGAGTCTGTGTAAGTGCGTTTGCTGGTGTGCTAGTGTGTGCGTAGGTGTCTGAGTGTGAGAAAATGAGAGTTTGTGAGTGTGTATTCGAGAATGTTGCAGCTTTTGTGTGATTGTGTTATTTTGGTTGAATGCGTGTGTTTGAGTGTCTGTGTGGTTGCTTTCACATGTGTGATGTTTGCTTGTGTGTGTGAGTGTGTGGGTCTGTGTGTGCGTCTGCTTGTGTTTCAGTGTGAGAGTGTGAGGGGAATGGGGTGAATTATGATGCAAGGGTGCCTAACATGTTTGGAAGCGAAATGGGCATTCTCTGAGATAACGGAAAGCGACAGAACATGGTGGGAGACTATATATAGGAGTGCAATGTTGTCGAATGGTTTGGAAAGTGCTGCAATGTGACGCAGTAGATGGTTCCTGTGTGTTTTGGAAGCGAACGGATCCTTTTTTGATGGAAAGAAACGCAGTAGAACGTGGTGGATTGTTGTAGAATGCAGTGGAATGTTGTGTAATGGAGAGCATTGTGATGAAGTGGAGAGAAAGTGAGTGGTTTGGACACGAGAGTAGCCTTCTTTCATGGAATGGAATGCAATACATGTTGATGGATTTTTGGGTACGATAGTAGAAAATTGTGGAATGGAGTGAAATGTAGTGCAATAGACGGTTGAGGACCTTGTTTTATGCGAACGGTTGTATGTGTGTGTGACTGTGCAGCTGTGTGCGTTTGTGTGAGTGATTGTCATAGAGAGTGTGAGTGTGGAAGAGAGCGTGTGCATGATTGTGAGGGAGGTGTTGTGTGAGTGCACATGTGTGTGAAAGGCTGAGTGTGAGTGTGTTTATGGGAGTGTGTGTGAGCATGCCTATGTGAGAGTGAATATGAGGGATTACATGTGCGTTTGTGAGTGTATGAGAATGTGTGGGTGTGTGTGATACTGTGAGCCTGTGTGAGTACATGTATGAGTGTGAGAAAATGTGTGAGAATGTGAGTGAGTACATGTGAGTCTGAGTGAGGATATGTCAGTGTGACAGTGACTATGTCAGGTGTGTAGGTCTGCACATGTGTTTGGGTCTGTGTACATGTGTGTGTTTGTTAGTTTGTGAGACTATAGGTGTCTGTGAGTGTGCGATTGTTGATATGTGTTTGTGTGAGTCTGTGTGTGTCGGGCAGTGGGTGAGTTTGTGATAGTGTGAGAGGATTGCTTACTTTATTGTGTGTGCTTTGGTGAGCATATGTTTGTTGGTGTTTCTGTGAGCGTGTTTGTGAGAGCGGAGGTATGTGAGTGGAAGTGTGACTCTGAATGTGTGACTGTGTGTGTTTGTGATAGTATGAGTGCATGTGAATATTTGTTAATATTTGAGTGTGCTTGTGTGTGTGTTTCAGTGGTCAGTAAGTATGTGTGTGTGTGTTTGTGAGTTTTTGTGAGTGTGTTTGTAGGTGTGGGAGTGTGGGAGAAGTGTTATTTTGTGACAGTGTGTGTTTGCTAATGTGTCTGAATGTCTGAATGATTGTGTGACTGTACGTGTTTGTGAGTGAGTGTGCGTGTGGTAGTGTGTGTACGAATGTGTGAGTGTGTCTGATTATGAGTATGAGTGTGTCAGAGTACCTGAGTGTGTGTTTAAATGTGATTGTGAGAGTGCTGGTGAGTGGGAGTGTGCGGGTGTGTATATGGCTGTGCTATTGTTTGAGAGAGTGTGTGATGGTATGTGAGGATGGGTGTGAGTTTGTCTATGTTTAGGTGTGAGAGTGTGTGTGAGTGTGTGTTAGTGTGTGATGCTGTGTGACATTATGTGTTTGTGTGAGTGTAGTTGTGTCAGAGAGGGTGTGCGAATATTCATTTTTGAATGTGTGAACGAGTGTGAGCCTTTGTGTGATGGTGTGTGTGAGTGAGTGTTTCTGTTTGCCATTATGTGTGTGATTGTGTGAATGAGTGTGACCAGTTAGAAATTTATCTGTGTGTGTACTTGTGTGAGTGTATATGACAGTGAGATTGTGAGCAGGTGTGAGTCTGTGAGAGTGTGTTTGTGTGTGTGAGAGTGTGTGTGATGGTGTGCTTGATGTGCGTCTGTGCATTTGTGTCTGCGTACATGTGAGTAATTTTGTGACAGTGTGTACAACTGTGTGTATTCTGGTGTGTGCCTGTGTGAGTGTGTGATTTTGTGTGGTTTTCAGTGAGTGAGCATGTGTTTGAGAGTGTGAGTGTCCAAGGGGCTGTGTGTGTTGTGTGAGAGTGTGAAAGGTGATAGTATGTGATTGTGTGTGAGATAATATGAGCAGGTGTGTTTGAGTGTTTAAGTGAGTGTGTGTTTGTGATAGAGTAGCTTGAGTGTGTGTGTTACACTGTGTGTATGAGTGACTGTGTGCTTCTGTTTACACGAGAGTGTGTGTGAGTGTGTGTGAGTGTTTGCAGGTGTGGAAGTGAGAGATAGACTGTGTGACTGTGTGAGTGTGTGTGATTGTGTGATTGTATGTGAATAGTTGTGAGGGTATGTATGCACGTGTGTGTGAATGTGAGTGTTTGAATGTGCACAAGTGCATATGTGAGTGTGTTACTGTTCAGGTATGCATAAGGATGAATATATCAGTGAGTGTGAGTGTCAGTGGGACTTTGAGTGTGCGTGAGTGTGAGAGACAGTATGTCTGAGCATGTGTGTAAGTGTGTGTTCTAAAGAGTGTTTTTGAATGTGTGTGCGTGTGTAAATTGTATGAATGTCTGAGAGTGACAGCACAAAAGACGAATGTCTGTGTGTGTGAACACTTGTGTGTATATGAGAGTCTGTGTAAGTGCGTTTGCTGGTGTGCTAGTGTGTGTGTAGGTGTCTGAGTGTGAGAAAATGAGAGTTTGTGAGTGTGTATTCGAGAATGTTGCAGATTTTGTGTAATTGTGTTATTTTGCTTGAATGCGTGTGTTTGAGTGTCTGTGTGGTTGCTTTCACATGTGTGATGTTTGCTTGTGTGTGTGAGTGTGTGGGTCTGTGTGTGCGTCTGCTTGTGTGTCAGTGTGAGAGTGTGAGGGGAATGGGGTGAATTATGATGCAAGGGTGCCTAACATGTTTGGAAGCGAAATGGGCATTCTCTGAGATAACGGAAAGCAACAGAACATGGTGGGAGACTATATATAGGAGTGCAATGTTGTCGAATGGTTTGGAAAGTGCTGCAATGTGACGCAATAGATGGTTCCTGTGTGTTTTGGAAGAGAACGGATCCTTCTTTGATGGAAAGAAACGCAGTAGAACGTGGTGGATTGTTGTAGAATGCAGTGGAATGTTGTGTAATGGAGAGCATTGTGATGAAGTGGAGAGAAAGTGAGTGGTTTGGACACGAGAGTAGCCTTCTTTCATGGAATGGAATGCAATACATGTTGATGGATTTTTGGGTACGATAGTAGAAAATTGTGGAATGGAGTGAAATGTAGTGCAATAGACGGTTGAGGACCTTGTTTTATGCGAACGGTTGTATGTGTGTGTGACTGTGCAGCTGTGTGCGTTTGTGTGAGTGATTGTCATAGAGAGTGTGAGTGTGGAAGAGAGCGTGTGCATGATTGTGAGGGAGGTGTTGTGTGAGTGCACATGTGTGTGAAAGGCTGAGTGTGAGTGTGTTTATGGGAGTGTGTGTGAGCATGCTTATGTGAGAGTGAATATGAGGGATTACATGTGCGTTTGTGAGTGTATGAGAATGTGTGGGTGTGTGTGATACTGTGAGCCTGTGTGAGTACATGTATGAGTGTGAGAAAATGTGTGAGAATGTGAGTGAGTACATGTGAGTCTGAGTGAGGATATGTCAGTGCGACAGTGACTATGTCAGGTGTGTAGGTCTGCACATGTGTTTGGGTCTATGTACATGTGTGTGTTTGTTAGTTTGTGAGACTATAGGTGTCTGTGAGTGTGCGATTGTTGATATGTGATTGTGTGAGTCTGTGTGTGTCGGGCAGTGGGTGAGTTTGTGATAGTGTGAGAGGATTGCTTACTTTATTGTGTGTGCTTTGGTGAGCATATATTTGTTGGTGTTTCTGTGAGCGTGTTTGTGAGAGCGGAGGTATGTGAGTGGAAGTGTGACTCTGAATGTGTGACTGTGTGTGTTTGTGATAGTATGAGTGCATGTGAATATTTGTTAATATTTGAGTGTGCTTGTGTGTGTGTTTCAGTGGTCAGTAAGTATGTGTGTGTGTTTGTGAGTTTTTGTGAGTGTGTTTGTAGGTGTGGGAGTGTGGGAGAAGTGTTATTTTGTGACAGTGTGTGTTTGCTAATGTGTCTGAATGTCTGAATAATTGTGTGACTGTACGTGTTTGTGAGTGAGTGTGCGTGTGGTAGTGTGTGTGTACGAATGTGTGAGTGTGTCTGATTATGAGTATGAGTGTGTCAGAGTACCTGAGTGTGTGTTTAAATGTGATTGTGAGAGTGCTGGTGAGTGGGAGTGTGCGGGTGTGTATATGGCTGTGCTATTGTTTGAGAGAGTGTGTGATGGTATGTGAGGATGGGTGTGAGTTTGTCTATGTTTAGGTGTGAGAGTGTGTGTGAGTGTGTGTTAGTGTGTGATGCTGTGTGACATTATGTGTTTGTGTGAGTGTAGTTGTGTCAGAGAGGGTGTGCGAATATTCATTTTTGAATGTGTGAACGAGTGTGAGCCTTTGTGTGATGGTGTGTGTGAGTGAGTGTTTCTGTTTGCCATTATGTGTGTGATTGTGTGAATGAGTGTGACCAGTTAGAAATTTATCTGTGTGCGTACTTGTGTGAGTGTATATGACAGTGAGATTGTGAGCAGGTGTGAGTCTGTGAGTGTGTGTTTGTGTGTGTGAGAGTGTGTGTGATGGTGTGTTTGATGTGCGTCTGTGCATTTGTGTCTGCGTACATGTGAGTAATTTTGGGACAGTGTGTACAACTGTGTGTATTCTGGTGTGTGCCTGTGTGAGTGTGTGATTTTGTGTGGTTTTCAGTGAGTGAGCATGTGTTTGAGAGTGTCAGTGTGCAAGGGACTGTGTGTGTTGTGTGAGAGTGTGAAAGGTGATAGTATGTGATTGTGTGTGAGTTAATATGAGCAGGTGTGTTTGAGTGTTTAAGTGAGTGTGTGTTTGTGATAGAGTAGCTTGAGTGGGTGTGTTACTCTGTGTGTATGAGTGACTGTGTGCTTCTGTTTACACGAGAGTGTGTGTGAGTGTGTGTGAGTGTTTGCAGGTGTGGAAGTGAGAGATAGACTGTGTGACTGTGTGAGTGTGTGTGATTGTGTGATTATATGTGAATAGTTGTGAGGGTATGTATGCACGTGTGTGTGAATGTGAGTGAATGTGCACAAGTGCGTATGTGAGTGTGTTACTGTTCAGGTATGCATAAGGATGAATATATCATTGAGTGTGAGTGTCAGTGGGACTTTGAGGGTGCGTGAGTGTGAGAGACAGTATGTCTGAGCATGTGTGTGTAAGTGTGTGCAAATGTGTGTTCTAAAGACTGTTTTTAATGTGTGTGCGTGTGTAAATTGTATGAATGTGTGAGAGTGACAGCACAAAAGACGAATGTCTGTGTGTGTGAACATTTGTGTGTATATGAGAGTCTGTGTAAGTGCGTTTGCTGGGGTGCTAGTGTGTGTGTATGTGTCTGAGTGTGAGAAAATGAGAGTTTGTGAGTGTGTATTCGAGAATGCTGCAGATTTTGTGTGATTGTGTTATTTTGCTTGAATGCGTGTGTTTGAGTGTCTGTGTGGTTGCTTTCACATGTGTGATGTTTGCTTGTGTGTGTGATTGTGTGGGTCTGTGTGTGCGTCTGCTTGTGTGTCAGTGTGAGAGTGTGAGGGGAATGGGGTGAATTATGATGCAAGGGTGCCTAACATGTTTGGAAGCGAAATGGGCATTCTCTGAGATAACGGAAAGCGACAGAACATGGTGGGAGACTATATATAGGAGTGCAATGTTGTCGAATGGTTTGGAAAGTGCTGCAATGTGACGCAATAGATGGTTCCTGTGTGTTTTGGAAGCGAACGGATCCTTCTTTGATGGAAAGAAACGCAGTAGAACGTGGTGGATTGTTGTAGAATGCAGTGGAATGTTGTGTAATGGAGAGCATTGTGATGAAGTGGAGAGAAAGTGAGTGGTTTGGACACGAGAGTAGCCTTCTTTCATGGAATGGAATGCAATACATGTTGATGGATTTTTGGGTACGATAGTAGAAAATTGTGGAATGGAGTGAAATGTAGTGCAATAGACGGTTGAGGACCTTGTTTTATGCGAACGGTTGTATGTGTGTGTGACTGTGCAGCTGTGTGCGTTTGTGTGAGTGATTGTCATAGAGAGTGTGAGTGTGGAAGAGAGCGTGTGCATGATTGTGAGGGAGGTGTTGTGTGAGTGCACATGTGTGTGAAAGGCTGAGTGTGAGTGTGTTTATGGGAGTGTGTGTGAGCATGCTTATGTGAGAGTGAATATGAGGGATTACATGTGCGTTTGTGAGTGTATGAGAATGTGTGGGTGTGTGTGATACTGTGAGCCTGTGTGAGTACATGTATGAGTGTGAGAAAATGTGTGAGAATGTGAGTGAGTACATGTGAGTCTGAGTGAGGATATGTCAGTGTGACAGTGACTATGTCAGGTGTGTAGGTCTGCACATGTGTTTGGGTCTATGTACATGTGTGTGTTTGTTAGTTTGTGAGACTATAGGTGTCTGTGAGTGTGCGATTGTTGATATGTGTTTGTGTGAGTCTGTGTGTGTCGGGCAGTGGGTGGGTTTGTGATAGTGTGAGAGGATTGCTTACTTTATTGTGTGTGCTTTGGTGAGCATATATTTGTTGGTGTTTCTGTGAGCGTGTTTGTGAGAGCGGAGGTATGTGAGTGGAAGTGTGACTCTGAATGTGTGACTGTGTGTGTTTGTGATAGTATGAGTGCATGTGAATATTTGTTAATATTTGAGTGTGCTTGTGTGTGTGTTTCAGTGGTCAGTAAGTATGTGTGTGTGTGTTTGTGAGTTTTTGTGAGTGTGTTTGTAGGTGTGGGAGTGTGGGAGAAGTGTTATTTTGTGACAGTGTGTGTTTGCTAATGTGTCTGAATGTCTGAATAATTGTGTGACTGTACGTGTTTGTGAGTGAGTGTGCGTGTGTAAGTGTGTGTGTACGAATGTGTGAGTGTGTCTGATTATGAGTATGAGTGTGTCAGAGTACCTGAGTGTGTGTTTAAATGTGATTGTGAGAGTGCTGGTGAGTGGGAGTGTGCGGGTGTGTATATGGCTGTGCTATTGTTTGAGAGAGTGTGTGATGGTATGTGAGGATGGGTGTGAGTTTGTCTATGTTTAGGTGTGAGAGTGTGTGAGTGTGTGTTAGTGTGTGATGCTGTGTGACATTATGTGTTTGTGTGAGTGTAGTTGTGTCAGAGAGGGTGTGCGAATATTCATTTTTGAATGTGTGAACGAGTGTGAGCCTTTGTGTGATGGTGTGTGTGAGTGAGTGTTTCTGTTTGCCATTATGTGTGTGATTGTGTGAATGAGTGTGACCAGTTAGAAATTTATCTGTGTGCGTACTTGTGTGAGTGTATATGACAGTGAGATTGTGAGCAGGTGTGAGTCTGTGAGTGTGTGTTTGTGTGTGTGAGAGTGTGTGTGATGGTGTGCTTGATGTGCGTCTGTGCATTTGTGTCTGCGTACATGTGAGTAATTTTGGGACAGTGTGTACAACTGTGTGTATTCTGGTGTGTGCCTGTGTGAGTGTGTGATTTTGTGTGGTTTTCAGTGAGTGAGCATGTGTTTGAGAGTGTGAGTGTCCAAGGGGCTGTGTGTGTTGTGTGAGAGTGTGAAAGGTGATAGTATGTGATTGTGTGTGAGATAATATGAGCAGGTGTGTTTGAGTGTTTAAGTGAGTGTGTGTTTGTGATAGAGTAGCTTGAGTGTGTGTGTTACACTGTGTGTATGAGTGACTGTGTGCTTCTGTTTACACGAGAGTGTGTGTGAGTGTGTGTTCGTGTTTGCAGTTGTGGAAGTGAGAGATAGACTGTGTGACTGTGTGAGTGTGTGTGATTGTGTGATTGTATGTGAATAGTTGTGAGTGTATGTATGCACGTGTGTGTGAATGTGAGTGTTTGAATGTGCACAAGTGCGTATGTGAGTGTGTTACTGTTCAGGTATGCATAAGGATGAATATATCAGTGAGTGTGAGTGTCAGTGGGACTTTGAGTGTGCGTGAGTGTGAGAGACAGTATGTCTGAGCATGTGTGTAAGTGTGTGTTCTAAAGAGTGTTTTTGAATGTGTGTGCGTGTGTAAATTGTATGAATGTCTGAGAGTGACAGCACAAAAGACGAATGTCTGTGTGTGAGAACACTTGTGTGTATGTGAGAGTCTGTGTAAGTGCGTTTGCTGGTGTGCTAGTGTGTGCGTAGGTGTCTGAGTGTGAGAAAATGAGAGTTTGTGAGTGTGTATTCGAGAATGTTGCAGCTTTTGTGTGATTGTGTTATTTTGCTTGAATGCGTGTGTTTGAGTGTCTGTGTGGTTGCTTTCACATGTGTGATGTTTGCTTGTGTGTGTGAGTGTGTGGGTCTGTGTGTGCGTCTGCTTGTGTTTCAGTGTGAGAGTGTGAGGGGAATGGGGTGAATTATGATGCAAGGGTGCCTAACATGTTTGGAAGCGAAATGGGCATTCTCTGAGATAACGGAAAGCGACAGAACATGGTGGGAGACTATATATAGGAGTGCAATGTTGTCGAATGGTTTGGAAAGTGCTGCAATGTGACGCAGTAGATGGTTCCTGTGTGTTTTGGAAGCGAACGGATCCTTTTTTGATGGAAAGAAACGCAGTAGAACGTGGTGGATTGTTGTAGAATGCAGTGGAATGTTGTGTAATGGAGAGCATTGTGATGAAGTGGAGAGAAAGTGAGTGGTTTGGACACGAGAGTAGCCTTCTTTCATGGAATGGAATGCAATACATGTTGATGGATTTTTGGGTACGATAGTAGAAAATTGTGGAATGGAGTGAAATGTAGTGCAATAGACGGTTGAGGACCTTGTTTTATGCGAACGGTTGTATGTGTGTGTGACTGTGCAGCTGTGTGCGTTTGTGTGAGTGATTGTCATAGAGAGTGTGAGTGTGGAAGAGAGCGTGTGCATGATTGTGAGGGAGGTGTTGTGTGAGTGCACATGTGTGTGAAAGGCTGAGTGTGAGTGTGTTTATGGGAGTGTGTGTGAGCATGCCTATGTGAGAGTGAATATGAGGGATTACATGTGCGTTTGTGAGTGTATGAGAATGTGTGGGTGTGTGTGATACTGTGAGCCTGTGTGAGTACATGTATGAGTGTGAGAAAATGTGTGAGAATGTGAGTGAGTACATGTGAGTCTGAGTGAGGATATGTCAGTGTGACAGTGACTATGTCAGGTGTGTAGGTCTGCACATGTGTTTGGGTCTGTGTACATGTGTGTGTTTGTTAGTTTGTGAGACTATAGGTGTCTGTGAGTGTGCGATTGTTGATATGTGTTTGTGTGAGTCTGTGTGTGTCGGGCAGTGGGTGAGTTTGTGATAGTGTGAGAGGATTGCTTACTTTATTGTGTGTGCTTTGGTGAGCATATGTTTGTTGGTGTTTCTGTGAGCGTGTTTGTGAGAGCGGAGGTATGTGAGTGGAAGTGTGACTCTGAATGTGTGACTGTGTGTGTTTGTGATAGTATGAGTGCATGTGAATATTTGTTAATATTTGAGTGTGCTTGTGTGTGTGTTTCAGTGGTCAGTAAGTATGTGTGTGTGTGTTTGTGAGTTTTTGTGAGTGTGTTTGTAGGTGTGGGAGTGTGGGAGAAGTGTTATTTTGTGACAGTGTGTGTTTGCTAATGTGTCTGAATGTCTGAATGATTGTGTGACTGTACGTGTTTGTGAGTGAGTGTGCGTGTGGTAGTGTGTGTGTACGAATGTGTGAGTGTGTCTGATTATGAGTATGAGTGTGTCAGAGTACCTGAGTGTGTGTTTAAATGTGATTGTGAGAGTGCTGGTGAGTGGGAGTGTGCGGGTGTGTATATGGCTGTGCTATTGTTTGAGAGAGTGTGTGATGGTATGTGAGGATGGGTGTGAGTTTGTCTATGTTTAGGTGTGAGAGTGTGTGTGAGTGTGTGTTAGTGTGTGATGCTGTGTGACATTATGTGTTTGTGTGAGTGTAGTTGTGTCAGAGAGGGTGTGCGAATATTCATTTTTGAATGTGTGAACGAGTGTGAGCCTTTGTGTGATGGTGTGTGTGAGTGAGTGTTTCTGTTTGCCATTATGTGTGTGATTGTGTGAATGAGTGTGACCAGTTAGAAATTTATCTGTGTGTGTACTTGTGTGAGTGTATATGACAGTGAGATTGTGAGCAGGTGTGAGTCTGTGAGAGTGTGTTTGTGTGTGTGAGAGTGTGTGTGATGGTGTGCTTGATGTGCGTCTGTGCATTTGTGTCTGCGTACATGTGAGTAATTTTGTGACAGTGTGTACAACTGTGTGTATTCTGGTGTGTGCCTGTGTGAGTGTGTGATTTTGTGTGGTTTTCAGTGAGTGAGCATGTGTTTGAGAGTGTGAGTGTCCAAGGGGCTGTGTGTGTTGTGTGAGAGTGTGAAAGGTGATAGTATGTGATTGTGTGTGAGATAATATGAGCAGGTGTGTTTGAGTGTTTAAGTGAGTGTGTGTTTGTGATAGAGTAGCTTGAGTGTGTGTGTTACACTGTGTGTATGAGTGACTGTGTGCTTCTGTTTACACGAGAGTGTGTGTGAGTGTGTGTGAGTGTTTGCAGGTGTGGAAGTGAGAGATAGACTGTGTGACTGTGTGAGTGTGTGTGATTGTGTGATTGTATGTGAATAGTTGTGAGGGTATGTATGCACGTGTGTGTGAATGTGAGTGTTTGAATGTGCACAAGTGCATATGTGAGTGTGTTACTGTTCAGGTATGCATAAGGATGAATATATCAGTGAGTGTGAGTGTCAGTGGGACTTTGAGTGTGCGTGAGTGTGAGAGACAGTATGTCTGAGCATGTGTGTAAGTGTGTGTTCTAAAGAGTGTTTTTGAATGTGTGTGCGTGTGTAAATTGTATGAATGTCTGAGAGTGACAGCACAAAAGACGAATGTCTGTGTGTGTGAACACTTGTGTGTATATGAGAGTCTGTGTAAGTGCGTTTGCTGGTGTGCTAGTGTGTGTGTAGGTGTCTGAGTGTGAGAAAATGAGAGTTTGTGAGTGTGTATTCGAGAATGTTGCAGATTTTGTGTAATTGTGTTATTTTGCTTGAATGCGTGTGTTTGAGTGTCTGTGTGGTTGCTTTCACATGTGTGATGTTTGCTTGTGTGTGTGAGTGTGTGGGTCTGTGTGTGCGTCTGCTTGTGTGTCAGTGTGAGAGTGTGAGGGGAATGGGGTGAATTATGATGCAAGGGTGCCTAACATGTTTGGAAGCGAAATGGGCATTCTCTGAGATAACGGAAAGCAACAGAACATGGTGGGAGACTATATATAGGAGTGCAATGTTGTCGAATGGTTTGGAAAGTGCTGCAATGTGACGCAATAGATGGTTCCTGTGTGTTTTGGAAGAGAACGGATCCTTCTTTGATGGAAAGAAACGCAGTAGAACGTGGTGGATTGTTGTAGAATGCAGTGGAATGTTGTGTAATGGAGAGCATTGTGATGAAGTGGAGAGAAAGTGAGTGGTTTGGACACGAGAGTAGCCTTCTTTCATGGAATGGAATGCAATACATGTTGATGGATTTTTGGGTACGATAGTAGAAAATTGTGGAATGGAGTGAAATGTAGTGCAATAGACGGTTGAGGACCTTGTTTTATGCGAACGGTTGTATGTGTGTGTGACTGTGCAGCTGTGTGCGTTTGTGTGAGTGATTGTCATAGAGAGTGTGAGTGTGGAAGAGAGCGTGTGCATGATTGTGAGGGAGGTGTTGTGTGAGTGCACATGTGTGTGAAAGGCTGAGTGTGAGTGTGTTTATGGGAGTGTGTGTGAGCATGCTTATGTGAGAGTGAATATGAGGGATTACATGTGCGTTTGTGAGTGTATGAGAATGTGTGGGTGTGTGTGATACTGTGAGCCTGTGTGAGTACATGTATGAGTGTGAGAAAATGTGTGAGAATGTGAGTGAGTACATGTGAGTCTGAGTGAGGATATGTCAGTGCGACAGTGACTATGTCAGGTGTGTAGGTCTGCACATGTGTTTGGGTCTATGTACATGTGTGTGTTTGTTAGTTTGTGAGACTATAGGTGTCTGTGAGTGTGCGATTGTTGATATGTGATTGTGTGAGTCTGTGTGTGTCGGGCAGTGGGTGAGTTTGTGATAGTGTGAGAGGATTGCTTACTTTATTGTGTGTGCTTTGGTGAGCATATATTTGTTGGTGTTTCTGTGAGCGTGTTTGTGAGAGCGGAGGTATGTGAGTGGAAGTGTGACTCTGAATGTGTGACTGTGTGTGTTTGTGATAGTATGAGTGCATGTGAATATTTGTTAATATTTGAGTGTGCTTGTGTGTGTGTTTCAGTGGTCAGTAAGTATGTGTGTGTGTTTGTGAGTTTTTGTGAGTGTGTTTGTAGGTGTGGGAGTGTGGGAGAAGTGTTATTTTGTGACAGTGTGTGTTTGCTAATGTGTCTGAATGTCTGAATAATTGTGTGACTGTACGTGTTTGTGAGTGAGTGTGCGTGTGGTAGTGTGTGTGTACGAATGTGTGAGTGTGTCTGATTATGAGTATGAGTGTGTCAGAGTACCTGAGTGTGTGTTTAAATGTGATTGTGAGAGTGCTGGTGAGTGGGAGTGTGCGGGTGTGTATATGGCTGTGCTATTGTTTGAGAGAGTGTGTGATGGTATGTGAGGATGGGTGTGAGTTTGTCTATGTTTAGGTGTGAGAGTGTGTGTGAGTGTGTGTTAGTGTGTGATGCTGTGTGACATTATGTGTTTGTGTGAGTGTAGTTGTGTCAGAGAGGGTGTGCGAATATTCATTTTTGAATGTGTGAACGAGTGTGAGCCTTTGTGTGATGGTGTGTGTGAGTGAGTGTTTCTGTTTGCCATTATGTGTGTGATTGTGTGAATGAGTGTGACCAGTTAGAAATTTATCTGTGTGCGTACTTGTGTGAGTGTATATGACAGTGAGATTGTGAGCAGGTGTGAGTCTGTGAGTGTGTGTTTGTGTGTGTGAGAGTGTGTGTGATGGTGTGTTTGATGTGCGTCTGTGCATTTGTGTCTGCGTACATGTGAGTAATTTTGGGACAGTGTGTACAACTGTGTGTATTCTGGTGTGTGCCTGTGTGAGTGTGTGATTTTGTGTGGTTTTCAGTGAGTGAGCATGTGTTTGAGAGTGTCAGTGTGCAAGGGACTGTGTGTGTTGTGTGAGAGTGTGAAAGGTGATAGTATGTGATTGTGTGTGAGTTAATATGAGCAGGTGTGTTTGAGTGTTTAAGTGAGTGTGTGTTTGTGATAGAGTAGCTTGAGTGGGTGTGTTACTCTGTGTGTATGAGTGACTGTGTGCTTCTGTTTACACGAGAGTGTGTGTGAGTGTGTGTGAGTGTTTGCAGGTGTGGAAGTGAGAGATAGACTGTGTGACTGTGTGAGTGTGTGTGATTGTGTGATTATATGTGAATAGTTGTGAGGGTATGTATGCACGTGTGTGTGAATGTGAGTGAATGTGCACAAGTGCGTATGTGAGTGTGTTACTGTTCAGGTATGCATAAGGATGAATATATCATTGAGTGTGAGTGTCAGTGGGACTTTGAGGGTGCGTGAGTGTGAGAGACAGTATGTCTGAGCATGTGTGTGTAAGTGTGTGCAAATGTGTGTTCTAAAGACTGTTTTTAATGTGTGTGCGTGTGTAAATTGTATGAATGTGTGAGAGTGACAGCACAAAAGACGAATGTCTGTGTGTGTGAACATTTGTGTGTATATGAGAGTCTGTGTAAGTGCGTTTGCTGGGGTGCTAGTGTGTGTGTATGTGTCTGAGTGTGAGAAAATGAGAGTTTGTGAGTGTGTATTCGAGAATGCTGCAGATTTTGTGTGATTGTGTTATTTTGCTTGAATGCGTGTGTTTGAGTGTCTGTGTGGTTGCTTTCACATGTGTGATGTTTGCTTGTGTGTGTGATTGTGTGGGTCTGTGTGTGCGTCTGCTTGTGTGTCAGTGTGAGAGTGTGAGGGGAATGGGGTGAATTATGATGCAAGGGTGCCTAACATGTTTGGAAGCGAAATGGGCATTCTCTGAGATAACGGAAAGCGACAGAACATGGTGGGAGACTATATATAGGAGTGCAATGTTGTCGAATGGTTTGGAAAGTGCTGCAATGTGACGCAATAGATGGTTCCTGTGTGTTTTGGAAGCGAACGGATCCTTCTTTGATGGAAAGAAACGCAGTAGAACGTGGTGGATTGTTGTAGAATGCAGTGGAATGTTGTGTAATGGAGAGCATTGTGATGAAGTGGAGAGAAAGTGAGTGGTTTGGACACGAGAGTAGCCTTCTTTCATGGAATGGAATGCAATACATGTTGATGGATTTTTGGGTACGATAGTAGAAAATTGTGGAATGGAGTGAAATGTAGTGCAATAGACGGTTGAGGACCTTGTTTTATGCGAACGGTTGTATGTGTGTGTGACTGTGCAGCTGTGTGCGTTTGTGTGAGTGATTGTCATAGAGAGTGTGAGTGTGGAAGAGAGCGTGTGCATGATTGTGAGGGAGGTGTTGTGTGAGTGCACATGTGTGTGAAAGGCTGAGTGTGAGTGTGTTTATGGGAGTGTGTGTGAGCATGCTTATGTGAGAGTGAATATGAGGGATTACATGTGCGTTTGTGAGTGTATGAGAATGTGTGGGTGTGTGTGATACTGTGAGCCTGTGTGAGTACATGTATGAGTGTGAGAAAATGTGTGAGAATGTGAGTGAGTACATGTGAGTCTGAGTGAGGATATGTCAGTGTGACAGTGACTATGTCAGGTGTGTAGGTCTGCACATGTGTTTGGGTCTATGTACATGTGTGTGTTTGTTAGTTTGTGAGACTATAGGTGTCTGTGAGTGTGCGATTGTTGATATGTGTTTGTGTGAGTCTGTGTGTGTCGGGCAGTGGGTGGGTTTGTGATAGTGTGAGAGGATTGCTTACTTTATTGTGTGTGCTTTGGTGAGCATATATTTGTTGGTGTTTCTGTGAGCGTGTTTGTGAGAGCGGAGGTATGTGAGTGGAAGTGTGACTCTGAATGTGTGACTGTGTGTGTTTGTGATAGTATGAGTGCATGTGAATATTTGTTAATATTTGAGTGTGCTTGTGTGTGTGTTTCAGTGGTCAGTAAGTATGTGTGTGTGTGTTTGTGAGTTTTTGTGAGTGTGTTTGTAGGTGTGGGAGTGTGGGAGAAGTGTTATTTTGTGACAGTGTGTGTTTGCTAATGTGTCTGAATGTCTGAATAATTGTGTGACTGTACGTGTTTGTGAGTGAGTGTGCGTGTGGTAGTGTGTGTGTACGAATGTGTGAGTGTGTCTGATTATGAGTATGAGTGTGTCAGAGTACCTGAGTGTGTGTTTAAATGTGATTGTGAGAGTGCTGGTGAGTGGGAGTGTGCGGGTGTGTATATGGCTGTGCTATTGTTTGAGAGAGTGTGTGATGGTATGTGAGGATGGGTATGAGTTTGTCTATGTTTAGGTGTGAGAGTGTGTGTGAGTGTGTGTTAGTGTGTGATGCTGTGTGACATTATGTGTTTGTGTGAGTGTAGTTGTGTCAGAGAGGGTGTGCGAATATTCATTTTTGAATGTGTGAACGAGTGTGAGCCTTTGTGTGATGGTGTGTGTGAGTGAGTTTTTCTGTTTGCCATTATGTGTGTGATTGTGTGAATGAGTGTGACCAGTTAGAAATTTATCTGTGTGCGTACTTGTGTGAGTGTATATGACAGTGAGATTGTGAGCAGGTGTGAGTCTGTGAGTGTGTGTTTGTGTGTGTGAGAGTGTGTGTGATGGTGTGTTTGATGTGCATCTGTGCATTTGTGTCTGCGTACATGTGAGTAATTTTGTGACAGTGTGTACAACTGTGTGTATTCTGGTGTGTGCCTGTGTGAGTGTGTGATTTTGTGTGGTTTTCAGTGAGTGAGCATGTGTTTGAGAGTGTCAGTGTGCAAGGGGCTGTGTCTGTTGTGTGAGAGTGTGAAAGGTGATAGTATGTGATTGTGTGTGAGTTAATATGAGCAGGTGTGTTTGAGTGTTTAAGTGAGTGTGTGTTTGTGATAGACTAGCATGAGTGGGTGTGTTACTCTGTGTGTATGAGTGACTGTGTGCTTCTGTTTACACGAGAGTGTGTGTGAGTGTGTGTGAGTGTTTGCAGGTGTGGAAGTGAGAGATAGACTGTGTGACTGTGTGAGTGTGTGTGATTGTGTGATTGTATGTGAATAGTTGTGAGGGTATGTATGCACGTGTGTGTGAATGTGAGTGTTTGAATGTGCACCAGTGCGTATGTGAGTGTGTTACTGTTCAGGTATGCATAAGGATGAATATATCAGTGAGTGTGAGTGTCAGTGGGACTTTGAGTGTGCGTGAGTGTGAGAGACAGTATGTCTGAGCATGTGTGTAAGTGTGTGTTCTAAAGAGTGTTTTTGAATGTGTGTGCGTGTGTAAATTGTATGAATGTCTGAGAGTGACAGCACAAAAGACGAATGTCTGTGTGTGTGAACACTTGTGTGTATATGAGAGTCTGTGTAAGTGCGTTTGCTGGTGTGCTAGTGTGTGTGTAGGTGTCTGAGTGTGAGAAAATGAGAGTTTGTGAGTGTGTATTCGAGAATGTTGCAGATTTTGTGTGATTGTGTTATTTTGCTTGAATGCGTGTGTTTGAGTGTCTGTGTGGTTGCTTTCACATGTGTGATGTTTGCTTGTGTGTGTGAGTGTGTGGGTCTGTGTGTGCGTCTGCTTGTGTGTCAGTGTGAGAGTGTGAGGGGAATGGGGTGAATTATGATGCAAGGGTGCCTAACATGTTTGGAAGCGAAATGGGCATTCTCTGAGATAACGGAAAGCGACAGAACATGGTGGGAGACTATATATAGGAGTGCAATGTTGTCGAATGGTTTGGAAAGTGCTGCAATGTGACGCAGTAGATGGTTCCTGTGAGTTTTGGAAGAGAACGGATCCTTCTTTGATGGAAAGAAACGCAGTAGAACGTGGTGGATTGTTGTAGAATGCAGTGGAATGTTGTGTAATGGAGAGCATTGTGATGAAGTGGAGAGAAAGTGAGTGGTTTGGACACGAGAGTAGCCTTCTTTCATGGAATGGAATGCAATACATGTTGATGGATTTTTGGGTACGATAGTAGAAAATTGTGGAATGGAGTGAAATGTAGTGCAATAGACGGTTGAGGACCTTGTTTTATGCGAACGGTTGTATGTGTGTGTGACTGTGCAGCTGTGTGCGTTTGTGTGAGTGATTGTCATAGAGAGTGTGAGTGTGGAAGAGAGCGTGTGCATGATTGTGAGGGAGGTGTTGTGTGAGTGCACATGTGTGTGAAAGGCTGAGTGTGAGTGTGTTTATGGGAGTGTGTGTGAGCATGCTTATGTGAGAGTGAATATGAGGGATTACATGTGCGTTTGTGAGTGTATGAGAATGTGTGGGTGTGTGTGATACTGTGAGCCTGTGTGAGTACATGTATGAGTGTGAGAAAATGTGTGAGAATGTGAGTGAGTACATGTGAGTCTGAGTGAGGATATGTCAGTGTGACAGTGACTATGTCAGGTGTGTAGGTCTGCACATGTGTTTGGGTCTATGTACATGTGTGTGTTTGTTAGTTTGTGAGACTATAGGTGTCTGTGAGTGTGCGATTGTTGATATGTGATTGTGTGAGTCTGTGTGTGTCGGGCAGTGGGTGAGTTTGTGATAGTGTGAGAGGATTGCTTACTTTATTGTGTGTGCTTTGGTGAGCATATATTTGTTGGTGTTTCTGTGAGCGTGTTTGTGAGAGCGGAGGTATGTGAGTGGAAGTGTGACTCTGAATGTGTGACTGTGTGTGTTTGTGATAGTATGAGTGCATGTGAATATTTGTTAATATTTGAGTGTGCTTGTGTGTGTGTTTCAGTGGTCAGTAAGTATGTGTGTGTGTGTTTGTGAGTTTTTGTGAGTGTGTTTGTAGGTGTGGGAGTGTGGGAGAAGTGTTATTTTGTGACAGTGTGTGTTTGCCAATGTGTCTGAATGTCTGAATAATTGTGTGACTGTACGTGTTTGTGAGTGAGTGTGCGTGTGTAAGTGTGTGTGTACGAATGTGTGAGTGTGTCTGATTATGAGTATGAGTGTGTCAGAGTACCTGAGTGTGTGTTTAAATGTGATTGTGAGAGTGCTGGTGAGTGGGAGTGTGCGGGTGTGTATATGGCTGTGCTATTGTTTGAGAGAGTGTGTGATGGTATGTGAGGATGGGTGTGAGTTTGTCTATGTTTAGGTGTGAGAGTGTGTGAGTGTGTGTTAGTGTGTGATGCTGTGTGACATTATGTGTTTGTGTGAGTGTAGTTGTGTCAGAGAGGGTGTGCGAATATTCATTTTTGAATGTGTGAACGAGTGTGAGCCTTTGTGTGATGGTGTGTGTGAGTGAGTGTTTCTGTTTGCCATTATGTGTGTGATTGTGTGAATGAGTGTGACCAGTTAGAAATTTATCTGTGTGCGTACTTGTGTGAGTGTATATGACAGTGAGATTGTGAGCAGGTGTGAGTCTGTGAGTGTGTGTTTGTGTGTGTGAGAGTGTGTGTGATGGTGTGCTTGATGTGCGTCTGTGCATTTGTGTCTGCGTACATGTGAGTAATTTTGGGACAGTGTGTACAACTGTGTGTATTCTGGTGTGTGCCTGTGTGAGTGTGTGATTTTGTGTGGTTTTCAGTGAGTGAGCATGTGTTTGAGAGTGTGAGTGTCCAAGGGGCTGTGTGTGTTGTGTGAGAGTGTGAAAGGTGATAGTATGTGATTGTGTGTGAGATAATATGAGCAGGTGTGTTTGAGTGTTTAAGTGAGTGTGTGTTTGTGATAGAGTAGCTTGAGTGTGTGTGTTACACTGTGTGTATGAGTGACTGTGTGCTTCTGTTTACACGAGAGTGTGTGTGAGTGTGTGTTCGTGTTTGCAGTTGTGGAAGTGAGAGATAGACTGTGTGACTGTGTGAGTGTGTGTGATTGTGTGATTGTATGTGAATAGTTGTGAGGGTATGTATGCACGTGTGTGTGAATGTGAGTGTTTGAATGTGCACAAGTGCGTATGTGAGTGTGTTACTGTTCAGGTATGCATAAGGATGAATATATCAGTGAGTGTGAGTGTCAGTGGGACTTTGAGTGTGCGTGAGTGTGAGAGACAGTATGTCTGAGCATGTGTGTAAGTGTGTGTTCTAAAGAGTGTTTTTGAATGTGTGTGCGTGTGTAAATTGTATGAATGTCTGAGAGTGACAGCACAAAAGACGAATGTCTGTGTGTGAGAACACTTGTGTGTATGTGAGAGTCTGTGTAAGTGCGTTTGCTGGTGTGCTAGTGTGTGCGTAGGTGTCTGAGTGTGAGAAAATGAGAGTTTGTGAGTGTGTATTCGAGAATGTTGCAGCTTTTGTGTGATTGTGTTATTTTGCTTGAATGCGTGTGTTTGAGTGTCTGTGTGGTTGCTTTCACATGTGTGATGTTTGCTTGTGTGTGTGAGTGTGTGGGTCTGTGTGTGCGTCTGCTTGTGTTTCAGTGTGAGAGTGTGAGGGGAATGGGGTGAATTATGATGCAAGGGTGCCTAACATGTTTGGAAGCGAAATGGGCATTCTCTGAGATAACGGAAAGCGACAGAACATGGTGGGAGACTATATATAGGAGTGCAATGTTGTCGAATGGTTTGGAAAGTGCTGCAATGTGACGCAGTAGATGGTTCCTGTGTGTTTTGGAAGCGAACGGATCCTTTTTTGATGGAAAGAAACGCAGTAGAACGTGGTGGATTGTTGTAGAATGCAGTGGAATGTTGTGTAATGGAGAGCATTGTGATGAAGTGGAGAGAAAGTGAGTGGTTTGGACACGAGAGTAGCCTTCTTTCATGGAATGGAATGCAATACATGTTGATGGATTTTTGGGTACGATAGTAGAAAATTGTGGAATGGAGTGAAATGTAGTGCAATAGACGGTTGAGGACCTTGTTTTATGCGAACGGTTGTATGTGTGTGTGACTGTGCAGCTGTGTGCGTTTGTGTGAGTGATTGTCATAGAGAGTGTGAGTGTGGAAGAGAGCGTGTGCATGATTGTGAGGGAGGTGTTGTGTGAGTGCACATGTGTGTGAAAGGCTGAGTGTGAGTGTGTTTATGGGAGTGTGTGTGAGCATGCCTATGTGAGAGTGAATATGAGGGATTACATGTGCGTTTGTGAGTGTATGAGAATGTGTGGGTGTGTGTGATACTGTGAGCCTGTGTGAGTACATGTATGAGTGTGAGAAAATGTGTGAGAATGTGAGTGAGTACATGTGAGTCTGAGTGAGGATATGTCAGTGTGACAGTGACTATGTCAGGTGTGTAGGTCTGCACATGTGTTTGGGTCTGTGTACATGTGTGTGTTTGTTAGTTTGTGAGACTATAGGTGTCTGTGAGTGTGCGATTGTTGATATGTGTTTGTGTGAGTCTGTGTGTGTCGGGCAGTGGGTGAGTTTGTGATAGTGTGAGAGGATTGCTTACTTTATTGTGTGTGCTTTGGTGAGCATATGTTTGTTGGTGTTTCTGTGAGCGTGTTTGTGAGAGCGGAGGTATGTGAGTGGAAGTGTGACTCTGAATGTGTGACTGTGTGTGTTTGTGATAGTATGAGTGCATGTGAATATTTGTTAATATTTGAGTGTGCTTGTGTGTGTGTTTCAGTGGTCAGTAAGTATGTGTGTGTGTGTTTGTGAGTTTTTGTGAGTGTGTTTGTAGGTGTGGGAGTGTGGGAGAAGTGTTATTTTGTGACAGTGTGTGTTTGCTAATGTGTCTGAATGTCTGAATGATTGTGTGACTGTACGTGTTTGTGAGTGAGTGTGCGTGTGGTAGTGTGTGTGTACGAATGTGTGAGTGTGTCTGATTATGAGTATGAGTGTGTCAGAGTACCTGAGTGTGTGTTTAAATGTGATTGTGAGAGTGCTGGTGAGTGGGAGTGTGCGGGTGTGTATATGGCTGTGCTATTGTTTGAGAGAGTGTGTGATGGTATGTGAGGATGGGTGTGAGTTTGTCTATGTTTAGGTGTGAGAGTGTGTGTGAGTGTGTGTTAGTGTGTGATGCTGTGTGACATTATGTGTTTGTGTGAGTGTAGTTGTGTCAGAGAGGGTGTGCGAATATTCATTTTTGAATGTGTGAACGAGTGTGAGCCTTTGTGTGATGGTGTGTGTGAGTGAGTGTTTCTGTTTGCCATTATGTGTGTGATTGTGTGAATGAGTGTGACCAGTTAGAAATTTATCTGTGTGTGTACTTGTGTGAGTGTATATGACAGTGAGATTGTGAGCAGGTGTGAGTCTGTGAGAGTGTGTTTGTGTGTGTGAGAGTGTGTGTGATGGTGTGCTTGATGTGCGTCTGTGCATTTGTGTCTGCGTACATGTGAGTAATTTTGTGACAGTGTGTACAACTGTGTGTATTCTGGTGTGTGCCTGTGTGAGTGTGTGATTTTGTGTGGTTTTCAGTGAGTGAGCATGTGTTTGAGAGTGTGAGTGTCCAAGGGGCTGTGTGTGTTGTGTGAGAGTGTGAAAGGTGATAGTATGTGATTGTGTGTGAGATAATATGAGCAGGTGTGTTTGAGTGTTTAAGTGAGTGTGTGTTTGTGATAGAGTAGCTTGAGTGTGTGTGTTACACTGTGTGTATGAGTGACTGTGTGCTTCTGTTTACACGAGAGTGTGTGTGAGTGTGTGTGAGTGTTTGCAGGTGTGGAAGTGAGAGATAGACTGTGTGACTGTGTGAGTGTGTGTGATTGTGTGATTGTATGTGAATAGTTGTGAGGGTATGTATGCACGTGTGTGTGAATGTGAGTGTTTGAATGTGCACAAGTGCATATGTGAGTGTGTTACTGTTCAGGTATGCATAAGGATGAATATATCAGTGAGTGTGAGTGTCAGTGGGACTTTGAGTGTGCGTGAGTGTGAGAGACAGTATGTCTGAGCATGTGTGTAAGTGTGTGTTCTAAAGAGTGTTTTTGAATGTGTGTGCGTGTGTAAATTGTATGAATGTCTGAGAGTGACAGCACAAAAGACGAATGTCTGTGTGTGTGAACACTTGTGTGTATATGAGAGTCTGTGTAAGTGCGTTTGCTGGTGTGCTAGTGTGTGTGTAGGTGTCTGAGTGTGAGAAAATGAGAGTTTGTGAGTGTGTATTCGAGAATGTTGCAGATTTTGTGTAATTGTGTTATTTTGCTTGAATGCGTGTGTTTGAGTGTCTGTGTGGTTGCTTTCACATGTGTGATGTTTGCTTGTGTGTGTGAGTGTGTGGGTCTGTGTGTGCGTCTGCTTGTGTGTCAGTGTGAGAGTGTGAGGGGAATGGGGTGAATTATGATGCAAGGGTGCCTAACATGTTTGGAAGCGAAATGGGCATTCTCTGAGATAACGGAAAGCAACAGAACATGGTGGGAGACTATATATAGGAGTGCAATGTTGTCGAATGGTTTGGAAAGTGCTGCAATGTGACGCAATAGATGGTTCCTGTGTGTTTTGGAAGAGAACGGATCCTTCTTTGATGGAAAGAAACGCAGTAGAACGTGGTGGATTGTTGTAGAATGCAGTGGAATGTTGTGTAATGGAGAGCATTGTGATGAAGTGGAGAGAAAGTGAGTGGTTTGGACACGAGAGTAGCCTTCTTTCATGGAATGGAATGCAATACATGTTGATGGATTTTTGGGTACGATAGTAGAAAATTGTGGAATGGAGTGAAATGTAGTGCAATAGACGGTTGAGGACCTTGTTTTATGCGAACGGTTGTATGTGTGTGTGACTGTGCAGCTGTGTGCGTTTGTGTGAGTGATTGTCATAGAGAGTGTGAGTGTGGAAGAGAGCGTGTGCATGATTGTGAGGGAGGTGTTGTGTGAGTGCACATGTGTGTGAAAGGCTGAGTGTGAGTGTGTTTATGGGAGTGTGTGTGAGCATGCTTATGTGAGAGTGAATATGAGGGATTACATGTGCGTTTGTGAGTGTATGAGAATGTGTGGGTGTGTGTGATACTGTGAGCCTGTGTGAGTACATGTATGAGTGTGAGAAAATGTGTGAGAATGTGAGTGAGTACATGTGAGTCTGAGTGAGGATATGTCAGTGCGACAGTGACTATGTCAGGTGTGTAGGTCTGCACATGTGTTTGGGTCTATGTACATGTGTGTGTTTGTTAGTTTGTGAGACTATAGGTGTCTGTGAGTGTGCGATTGTTGATATGTGATTGTGTGAGTCTGTGTGTGTCGGGCAGTGGGTGAGTTTGTGATAGTGTGAGAGGATTGCTTACTTTATTGTGTGTGCTTTGGTGAGCATATATTTGTTGGTGTTTCTGTGAGCGTGTTTGTGAGAGCGGAGGTATGTGAGTGGAAGTGTGACTCTGAATGTGTGACTGTGTGTGTTTGTGATAGTATGAGTGCATGTGAATATTTGTTAATATTTGAGTGTGCTTGTGTGTGTGTTTCAGTGGTCAGTAAGTATGTGTGTGTGTTTGTGAGTTTTTGTGAGTGTGTTTGTAGGTGTGGGAGTGTGGGAGAAGTGTTATTTTGTGACAGTGTGTGTTTGCTAATGTGTCTGAATGTCTGAATAATTGTGTGACTGTACGTGTTTGTGAGTGAGTGTGCGTGTGGTAGTGTGTGTGTACGAATGTGTGAGTGTGTCTGATTATGAGTATGAGTGTGTCAGAGTACCTGAGTGTGTGTTTAAATGTGATTGTGAGAGTGCTGGTGAGTGGGAGTGTGCGGGTGTGTATATGGCTGTGCTATTGTTTGAGAGAGTGTGTGATGGTATGTGAGGATGGGTGTGAGTTTGTCTATGTTTAGGTGTGAGAGTGTGTGTGAGTGTGTGTTAGTGTGTGATGCTGTGTGACATTATGTGTTTGTGTGAGTGTAGTTGTGTCAGAGAGGGTGTGCGAATATTCATTTTTGAATGTGTGAACGAGTGTGAGCCTTTGTGTGATGGTGTGTGTGAGTGAGTGTTTCTGTTTGCCATTATGTGTGTGATTGTGTGAATGAGTGTGACCAGTTAGAAATTTATCTGTGTGCGTACTTGTGTGAGTGTATATGACAGTGAGATTGTGAGCAGGTGTGAGTCTGTGAGTGTGTGTTTGTGTGTGTGAGAGTGTGTGTGATGGTGTGTTTGATGTGCGTCTGTGCATTTGTGTCTGCGTACATGTGAGTAATTTTGGGACAGTGTGTACAACTGTGTGTATTCTGGTGTGTGCCTGTGTGAGTGTGTGATTTTGTGTGGTTTTCAGTGAGTGAGCATGTGTTTGAGAGTGTCAGTGTGCAAGGGACTGTGTGTGTTGTGTGAGAGTGTGAAAGGTGATAGTATGTGATTGTGTGTGAGTTAATATGAGCAGGTGTGTTTGAGTGTTTAAGTGAGTGTGTGTTTGTGATAGAGTAGCTTGAGTGGGTGTGTTACTCTGTGTGTATGAGTGACTGTGTGCTTCTGTTTACACGAGAGTGTGTGTGAGTGTGTGTGAGTGTTTGCAGGTGTGGAAGTGAGAGATAGACTGTGTGACTGTGTGAGTGTGTGTGATTGTGTGATTATATGTGAATAGTTGTGAGGGTATGTATGCACGTGTGTGTGAATGTGAGTGAATGTGCACAAGTGCGTATGTGAGTGTGTTACTGTTCAGGTATGCATAAGGATGAATATATCATTGAGTGTGAGTGTCAGTGGGACTTTGAGGGTGCGTGAGTGTGAGAGACAGTATGTCTGAGCATGTGTGTGTAAGTGTGTGCAAATGTGTGTTCTAAAGACTGTTTTTAATGTGTGTGCGTGTGTAAATTGTATGAATGTGTGAGAGTGACAGCACAAAAGACGAATGTCTGTGTGTGTGAACATTTGTGTGTATATGAGAGTCTGTGTAAGTGCGTTTGCTGGGGTGCTAGTGTGTGTGTATGTGTCTGAGTGTGAGAAAATGAGAGTTTGTGAGTGTGTATTCGAGAATGCTGCAGATTTTGTGTGATTGTGTTATTTTGCTTGAATGCGTGTGTTTGAGTGTCTGTGTGGTTGCTTTCACATGTGTGATGTTTGCTTGTGTGTGTGAGTGTGTGGGTCTGTGTGTGCGTCTGCTTGTGTGTCAGTGTGAGAGTGTGAGGGGAATGGGGTGAATTATGATGCAAGGGTGCCTAACATGTTTGGAAGCGAAATGGGCATTCTCTGAGATAACGGAAAGCGACAGAACATGGTGGGAGACTATATATAGGAGTGCAATGTTGTCGAATGGTTTGGAAAGTGCTGCAATGTGACGCAATAGATGGTTCCTGTGTGTTTTGGAAGAGAACGGATCCTTCTTTGATGGAAAGAAACGCAGTAGAACGTGGTGGATTGTTGTAGAATGCAGTGGAATGTTGTGTAATGGAGAGCATTGTGATGAAGTGGAGAGAAAGTGAGTGGTTTGGACACGAGAGTAGCCTTCTTTCATGGAATGGAATGCAATACATGTTGATGGATTTTTGGGTACGATAGTAGAAAATTGTGGAATGGAGTGAAATGTAGTGCAATAGACGGTTGAGGACCTTGTTTTATGCGAACGGTTGTATGTGTGTGTGACTGTGCAGCTGTGTGCGTTTGTGTGAGTGATTGTCATAGAGAGTGTGAGTGTGGAAGAGAGCGTGTGCATGATTGTGAGGGAGGTGTTGTGTGAGTGCACATGTGTGTGAAAGGCTGAGTGTGAGTGTGTTTATGGGAGTGTGTGTGAGCATGCTTATGTGAGAGTGAATATGAGGGATTACATGTGCGTTTGTGAGTGTATGAGAATGTGTGGGTGTGTGTGATACTGTGAGCCTGTGTGAGTACATGTATGAGTGTGAGAAAATGTGTGAGAATGTGAGTGAGTACATGTGAGTCTGAGTGAGGATATGTCAGTGTGACAGTGACTATGTCAGGTGTGTAGGTCTGCACATGTGTTTGGGTCTATGTACATGTGTGTGTTTGTTAGTTTGTGAGACTATAGGTGTCTGTGAGTGTGCGATTGTTGATATGTGTTTGTGTGAGTCTGTGTGTGTCGGGCAGTGGGTGGGTTTGTGATAGTGTGAGAGGATTGCTTACTTTATTGTGTGTGCTTTGGTGAGCATATATTTGTTGGTGTTTCTGTGAGCGTGTTTGTGAGAGCGGAGGTATGTGAGTGGAAGTGTGACTCTGAATGTGTGACTGTGTGTGTTTGTGATAGTATGAGTGCATGTGAATATTTGTTAATATTTGAGTGTGCTTGTGTGTGTGTTTCAGTGGTCAGTAAGTATGTGTGTGTGTGTTTGTGAGTTTTTGTGAGTGTGTTTGTAGGTGTGGGAGTGTGGGAGAAGTGTTATTTTGTGACAGTGTGTGTTTGCTAATGTGTCTGAATGTCTGAATAATTGTGTGACTGTACGTGTTTGTGAGTGAGTGTGCGTGTGGTATTGTGTGTGTACGAATGTGTGAGTGTGTCTGATTATGAGTATGAGTGTGTCAGAGTACCTGAGTGTGTGTTTAAATGTGATTGTGAGAGTGCTGGTGAGTGGGAGTGTGCGGGTGTGTATATGGCTGTGCTATTGTTTGAGAGAGTGTGTGATGGTATGTGAGGATGGGTATGAGTTTGTCTATGTTTAGGTGTGAGAGTGTGTGTGAGTGTGTGTTAGTGTGTGATGCTGTGTGACATTATGTGTTTGTGTGAGTGTAGTTGTGTCAGAGAGGGTGTGCGAATATTCATTTTTGAATGTGTGAACGAGTGTGAGCCTTTGTGTGATGGTGTGTGTGAGTGAGTTTTTCTGTTTGCCATTATGTGTGTGATTGTGTGAATGAGTGTGACCAGTTAGAAATTTATCTGTGTGCGTACTTGTGTGAGTGTATATGACAGTGAGATTGTGAGCAGGTGTGAGTCTGTGAGTGTGTGTTTGTGTGTGTGAGAGTGTGTGTGATGGTGTGTTTGATGTGCATCTGTGCATTTGTGTCTGCGTACATGTGAGTAATTTTGTGACAGTGTGTACAACTGTGTGTATTCTGGTGTGTGCCTGTGTGAGTGTGTGATTTTGTGTGGTTTTCAGTGAGTGAGCATGTGTTTGAGAGTGTCAGTGTGCAAGGGGCTGTGTCTGTTGTGTGAGAGTGTGAAAGGTGATAGTATGTGATTGTGTGTGAGTTAATATGAGCAGGTGTGTTTGAGTGTTTAAGTGAGTGTGTGTTTGTGATAGACTAGCATGAGTGGGTGTGTTACTCTGTGTGTATGAGTGACTGTGTGCTTCTGTTTACACGAGAGTGTGTGTGAGTGTGTGTGAGTGTTTGCAGGTGTGGAAGTGAGAGATAGACTGTGTGACTGTGTGAGTGTGTGTGATTGTGTGATTGTATGTGAATAGTTGTGAGGGTATGTATGCACGTGTGTGTGAATGTGAGTGTTTGAATGTGCACCAGTGCGTATGTGAGTGTGTTACTGTTCAGGTATGCATAAGGATGAATATATCAGTGAGTGTGAGTGTCAGTGGGACTTTGAGTGTGCGTGAGTGTGAGAGACAGTATGTCTGAGCATGTGTGTAAGTGTGTGTTCTAAAGAGTGTTTTTGAATGTGTGTGCGTGTGTAAATTGTATGAATGTCTGAGAGTGACAGCACAAAAGACGAATGTCTGTGTGTGTGAACACTTGTGTGTATATGAGAGTCTGTGTAAGTGCGTTTGCTGGTGTGCTAGTGTGTGTGTAGGTGTCTGAGTGTGAGAAAATGAGAGTTTGTGAGTGTGTATTCGAGAATGTTGCAGATTTTGTGTGATTGTGTTATTTTGCTTGAATGCGTGTGTTTGAGTGTCTGTGTGGTTGCTTTCACATGTGTGATGTTTGCTTGTGTGTGTGAGTGTGTGGGTCTGTGTGTGCGTCTGCTTGTGTGTCAGTGTGAGAGTGTGAGGGGAATGGGGTGAATTATGATGCAAGGGTGCCTAACATGTTTGGAAGCGAAATGGGCATTCTCTGAGATAACGGAAAGCGACAGAACATGGTGGGAGACTATATATAGGAGTGCAATGTTGTCGAATGGTTTGGAAAGTGCTGCAATGTGACGCAGTAGATGGTTCCTGTGAGTTTTGGAAGAGAACGGATCCTTCTTTGATGGAAAGAAACGCAGTAGAACGTGGTGGATTGTTGTAGAATGCAGTGGAATGTTGTGTAATGGAGAGCATTGTGATGAAGTGGAGAGAAAGTGAGTGGTTTGGACACGAGAGTAGCCTTCTTTCATGGAATGGAATGCAATACATGTTGATGGATTTTTGGGTACGATAGTAGAAAATTGTGGAATGGAGTGAAATGTAGTGCAATAGACGGTTGAGGACCTTGTTTTATGCGAACGGTTGTATGTGTGTGTGACTGTGCAGCTGTGTGCGTTTGTGTGAGTGATTGTCATAGAGAGTGTGAGTGTGGAAGAGAGCGTGTGCATGATTGTGAGGGAGGTGTTGTGTGAGTGCACATGTGTGTGAAAGGCTGAGTGTGAGTGTGTTTATGGGAGTGTGTGTGAGCATGCTTATGTGAGAGTGAATATGAGGGATTACATGTGCGTTTGTGAGTGTATGAGAATGTGTGGGTGTGTGTGATACTGTGAGCCTGTGTGAGTACATGTATGAGTGTGAGAAAATGTGTGAGAATGTGAGTGAGTACATGTGAGTCTGAGTGAGGATATGTCAGTGTGACAGTGACTATGTCAGGTGTGTAGGTCTGCACATGTGTTTGGGTCTATGTACATGTGTGTGTTTGTTAGTTTGTGAGACTATAGGTGTCTGTGAGTGTGCGATTGTTGATATGTGATTGTGTGAGTCTGTGTGTGTCGGGCAGTGGGTGAGTTTGTGATAGTGTGAGAGGATTGCTTACTTTATTGTGTGTGCTTTGGTGAGCATATATTTGTTGGTGTTTCTGTGAGCGTGTTTGTGAGAGCGGAGGTATGTGAGTGGAAGTGTGACTCTGAATGTGTGACTGTGTGTGTTTGTGATAGTATGAGTGCATGTGAATATTTGTTAATATTTGAGTGTGCTTGTGTGTGTGTTTCAGTGGTCAGTAAGTATGTGTGTGTGTGTTTGTGAGTTTTTGTGAGTGTGTTTGTAGGTGTGGGAGTGTGGGAGAAGTGTTATTTTGTGACAGTGTGTGTTTGCCAATGTGTCTGAATGTCTGAATAATTGTGTGACTGTACGTGTTTGTGAGTGAGTGTGCGTGTGTAAGTGTGTGTGTACGAATGTGTGAGTGTGTCTGATTATGAGTATGAGTGTGTCAGAGTACCTGAGTGTGTGTTTAAATGTGATTGTGAGAGTGCTGGTGAGTGGGAGTGTGCGGGTGTGTATATGGCTGTGCTATTGTTTGAGAGAGTGTGTGATGGTATGTGAGGATGGGTGTGAGTTTGTCTATGTTTAGGTGTGAGAGTGTGTGTGAGTGTGTGTTAGTGTGTGATGCTGTGTGACATTATGTGTTTGTGTGAGTGTAGTTGTGTCAGAGAGGGCTTGCGAATATTCACTTTTGAATGTGTGAACGAGTGTGAGCCTTTGTGTGATGGTGTGTGTGAGTGAGTGTTTCTGTTTGCCATTATGTGTGTGATTGTGTGAATGAGTGTGACCAGTTAGAAATTTATCTGTGTGCGTACTTGTGTGAGTGTATATGACAGTGAGATTGTGAGCAGGTGTGAGTCTGTGAGTGTGTGTTTGTGTGTGTGAGAGTGTGTGTGATGGTGTGCTTGATGTGCGTCTGTGCATTTGTGTCTGCGTACATGTGAGTAATTTTGTGACAGTGTGTACAACTGTGTGTATTCTGGTGTGTGCCTGTGTGAGTGTGTGATTTTGTGTGGTTTTCAGTGAGTGAGCATGTGTTTGAGAGTGTGAGTGCCCAAGGGGCTGTGTGTGTTGTGTGAGAGTGTGAAAGGTGATAGTATGTGATTGTGTGTGAGTTAATATGAGCAGGTGTGTTTGAGTGTTTAAGTGAGTGTGTGTTTGTGATAGAGTAGCTTGAGTGTGTGTGTTACACTGTGTGTATGAGTGACTGTGTGCTTCTGTTTACACGAGAGTGTGTGTGAGTGTGTGTGAGTGTTTGCAGGTGTGGAAGTGAGAGATAGACTGTGTGACTGTGTGAGTGTGTGTGATTGTGTGATTGTATGTGAATAGTTGTGAGGGTATGTATGCACGTGTGTGTGAATGTGAGTGTTTGAATGTGCACAAGTGCGTATGTGAGTGTGTTACTGTTCAGGTATGCATAAGGATGAATATATCATTGAGTGTGAGTGTCAGTGGGACTTTGAGGGTGCGTGAGTGTGAGAGACAGTATGTCTGAGCATGTGTGTGTAAGTGTGTGCAAATGTGTGTTCTAAAGACTGTTTTTAATGTGTGTGCGTGTGTAAATTGTATGAATGTGTGAGAGTGACAGCACAAAAGACGAATGTCTGTGTGTGTGAACATTTGTGTGTATATGAGAGTCTGTGTAAGTGCGTTTGCTGGGGTGCTAGTGTGTGTGTAGGTGACTGAGTGTGAGAAAATGAGAGTTTGTGAGTGTGTATTCGAGAATGCTGCAGATTTTGTGTGATTGTGTTATTTTGCTTGAATGCGTGTGTTTGAGTGTCTGTGTGGTTGCTTTCACATGTGTGATGTTTGCTTGTGTGTGTGAGTGTGTGGGTCTGTGTGTGCGTCTGCTTGTGTGTCAGTGTGAGAGTGTGAGGGGAATGGGGTGAATTATGATGCAAGGGTGCCTAACATGTTTGGAAGCGAAATGGGCATTCTCTGAGATAACGGAAAGCGACAGAACATGGTGGGAGACTATATATAGGAGTGCAATGTTGTCGAATGGTTTGGAAAGTGCTGCAATGTGACGCAGTAGATGGTTCCTGTGTGTTTTGGAAGAGAACGGATCCTTCTTTGATGGAAAGAAACGCAGTAGAACGTGGTGGATTGTTGTAGAATGCAGTGGAATGTTGTGTAATGGAGAGCATTGTGATGAAGTGGAGAGAAAGTGAGTGGTTTGGACACGAGAGTAGCCTTCTTTCATGGAATGGAATGCAATACATGTTGATGGATTTTTGGGTACGATAGTAGAAAATTGTGGAATGGAGTGAAATGTAGTGCAATAGACGGTTGAGGACCTTGTTTTATGCGAACGGTTGTATGTGTGTGTGACTGTGCAGCTGTGTGCGTTTGTGTGAGTGATTGTCATAGAGAGTGTGAGTGTGGAAGAGAGCGTGTGCATGATTGTGAGGGAGGTGTTGTGTGAGTGCACATGTGTGTGAAAGGCTGAGTGTGAGTGTGTTTATGGGAGTGTGTGTGAGCATGCTTATGTGAGAGTGAATATGAGGGATTACATGTGCGTTTGTGAGTGTATGAGAATGTGTGGGTGTGTGTGATACTGTGAGCCTGTGTGAGTACATGTATGAGTGTGAGAAAATGTGTGAGAATGTGAGTGAGTACATGTGAGTCTGAGTGAGGATATGTCAGTGTGACAGTGACTATGTCAGGTGTGTAGGTCTGCACATGTGTTTGGGTCTGTGTACATGTGTGTGTTTGTTAGTTTGTGAGACTATAGGTGTCTGTGAGTGTGCGATTGTTGATATGTGATTGTGTGAGTCTGTGTGTGTCGGGCAGTGGGTGAGTTTGTGATAGTGTGAGAGGATTGCTTACTTTATTGTGTGTGCTTTGGTGAGCATATATTTGTTGGTGTTTCTGTGAGCGTGTTTGTGAGAGCGGAGGTATGTGAGTGGAAGTGTGACTCTGAATGTGTGACTGTGTGTGTTTGTGATAGTATGAGTGCATGTGAATATTTGTTAATATTTGAGTGTGCTTGTGTGTGTGTTTCAGTGGTCAGTAAGTATGTGTGTGTGTGTTTGTGAGTTTTTGTGAGTGTGTTTGTAGGTGTGGGAGTGTGGGAGAAGTGTTATTTTGTGACAGTGTGTGTTTGCCAATGTGTCTGAATGTCTGAATAATTGTGTGACTGTACGTGTTTGTGAGTGAGTGTGCGTGTGTAAGTGTGTGTGTACGAATGTGTGAGTGTGTCTGATTATGAGTATGAGTGTGTCAGAGTACCTGAGTGTGTGTTTAAATGTGATTGTGAGAGTGCTGGTGAGTGGGAGTGTGCGGGTGTGTATATGGCTGTGCTATTGTTTGAGAGAGTGTGTGATGGTATGTGAGGATGGGTGTGAGTTTGTCTATGTTTAGGTGTGAGAGTGTGTGCGAGTGTGTGTTAGTGTGTGATGCTGTGTGACATTATGTGTTTGTGTGAGTGTAGTTGTGTCAGAGAGGGTGTGCGAATATTCATTTTTGAATGTGTGAACGAGTGTGAGCCTTTGTGTGATGGTGTGTGTGAGTGAGTGTTTCTGTTTGCCATTATGTGTGTGATTGTGTGAATGAGTGTGACCAGTTAGAAATTTATCTGTGTGCGTACTTGTGTGAGTGTATATGACAGTGAGATTGTGAGCAGGTGTGAGTCTGTGAGTGTGTGTTTGTGTGTGTGAGAGTGTGTGTGATGGTGTGTTTGATGTGCGTCTGTGCATTTGTGTCTGCGTACATGTGAGTAATTTTGTGACAGTGTGTACAACTGTGTGTATTCTGGTGTGTGCCTGTGTGAGTGTGTGATTTTGTGTGGTTTTCAGTGAGTGAGCATGTGTTTGAGAGTGTGAGTGCCCAAGGGGCTGTGTGTGTTGTGTGAGAGTGTGAAAGGTGATAGTATGTGATTGTGTGTGAGTTAATATGAGCAGGTGTGTTTGAGTGTTTAAGTGAGTGTGTGTTTGTGATAGAGTAGCTTGAGTGTGTGTGTTACACTGTGTGTATGAGTGACTGTGTGCTTCTGTTTACACGAGAGTGTGTGTGAGTGTGTGTGAGTGTTTGCAGGTGTGGAAGTGAGAGATAGACTGTGTGACTGTGTGAGTGTGTGTGATTGTGTGATTGTATGTGAATAGTTGTGAGGGTATGTACGCACGTGTGTGTGAATGTGAGTGTTTGAATGTGCACAAGTGCGTATGTGAGTGTGTTACTGTTCAGGTATGCATAAGGATGAATATATCATTGAGTGTGAGTGTCAGTGGGACTTTGAGGGTGCGTGAGTGTGAGAGACAGTATGTCTGAGCATGTGTGTGTAAGTGTGTGCAAATGTGTGTTCTAAAGACTGTTTTTAATGTGTGTGCGTGTGTAAATTGTATGAATGTGTGAGAGTGACAGCACAAAAGACGAATGTCTGTGTGTGTGAACATTTGTGTGTATATGAGAGTCTGTGTAAGTGCGTTTGCTGGGGTGCTAGTGTGTGTGTAGGTGACTGAGTGTGAGAAAATGAGAGTTTGTGAGTGTGTATTCGAGAATGCTGCAGATTTTGTGTGATTGTGTTATTTTGCTTGAATGCGTGTGTTTGAGTGTCTGTGTGGTTGCTTTCACATGTGTGATGTTTGCTTGTGTGTGTGAGTGTGTGGGTCTGTGTGTGCGTCTGCTTGTGTGTCAGTGTGAGAGTGTGAGGGGAATGGGGTGAATTATGATGCAAGGGTGCCTAACATGTTTGGAAGCGAAATGGGCATTCTCTGAGATAACGGAAAGCGACAGAACATGGTGGGAGACTATATATAGGAGTGCAATGTTGTCGAATGGTTTGGAAAGTGCTGCAATGTGACGCAGTAGATGGTTCCTGTGTGTTTTGGAAGAGAACGGATCCTTCTTTGATGGAAAGAAACGCAGTAGAACGTGGTGGATTGTTGTAGAATGCAGTGGAATGTTGTGTAATGGAGAGCATTGTGATGAAGTGGAGAGAAAGTGAGTGGTTTGGACACGAGAGTAGCCTTCTTTCATGGAATGGAATGCAATACATGTTGATGGATTTTTGGGTACGATAGTAGAAAATTGTGGAATGGAGTGAAATGTAGTGCAATAGACGGTTGAGGACCTTGTTTTATGCGAACGGTTGTATGTGTGTGTGACTGTGCAGCTGTGTGCGTTTGTGTGAGTGATTGTCATAGAGAGTGTGAGTGTGGAAGAGAGCGTGTGCATGATTGTGAGGGAGGTGTTGTGTGAGTGCACATGTGTGTGAAAGGCTGAGTGTGAGTGTGTTTATGGGAGTGTGTGTGAGCATGCTTATGTGAGAGTGAATATGAGGGATTACATGTGCGTTTGTGAGGGTATGAGAATGTGTGGGTGTGTGTGATACTGTGAGCCTGTGTGAGTACATGTATGAGTGTGAGAAAATGTGTGAGAATGTGAGTGAGTACATGTGAGTCTGAGTGAGGATATGTCAGTGTGACAGTGACTATGTCAGGTGTGTAGGTCTGCACATGTGTTTGGGTCTATGTACATGTGTGTGTTTGTTAGTTTGTGAGACTATAGGTGTCTGTGAGTGTGCAATTGTTGATATGTGATTGTGTGAGTCTGTGTGTGTCGAGCAGTGGGTGAGTTGGGATAGTGTGAGAGGATTGCTTACTTTATTGTGTGTGCTTTGGTGAGCATATATTTGTTGGTGTTTCTGTGAGCGTGTTTGTGAGAGCGGAGGTATGTGAGTGGAAGTGTGACTCTGAATGTGTGACTGTGTGTGTTTGTGATAGTATGAGTGCATGTGAATATTTGTTAATATTTGAGTGTGCTTGTGTGTGTGTTTCAGTGGTCAGTAAGTATGTGTGTGTGTGTTTGTGAGTTTTTGTGAGTGTGTTTGTAGGTGTGGGAGTGTGGGAGAAGTGTTATTTTGTGACAGTGTGTGTTTGCTAATGTGTCTGAATGTCTGAATAATTGTGTGACTGTACGTGTTTGTGAGTGAGTGTGCGTGTGGTAGTGTGTGTGTACGAATGTGTGAGTGTGTCTGATTATGAGTATGAGTGTGTCAGAGTACCTGAGTGTGTGTTTAAATGTGATTGTGAGAGTGCTGGTGAGTGGGAGTGTGCGGGTGTGTATATGGCTGTGCTATTGTTTGAGAGAGTGTGTGATGGTATGTGAGGATGGGTGTGAGTTTGTCTATGTTTAGGTGTGAGAGTGTGTGTGAGTGTGTGTTAGTGTGTGATGCTGTGTGACATTATGTGTTTGTGTGAGTGTAGTTGTGTCAGAGAGGGTGTGCGAATATTCATTTTTGAATGTGTGAACGAGTGTGAGCCTTTGTGTGATGGTGTGTGTGAGTGAGTGTTTCTGTTTGCCATTATGTGTGTGATTGTGTGAATGAGTGTGACCAGTTAGAAATTTATCTGTGTGCGTACTTGTGTGAGTGTATATGACAGTGAGATTGTGAGCAGGTGTGAGTCTGTGAGTGTGTGTTTGTGTGTGTGAGAGTGTGTGTGATGGTGTGCTTGATGTGCGTCTGTGCATTTGTGTCTGCGTACATGTGAGTAATTTTGTGACAGTGTGTACAACTGTGTGTATTCTGGTGTGTGCCTGTGTGAGTGTGTGATTTTGTGTGGTTTTCAGTGAGTGAGCATGTGTTTGAGAGTGTGAGTGCCCAAGGGGCTGTGTGTGTTGTGTGAGAGTGTGAAAGGTGATAGTATGTGATTGTGTGTGAGTTAATATGAGCAGGTGTGTTTGAGTGTTTAAGTGAGTGTGTGTTTGTGATAGAGTAGCTTGAGTGTGTGTGTTACACTGTGTGTATGAGTGACTGTGTGCTTCTGTTTACACGAGAGTGTGTGTGAGTGTGTGTGAGTGTTTGCAGGTGTGGAAGTGAGAGATAGACTGTGTGACTGTGTGAGTGTGTGTGATTGTGTGATTGTATGTGAATAGTTGTGAGGGTATGTATGCACGTGTGTGTGAATGTGAGTGTTTGAATGTGCACAAGTGCGTATGTGAGTGTGTTACTGTTCAGGTATGCATAAGGATGAATATATCATTGAGTGTGAGTGTCAGTGGGACTTTGAGGGTGCGTGAGTGTGAAAGACAGTATGTCTGAGCATGTGTGTGTAAGTGTGTGCAAATGTGTGTTCTAAAGACTGTTTTTAATGTGTGTGCGTGTGTAAATTGTATGAATGTGTGAGAGTGACAGCACAAAAGACGAATGTCTGTGTGTGTGAACATTTGTGTGTATATGAGAGCCTTTGTAAGTGCGTTTGCTGGGGTGCTAGTGTGTGTGTAGGTGACTGAGTGTGAGAAAATGAGAGTTTGTGAGTGTGTATTCGAGAATGCTGCAGATTTTGTGTGATTGTGTTATTTTGCTTGAATGCGTGTGTTTGAGTGTCTGTGTGGTTGCTTTCACATGTGTGATGTTTGCTTGTGTGTGTGAGTGTGTGGGTCTGTGTGTGCGTCTGCTTGTGTGTCAGTGTGAGAGTGTGAGGGGAATGGGGTGAATTATGATGCAAGGGTGCCTAACATGTTTGGAAGCGAAATGGGCATTCTCTGAGATAACGGAAAGCGACAGAACATGGTGGGAGACTATATATAGGAGTGCAATGTTGTCGAATGGTTTGGAAAGTGCTGCAATGTGACGCAGTAGATGGTTCCTGTGTGTTTTGGAAGAGAACGGATCCTTCTTTGATGGAAAGAAACGCAGTAGAACGTGGTGGATTGTTGTAGAATGCAGTGGAATGTTGTGTAATGGAGAGCATTGTGATGAAGTGGAGAGAAAGTGAGTGGTTTGGACACGAGAGTAGCCTTCTTTCATGGAATGGAATGCAATACATGTTGATGGATTTTTGGGTACGATAGTAGAAAATTGTGGAATGGAGTGAAATGTAGTGCAATAGACGGTTGAGGACCTTGTTTTATGCGAACGGTTGTATGTGTGTGTGACTGTGCAGCTGTGTGCGTTTGTGTGAGTGATTGTCATAGAGAGTGTGAGTGTGGAAGAGAGCGTGTGCATGATTGTGAGGGAGGTGTTGTGTGAGTGCACATGTGTGTGAAAGGCTGAGTGTGAGTGTGTTTATGGGAGTGTGTGTGAGCATGCTTATGTGTGAGTGAATATGAGGGATTACATGTGCGTTTGTGAGTGTATGAGAATGTGTGGGTGTGTGTGATACTGTGAGCCTGTGTGAGTACATGTATGAGTGTGAGAAAATGTGTGAGAATGTGAGTGAGTACATGTGAGTCTGAGTGAGGATATGTCAGTGTGACAGTGACTATGTCAGGTGTGTAGGTCTGCACATGTGTTTGGGTCTATGTACATGTGTGTGTTTGTTAGTTTGTGAGACTATAGGTGTCTGTGAGTGTGCAATTGATGATATGTGTTTGTGTGAGTCTGTGTGTGTCGGGCAGTGGGTGGGTTTGTGATAGTGTGAGAGGATTGCTTACTTTATTGTGTGTGCTTTGGTGAGCATATATTTGTTGGTGTTTCTGTGAGCGTGTTTGTGAGAGCGGAGGTATGTGAGTGGAAGTGTGACTCTGAATGTGTGACTGTGTGTGTTTGTGATAGTATGAGTGCATGTGAATATTTGTTAATATTTGAGTGTGCTTGTGTGTGTGTTTCAGTGGTCAGTAAGTATGTGTGTGTGTTTGTGAGTTTTTGTGAGTGTGTTTGTAGGTGTGGGAGTGTGGGAGAAGTGTTATTTTGTGACAGTGTGTGTTTGCTAATGTGTCTGAATGTCTGAATAATTGTGTGACTGTACGTGTTTGTGAGTGAGTGTGCGTGTGGTAGTGTGTGTGTACGAATGTGTGAGTGTGTCTGATTATGAGTATGAGTGTGTCAGAGTACCTGAGTGTGTGTTTAAATGTGATTGTGAGAGTGCTGGTGAGTGGGAGTGTGCGGGTGTGTATATGGCTGTGCTATTGTTTGAGAGAGTGTGTGATGGTATGTGAGGATGGGTATGAGTTTGTCTATGTTTAGGTGTGAGAGTGTGTGTGAGTGTGTGTTAGTGTGTGATGCTGTGTGACATTATGTGTTTGTGTGAGTGTAGTTGTGTCAGAGAGGGTGTGCGAATATTCATTTTTGAATGTGTGAACGAGTGTGAGCCTTTGTGTGATGGTGTGTGTGAGTGAGTTTTTCTGTTTGCCATTATGTGTGTGATTGTGTGAATGAGTGTGACCAGTTAGAAATTTATCTGTGTGCGTACTTGTGTGAGTGTATATGACAGTGAGATTGTGAGCAGGTGTGAGTCTGTGAGTGTGTGTTTGTGTGTGTGAGAGTGTGTGTGATGGTGTGTTTGATGTGCATCTGTGCATTTGTGTCTGCGTACATGTGAGTAATTTTGTGACAGTGTGTACAACTGTGTGTATTCTGGTGTGTGCCTGTGTGAGTGTGTGATTTTGTGTGGTTTTCAGTGAGTGAGCATGTGTTTGAGAGTGTCAGTGTGCAAGGGGCTCTGTCTGTTGTGTGAGAGTGTGAAAGGTGATAGTATGTGATTGTGTGTGAGTTAATATGAGCAGGTGTGTTTGAGTGTTTAAGTGAGTGTGTGTTTGTGATAGACTAGCATGAGTGGGTGTGTTACTCTGTGTGTATGAGTGACTGTGTGCTTCTGTTTACACGAGAGTGTGTGTGAGTGTGTGTGAGTGTTTGCAGGTGTGGAAGTGAGAGATAGACTGTGTGACTGTGTGAGTGTGTGTGATTGTGTGATTGTATGTGAATAGTTGTGAGGGTATGTATGCACGTGTGTGTGAATGTGAGTGTTTGAATGTGCACAAGTGCGTATGTGAGTGTGTTACTGTTCAGGTATGCATAAGGATGAATATATCAGTGAGTGTGAGTGTCAGTGGGACTTTGAGTGTGCGTGAGTGTGAGAGACAGTATGTCTGAGCATGTGTGTGTAAGTGTGTGTTCTAAAGACTGTTTTTGAATGTGTGTGCGTGTGTAAATTGTATGAATGTGTGAGAGTGACAGCACAAAAGACGAATGTCTGTGTGTGTGAACATTTGTGTGTATATGAGAATCTGTGTAAGTGCGTTTGCTGGTGTGCTAGTGTGTGTGTAGGTGTCTGAGTGTGAGAAAATGAGAGTTTGTGAGTGTGTATTCGAGAATGTTGCAGCTTTTGTGTGATTGTGTTATTTTGCTTGAATGCGTGTGTTTGAGTGTCTGTGTGGTTGCTTTCACATGTGTGATGTTTGCTTGTGTGTGTGAGTGTGTGGGTCTGTGTGTGCGTCTGCTTGTGTGTCAGTGTGAGAGTGTGAGGGGAATGGGGTGAATTATGATGCAAGGGTGCCTAACATGTTTGGAAGCGAAATGGGCATTCTCTGAGATAACGGAAAGCGACAGAACATGGTGGGAGACTATATATAGGAGTGCAATGTTGTCGAATGGTTTGGAAAGTGCTGCAATGTGACGCAGTAGATGGTTCCTGTGTGTTTTGGAAGAGAACGGATCCTTCTTTGATGGAAAGAAACGCAGTAGAACGTGGTGGATTGTTGTAGAATGCAGTGGAATGTTGTGTAATGGAGAGCATTGTGATGAAGTGGAGAGAAAGTGAGTGGTTTGGACACGAGAGTAGCCTTCTTTCATGGAATGGAATGCAATACATGTTGATGGATTTTTGGGTACGATAGTAGAAAATTGTGGAATGGAGTGAAATGTAGTGCAATAGACGGTTGAGGACCTTGTTTTATGCGAACGGTTGTATGTGTGTGTGACTGTGCAGCTGTGTGCGTTTGTGTGAGTGATTGTCATAGAGAGTGTGAGTGTGGAAGAGAGCGTGTGCATGATTGTGAGGGAGGTGTTGTGTGAGTGCACATGTGTGTGAAAGGCTGAGTGTGAGTGTGTTTATGGGAGTGTGTGTGAGCATGCTTATGTGAGAGTGAATATGAGGGATTACATGTGCGTTTGTGAGTGTATGAGAATGTGTGGGTGTGTGTGATACTGTGAGCCTGTGTGAGTACATGTATGAGTGTGAGAAAATGTGTGAGAATGTGAGTGAGTACATGTGAGTCTGAGTGAGGATATGTCAGTGTGACAGTGACTATGTCAGGTGTGTAGGTCTGCACATGTGTTTGGGTCTGTGTACATGTGTGTGTTTGTTAGTTTGTGAGACTATAGGTGTCTGTGAGTGTGCGATTGTTGATATGTGTTTGTGTGAGTCTGTGTGTGTCGGGCAGTGGGTGAGTTGGGATAGTGTGAGAGGATTGCTTACTTTATTGTGTGTGCTTTGGTGAGCATATATTTGTTGGTGTTTCTGTGAGCGTGTTTGTGAGAGCGGAGGTATGTGAGTGGAAGTGTGACTCTGAATGTGTGACTGTGTGTGTTTGTGATAGTATGAGTGCATGTGAATATTTGTTAATATTTGAGTGTGCTTGTGTGTGTGTTTCAGTGGTCAGTAAGTATGTGTGTGTGTGTTTGTGAGTTTTTGTGAGTGTGTTTGTAGGTGTGGGAGTGTGGGAGAAGTGTTATTTTGTGACAGTGTGTGTTTGCTAATGTGTCTGAATGTCTGAATAATTGTGTGACTGTACGTGTTTGTGAGTGAGTGTGCGTGTGGTAGTGTGTGTGTACGAATGTGTGAGTGTGTCTGATTATGAGTATGAGTGTGTCAGAGTACCTGAGTGTGTGTTTAAATGTGATTGTGAGAGTGCTGGTGAGTGGGAGTGTGTGGGTGTGTATATGGCTGTGCTATTGTTTGAGAGAGTGTGTGATGGTATGTGAGGATGGGTGTGAGTTTGTCTATGTTTAGGTGTGAGAGTGTGTGTGAGTGTGTGTTAGTGTGTGATGCTGTGTGACATTATGTGTTTGTGTGAGTGTAGTTGTGTCAGAGAGGGTGTGCGAATATTCATTTTTGAATGTGTGAACGAGTGTGAGCCTTTGTGTGATGGTGTGTGTGAGTGAGTGTTTCTGTTTGCCATTATGTGTGTGATTGTGTGAATGAGTGTGACCAGTTAGAAATTTATCTGTGTGTGTACTTGTGTGAGTGTATATGACAGTGAGATTGTGAGCAGGTGTGAGTCTGTGAGTGTGTGTTTGTGTGTGTGAGAGTGTGTGTGATGGTGTGCTTGATGTGCGTCTGTGCATTTGTGTCTGCGTACATGTGAGTAATTTTGTGACAGTGTGTACAACTGTGTGTATTCTGGTGTGTGCCTGTGTGAGTGTGTGATTTTGTGTGGTTTTCAGTGAGTGAGCATGTGTTTGAGAGTGTGAGTGTCCAAGGGGCTGTGTGTGTTGTGTGAGAGTGTGAAAGGTGATAGTATGTGATTGTGTGTGAGTTAATATGAGCAGGTGTGTTTGAGTGTTTAAGTGAGTGTGTGTTTGTGATAGAGTAGCTTGAGTGTGTGTGTTACACTGTGTGTATGAGTGACTGTGTGCTTCTGTTTACACGAGAGTGTGTGTGAGTGTGTGTGAGTGTTTGCAGGTGTGGAAGTGAGAGATAGACTGTGTGACTGTGTGAGTGTGTGTGATTGTGTGATTGTATGTGAATAGTTGTGAGGGTATGTATGCACGTGTGTGTGAATGTGAGTGTTTGAATGTGCACAAGTGCGTATGTGAGTGTGTTACTGTTCAGGTATGCATAAGGATGAATATATCATTGAGTGTGAGTGTCAGTGGGACTTTGAGGGTGCGTGAGTGTGAAAGACAGTATGTCTGAGCATGTGTGTGTAAGTGTGTGCAAATGTGTGTTCTAAAGACTGTTTTTAATGTGTGTGCGTGTGTAAATTGTATGAATGTGTGAGAGTGACAGCACAAAAGACGAATGTCTGTGTGTGTGAACATTTGTGTGTATATGAGAGCCTTTGTAAGTGCGTTTGCTGGGGTGCTAGTGTGTGTGTAGGTGACTGAGTGTGAGAAAATGAGAGTTTGTGAGTGTGTATTCGAGAATGCTGCAGATTTTGTGTGATTGTGTTATTTTGCTTGAATGCGTGTGTTTGAGTGTCTGTGTGGTTGCTTTCACATGTGTGATGTTTGCTTGTGTGTGTGAGTGTGTGGGTCTGTGTGTGCGTCTGCTTGTGTGTCAGTGTGAGAGTGTGAGGGGAATGGGGTGAATTATGATGCAAGGGTGCCTAACATGTTTGGAAGCGAAATGGGCATTCTCTGAGATAACGGAAAGCGACAGAACATGGTGGGAGACTATATATAGGAGTGCAATGTTGTCGAATGGTTTGGAAAGTGCTGCAATGTGACGCAGTAGATGGTTCCTGTGTGTTTTGGAAGAGAACGGATCCTTCTTTGATGGAAAGAAACGCAGTAGAACGTGGTGGATTGTTGTAGAATGCAGTGGAATGTTGTGTAATGGAGAGCATTGTGATGAAGTGGAGAGAAAGTGAGTGGTTTGGACACGAGAGTAGCCTTCTTTCATGGAATGGAATGCAATACATGTTGATGGATTTTTGGGTACGATAGTAGAAAATTGTGGAATGGAGTGAAATGTAGTGCAATAGACGGTTGAGGACCTTGTTTTATGCGAACGGTTGTATGTGTGTGTGACTGTGCAGCTGTGTGCGTTTGTGTGAGTGATTGTCATAGAGAGTGTGAGTGTGGAAGAGAGCGTGTGCATGATTGTGAGGGAGGTGTTGTGTGAGTGCACATGTGTGTGAAAGGCTGAGTGTGAGTGTGTTTATGGGAGTGTGTGTGAGCATGCTTATGTGTGAGTGAATATGAGGGATTACATGTGCGTTTGTGAGTGTATGAGAATGTGTGGGTGTGTGTGATACTGTGAGCCTGTGTGAGTACATGTATGAGTGTGAGAAAATGTGTGAGAATGTGAGTGAGTACATGTGAGTCTGAGTGAGGATATGTCAGTGTGACAGTGACTATGTCAGGTGTGTAGGTCTGCACATGTGTTTGGGTCTATGTACATGTGTGTGTTTGTTAGTTTGTGAGACTATAGGTGTCTGTGAGTGTGCAATTGATGATATGTGTTTGTGTGAGTCTGTGTGTGTCGGGCAGTGGGTGGGTTTGTGATAGTGTGAGAGGATTGCTTACTTTATTGTGTGTGCTTTGGTGAGCATATATTTGTTGGTGTTTCTGTGAGCGTGTTTGTGAGAGCGGAGGTATGTGAGTGGAAGTGTGACTCTGAATGTGTGACTGTGTGTGTTTGTGATAGTATGAGTGCATGTGAATATTTGTTAATATTTGAGTGTGCTTGTGTGTGTGTTTCAGTGGTCAGTAAGTATGTGTGTGTGTGTTTGTGAGTTTTTGTGAGTGTGTTTGTAGGTGTGGGAGTGTGGGAGAAGTGTTATTTTGTGACAGTGTGTGTTTGCTAATGTGTCTGAATGTCTGAATAATTGTGTGACTGTACGTGTTTGTGAGTGAGTGTGCGTGTGGTAGTGTGTGTGTACGAATGTGTGAGTGTGTCTGATTATGAGTATGAGTGTGTCAGAGTACCTGAGTGTGTGTTTAAATGTGATTGTGAGAGTGCTGGTGAGTGGGAGTGTGCGGGTGTGTATATGGCTGTGCTATTGTTTGAGAGAGTGTGTGATGGTATGTGAGGATGGGTATGAGTTTGTCTATGTTTAGGTGTGAGAGTGTGTGTGAGTGTGTGTTAGTGTGTGATGCTGTGTGACATTATGTGTTTGTGTGAGTGTAGTTGTGTCAGAGAGGGTGTGCGAATATTCATTTTTGAATGTGTGAACGAGTGTGAGCCTTTGTGTGATGGTGTGTGTGAGTGAGTTTTTCTGTTTGCCATTATGTGTGTGATTGTGTGAATGAGTGTGACCAGTTAGAAATTTATCTGTGTGCGTACTTGTGTGAGTGTATATGACAGTGAGATTGTGAGCAGGTGTGAGTCTGTGAGTGTGTGTTTGTGTGTGTGAGAGTGTGTGTGATGGTGTGTTTGATGTGCATCTGTGCATTTGTGTCTGCGTACATGTGAGTAATTTTGTGACAGTGTGTACAACTGTGTGTATTCTGGTGTGTGCCTGTGTGAGTGTGTGATTTTGTGTGGTTTTCAGTGAGTGAGCATGTGTTTGAGAGTGTCAGTGTGCAAGGGGCTCTGTCTGTTGTGTGAGAGTGTGAAAGGTGATAGTATGTGATTGTGTGTGAGTTAATATGAGCAGGTGTGTTTGAGTGTTTAAGTGAGTGTGTGTTTGTGATAGACTAGCATGAGTGGGTGTGTTACTCTGTGTGTATGAGTGACTGTGTGCTTCTGTTTACACGAGAGTGTGTGTGAGTGTGTGTGAGTGTTTGCAGGTGTGGAAGTGAGAGATAGACTGTGTGACTGTGTGAGTGTGTGTGATTGTGTGATTGTATGTGAATAGTTGTGAGGGTATGTATGCACGTGTGTGTGAATGTGAGTGTTTGAATGTGCACAAGTGCGTATGTGAGTGTGTTACTGTTCAGGTATGCATAAGGATGAATATATCAGTGAGTGTGAGTGTCAGTGGGACTTTGAGTGTGCGTGAGTGTGAGAGACAGTATGTCTGAGCATGTGTGTGTAAGTGTGTGTTCTAAAGACTGTTTTTGAATGTGTGTGCGTGTGTAAATTGTATGAATGTGTGAGAGTGACAGCACAAAAGACGAATGTCTGTGTGTGTGAACATTTGTGTGTATATGAGAATCTGTGTAAGTGCGTTTGCTGGTGTGCTAGTGTGTGTGTAGGTGTCTGAGTGTGAGAAAATGAGAGTTTGTGAGTGTGTATTCGAGAATGTTGCAGCTTTTGTGTGATTGTGTTATTTTGCTTGAATGCGTGTGTTTGAGTGTCTGTGTGGTTGCTTTCACATGTGTGATGTTTGCTTGTGTGTGTGAGTGTGTGGGTCTGTGTGTGCGTCTGCTTGTGTGTCAGTGTGAGAGTGTGAGGGGAATGGGGTGAATTATGATGCAAGGGTGCCTAACATGTTTGGAAGCGAAATGGGCATTCTCTGAGATAACGGAAAGCGACAGAACATGGTGGGAGACTATATATAGGAGTGCAATGTTGTCGAATGGTTTGGAAAGTGCTGCAATGTGACGCAGTAGATGGTTCCTGTGTGTTTTGGAAGAGAACGGATCCTTCTTTGATGGAAAGAAACGCAGTAGAACGTGGTGGATTGTTGTAGAATGCAGTGGAATGTTGTGTAATGGAGAGCATTGTGATGAAGTGGAGAGAAAGTGAGTGGTTTGGACACGAGAGTAGCCTTCTTTCATGGAATGGAATGCAATACATGTTGATGGATTTTTGGGTACGATAGTAGAAAATTGTGGAATGGAGTGAAATGTAGTGCAATAGACGGTTGAGGACCTTGTTTTATGCGAACGGTTGTATGTGTGTGTGACTGTGCAGCTGTGTGCGTTTGTGTGAGTGATTGTCATAGAGAGTGTGAGTGTGGAAGAGAGCGTGTGCATGATTGTGAGGGAGGTGTTGTGTGAGTGCACATGTGTGTGAAAGGCTGAGTGTGAGTGTGTTTATGGGAGTGTGTGTGAGCATGCTTATGTGAGAGTGAATATGAGGGATTACATGTGCGTTTGTGAGTGTATGAGAATGTGTGGGTGTGTGTGATACTGTGAGCCTGTGTGAGTACATGTATGAGTGTGAGAAAATGTGTGAGAATGTGAGTGAGTACATGTGAGTCTGAGTGAGGATATGTCAGTGTGACAGTGACTATGTCAGGTGTGTAGGTCTGCACATGTGTTTGGGTCTATGTACATGTGTGTGTTTGTTAGTTTGTGAGACTATAGGTGTCTGTGAGTGTGCGATTGTTGATATGTGATTGTGTGAGTCTGTGTGTGTCGGGCAGTGGGTGAGTTTGGGATAGTGTGAGAGGATTGCTTACTTTATTGTGTGTGCTTTGGTGAGCATATATTTGTTGGTGTTTCTGTGAGCGTGTTTGTGAGAGCGGAGGTATGTGAGTGGAAGTGTGACTCTGAATGTGTGACTGTGTGTGTTTGTGATAGTAAGAGGGCATGTGAATATTTGTTAATATTTGAGTGTGCTTGTGTGTGTGTTTCAGTGGTCAGTAAGTATGTGTGTGTGTGTTTGTGAGTTTTTGTGAGTGTGTTTGTAGGTGTGGGAGTGTGGGAGAAGTGTTATTTTGTGACAGTGTGTGTTTGCTAATGTGTCTGAATGTCTGAATAATTGTGTGACTGTACGTGTTTGTGAGTGAGTGTGCGTGTGGTAGTGTGTGTGTACGAATGTGTGAGTGTGTCTGATTATGAGTATGAGTGTGTCAGAGTACCTGAGTGTGTGTTTAAATGTGATTGTGAGAGTGCTGGTGAGTGGGAGTGTGCGGGTGTGTATATGGCTGTGCTATTGTTTGAGAGAGTGTGTGATGGTATGTGAGGATGGGTGTGAGTTTGTCTATGTTTAGGTGTGAGAGTGTGTGTGAGTGTGTGTTAGTGTGTGATGCTGTGTGACATTATGTGTTTGTGTGAGTGTAGTTGTGTCAGAGAGGGTGTGCGAATATTCATTTTTGAATGTGTGAACGAGTGTGAGCCTTTGTGTGATGGTGTGTGTGAGTGAGTGTTTCTGTTTGCCATTATGTGTGTGATTGTGTGAATGAGTGTGACCAGTTAGAAATTTATCTGTGTGCGTACTTGTGTGAGTGTATATGACAGTGAGATTGTGAGCAGGTGTGAGTCTGTGAGTGTGTGTTTGTGTGTGTGAGAGTGTGTGTGATGGTGTGCTTGATGTGCGTCTGTGCATTTGTGTCTGCGTACATGTGAGTAATTTTGGGACAGTGTGTACAACTGTGTGTTCTGGTGTGTGCCTGTGTGAGTGTGTGATTTTGTGTGGTTTTCAGTGAGTGAGCATGTGTTTGAGAGTGTGAGTGTCCAAGGGGCTGTGTGTGTTGTGTGAGAGTGTGAAAGGTGATAGTATGTGATTGTGTGTGAGTTAATATGAGCAGGTGTGTTTGAGTGTTTAAGTGAGTGTGTGTTTGTGATAGAGTAGCTTGAGTGTGTGTGTTACACTGTGTGTATGAGTGACTGTGTGCTTCTGTTTACACGAGAGTGTGTGTGAGTGTGTGTGAGTGTTTGCAGGTGTGGAAGTGAGAGATAGACTGTGTGACTGTGTGAGTGTGTGTGATTGTGTGATTGTATGTGAATAGTTGTGAGGGTATGTATGCACGTGTGTGTGAATGTGAGTGTTTGAATGTGCACAAGTGCGTATGTGAGTGTGTTACTGTTCAGGTATGCATAAGGATGAATATATCAGTGAGTGTGAGTGTCAGTGGGACTTTGAGTGTGCGTGAGTGTGAGAGACAGTATGTCTGAGCATGTGTGTGTAAGTGTGTGTTCTAAAGACTGTTTTTGAATGTGTGTGCGTGTGTAAATTGTATGAATGTCTGAGAGTGACAGCACACAAGACGAATGTCTGTGTGTGTGAACACTTGTGTGTATAGGAGAGACTGTGTAAGTGCGTTTGCTGGAGTGCTAGTGTGTGTGTAGGTGTCTGAGTGTGAGAAAATGAGAGTTTGTGAGTGTGTATTCGAGAATGTTGCAGCTTTTGTGTGATTGTGTTATTTTGCTTGAATGCGTGTGTTTGAGTGTCTGTGTGGTTGCTTTCACATGTGTGATGTTTGCTTGTGTGTGTGAGTGTGTGGGTCTGTGTGTGCGTCTGCTTGTGTGTCAGTGTGAGAGTGTGAGGGGAATGGGGTGAATTATGATGCAAGGGTGCCTAACATGTTTGGAAGCGAAATGGGCATTCTCTGAGATAACGGAAAGCGACAGAACATGGTGGGAGACTATATATAGGAGTGCAATGTTGTCGAATGGTTTGGAAAGTGCTGCAATGTGACGCAGTAGATGGTTCCTGTGTGTTTTGGAAGAGAACGGATCCTTCTTTGATGGAAAGAAACGCAGTAGAACGTGGTGGATTGTTGTAGAATGCAGTGGAATGTTGTGTAATGGAGAGCATTGTGATGAAGTGGAGAGAAAGTGAGTGGTTTGGACACGAGAGTAGCCTTCTTTCATGGAATGGAATGCAATACATGTTGATGGATTTTTGGGTACGATAGTAGAAAATTGTGGAATGGAGTGAAATGTAGTGCAATAGACGGTTGAGGACCTTGTTTTATGCGAACGGTTGTATGTGTGTGTGACTGTGCAGCTGTGTGCGTTTGTGTGAGTGATTGTCATAGAGAGTGTGAGTGTGGAAGAGAGCGTGTGCATGATTGTGAGGGAGGTGTTGTGTGAGTGCACATGTGTGTGAAAGGCTGAGTGTGAGTGGGTTTATGGGAGTGTGTGTGAGCATGCTTATGTGAGAGTGAATATGAGGGATTACATGTGCGTTTGTGAGTGTATGAGAATGTGTGGGTGTGTGTGATACTGTGAGCCTGTGTGAGTACATGTATGAGTGTGAGAAAATGTGTGAGAATGTGAGTGAGTACATGTGAGTCTGAGTGAGGATATGTCAGTGTGACAGTGACTATGTCAGGTGTGTAGGTCTGCACATGTGTTTGGGTCTGTGTACATGTGTGTGTTTGTTAGTTTGTGAGACTATAGGTGTCTGTGAGTGTGCGATTGTTGATATGTGTTTGTGTGAGTCTGTGTGTGTCGGGCAGTGGGTGAGTTTGTGATAGTGTGAGAGGATTGCTTACTTTATTGTGTGTGCTTTGGTGAGCATATATTTGTTGGTGTTTCTGTGAGCGTGTTTGTGAGAGCGGAGGTATGTGAGTGGAAGTGTGACTCTGAATGTGTGACTGTGTGTGTTTGTGATAGTATGAGTGCATGTGAATATTTGTTAATATTTGAGTGTGCTTGTGTGTGTGTTTCAGTGGTCAGTAAGTATGTGTGTGTGTGTTTGTGAGTTTTTGTGAGTGTGTTTGTAGGTGTGGGAGTGTGGGAGAAGGTTTTATTTTGTGACAGTGTGTGTTTGCTAATGTGTCTGAATGTCTGAATGATTGTGTGACTGTACGTGTTTGTGAGAGAGTGTGCGTGTGGTAGTGTGTGTGTACGAATGTGTGAGTGTGTCTGATTATGAGTATGAGTGTGTCAGAGTACCTGAGTGTGTGTTTAAATGTGATTGTGAGAGTGCTGGTGAGTGGGAGTGTGCGGGTGTGTATATGGCTGTGCTATTGTTTGAGAGAGTGTGTGATGGTATGTGAGGATGGGTGTGAGTTTGTCTATGTTTAGGTGTGAGAGTGTGTGTGAGTGTGTGTTAGTGTGTGATGCTGTGTGACATTATGTGTTTGTGTGAGTGTAGTTGTGTCAGAGAGGGTGTGCGAATATTCATTTTTGAATGTGTGAACGAGTGTGAGCCTTTGTGTGATGGTGTGTGTGAGTGAGTGTTTCTGTTTGCCATTATGTGTGTGATTGTGTGAATGAGTGTGACCAGTTAGAAATTTATCTGTGTGTGTACTTGTGTGAGTGTATATGACAGTGAGATTGTGAGCAGGTGTGAGTCTGTGAGAGTGTGTTTGTGTGTGTGAGAGTGTGTGTGATGGTGTGCTTGATGTGCGTCTGTGCATTTGTGTCTGCGTACATGTGAGTAATTTTGTGACAGTGTGTACAACTGTGTGTATTCTGGTGTGTGCCTGTGTGAGTGTGTGATTTTGTGTGGTTTTCAGTGAGTGAGCATGTGTTTGAGAGTGTGAGTGTCCAAGGGGCTGTGTGTGTTGTGTGAGAGTGTGAAAGGTGATAGTATGTGATTGTGTGTGAGATAATATGAGCAGGTGTGTTTGAGTGTTTAAGTGAGTGTGTGTTTGTGATAGAGTAGCTTGAGTGTGTGTGTTACACTGTGTGTATGAGTGACTGTGTGCTTCTGTTTACACGAGAGTGTGTGTGAGTGTGTGTTCGTGTTTGCAGGTGTGGAAGTGAGAGATAGACTGTGTGACTGTGTGAGTGTGTGTGATTGTGTGATTGTATGTGAATAGTTGTGAGGGTATGTATGCACGTGTGTGTGAATGTGAGTGAATGTGCACAAGTGCGTATGTGAGTGTTTTACTCTTCAGGTATGCATAAGGATGAATATATCAGTGAGTGTGAGTGTCAGTGGGACTTTGAGTGTGCGTGAGTGTGAGAGACAGTATGTCTGAGCATGTGTGTAAGTGTGTGTTCTAAAGAGTGTTTTTGAATGTGTGTGCGTGTGTAAATTGTATGAATGTCTGAGAGTGACAGCACAAAAGACGAATGTCTGTGTGTGTGAACACTTGTGTGTATATGAGAGTCTGTGTAAGTGCGTTTGCTGGTGTGCTAGTGTGTGTGTAGGTGTCTGAGTGTGAGAAAATGAGAGTTTGTGAGTGTGTATTCGAGAATGTTGCAGCTTTTGTGTGATTGTGTTATTTTGCTTGAATGCGTGTGTTTGAGTGTCTGTGTGGTTGCTTTCACATGTGTGATGTTTGCTTGTGTGTGTGAGTGTGTGGGTCTGTGTGTGCGTCTGCTTGTGTGTCAGTGTGAGAGTGTGAGGGGAATGGGGTGAATTATGATGCAAGGGTGCCTAACATGTTTGGAAGCGAAATGGGCATTCTCTGAGATAACGGAAAGCGACAGAACATGGTGGGAGACTATATATAGGAGTGCAATGTTGTCGAATGGTTTGGAAAGTGCTGCAATGTGACGCAGTAGATGGTTCCTGTGTGTTTTGGAAGAGAACGGATCCTTCTTTGATGGAAAGAAACGCAGTAGAACGTGGTGGATTGTTGTAGAATGCAGTGGAATGTTGTGTAATGGAGAGCATTGTGATGAAGTGGAGAGAAAGTGAGTGGTTTGGACACGAGAGTAGCCTTCTTTCATGGAATGGAATGCAATACATGTTGATGGATTTTTGGGTACGATAGTAGAAAATTGTGGAATGGAGTGAAATGTAGTGCAATAGACGGTTGAGGACCTTGTTTTATGCGAACGGTTGTATGTGTGTGTGACTGTGCAGCTGTGTGCGTTTGTGTGAGTGATTGTCATAGAGAGTGTGAGTGTGGAAGAGAGCGTGTGCATGATTGTGAGGGAGGTGTTGTGTGAGTGCACATGTGTGTGAAAGGCTGAGTGTGAGTGTGTTTATGGGAGTGTGTGTGAGCATGCTTATGTGAGAGTGAATATGAGGGATTACATGTGCGTTTGTGAGTGTATGAGAATGTGTGGGTGTGTGTGATACTGTGAGCCTGTGTGAGTACATGTATGAGTGTGAGAAAATGTGTGAGAATGTGAGTGAGTACATGTGAGTCTGAGTGAGGATATGTCAGTGTGACAGTGACTATGTCAGGTGTGTAGGTCTGCACATGTGTTTGGGTCTGTGTACATGTGTGTGTTTGTTAGTTTGTGAGACTATAGGTGTCTGTGAGTGTGCGATTGTTGATATGTGATTGTGTGAGTCTGTGTGTGTCGGGCAGTGGGTGAGTTTGTGATAGTGTGAGAGGATTGCTTACTTTATTGTGTGTGCTTTGGTGAGCATATATTTGTTGGTGTTTCTGTGAGCGTGTTTGTGAGAGCGGAGGTATGTGAGTGGAAGTGTGACTCTGAATGTGTGACTGTGTGTGTTTGTGATAGTATGAGTGCATGTGAATATTTGTTAATATTTGAGTGTGCTTGTGTGTGTGTTTCAGTGGTCAGTAAGTATGTGTGTGTGTGTTTGTGAGTTTTTGTGAGTGTGTTTGTAGGTGTGGGAGTGTGGGAGAAGTGTTATTTTGTGACAGTGTGTGTTTGCCAATGTGTCTGAATGTCTGAATAATTGTGTGACTGTACGTGTTTGTGAGTGAGTGTGCGTGTGTAAGTGTGTGTGTACGAATGTGTGAGTGTGTCTGATTATGAGTATGAGTGTGTCAGAGTACCTGAGTGTGTGTTTAAATGTGATTGTGAGAGTGCTGGTGAGTGGGAGTGTGCGGGTGTGTATATGGCTGTGCTATTGTTTGAGAGAGTGTGTGATGGTATGTGAGGATGGGTGTGAGTTTGTCTATGTTTAGGTGTGAGAGTGTGTGTGAGTGTGTGTTAGTGTGTGATGCTGTGTGACATTATGTGTTTGTGTGAGTGTAGTTGTGTCAGAGAGGGTGTGCGAATATTCATTTTTGAATGTGTGAACGAGTGTGAGCCTTTGTGTGATGGTGTGTGTGAGTGAGTGTTTCTGTTTGCCATTATGTGTGTGATTGTGTGAATGAGTGTGACCAGTTAGAAATTTATCTGTGTGTGTACTTGTGTGAGTGTATATGACAGTGAGATTGTGAGCAGGTGTGAGTCTGTGAGAGTGTGTTTGTGTGTGTGAGAGTGTGTGTGATGGTGTGCTTGATGTGCGTCTGTGCATTTGTGTCTGCGTACATGTGAGTAATTTTGTGACAGTGTGTACAACTGTGTGTATTCTGGTGTGTGCCTGTGTGAGTGTGTGATTTTGTGTGGTTTTCAGTGAGTGAGCATGTGTTTGAGAGTGTGAGTGTCCAAGGGGCTGTGTGTGTTGTGTGAGAGTGTGAAAGGTGATAGTATGTGATTGTGTGTGAGATAATATGAGCAGGTGTGTTTGAGTGTTTAAGTGAGTGTGTGTTTGTGATAGAGTAGCTTGAGTGTGTGTGTTACACTGTGTGTATGAGTGACTGTGTGCTTCTGTTTACACGAGAGTGTGTGTGAGTGTGTGTTCGTGTTTGCAGGTGTGGAAGTGAGAGATAGACTGTGTGACTGTGTGAGTGTGTGTGATTGTGTGATTGTATGTGAATAGTTGTGAGGGTATGTATGCACGTGTGTGTGAATGTGAGTGAATGTGCACAAGTGCGTATGTGAGTGTTTTACTCTTCAGGTATGCATAAGGATGAATATATCAGTGAGTGTGAGTGTCAGTGGGACTTTGAGTGTGCGTGAGTGTGAGAGACAGTATGTCTGAGCATGTGTGTAAGTGTGTGTTCTAAAGAGTGTTTTTGAATGTGTGTGCGTGTGTAAATTGTATGAATGTCTGAGAGTGACAGCACAAAAGACGAATGTCTGTGTGTGTGAACACTTGTGTGTATATGAGAGTCTGTGTAAGTGCGTTTGCTGGTGTGCTAGTGTGTGTGTAGGTGTCTGAGTGTGAGAAAATGAGAGTTTGTGAGTGTGTATTCGAGAATGTTGCAGCTTTTGTGTGATTGTGTTATTTTGCTTGAATGCGTGTGTTTGAGTGTCTGTGTGGTTGCTTTCACATGTGTGATGTTTGCTTGTGTGTGTGAGTGTGTGGGTCTGTGTGTGCGTCTGCTTGTGTGTCAGTGTGAGAGTGTGAGGGGAATGGGGTGAATTATGATGCAAGGGTGCCTAACATGTTTGGAAGCGAAATGGGCATTCTCTGAGATAACGGAAAGCGACAGAACATGGTGGGAGACTATATATAGGAGTGCAATGTTGTCGAATGGTTTGGAAAGTGCTGCAATGTGACGCAGTAGATGGTTCCTGTGTGTTTTGGAAGAGAACGGATCCTTCTTTGATGGAAAGAAACGCAGTAGAACGTGGTGGATTGTTGTAGAATGCAGTGGAATGTTGTGTAATGGAGAGCATTGTGATGAAGTGGAGAGAAAGTGAGTGGTTTGGACACGAGAGTAGCCTTCTTTCATGGAATGGAATGCAATACATGTTGATGGATTTTTGGGTACGATAGTAGAAAATTGTGGAATGGAGTGAAATGTAGTGCAATAGACGGTTGAGGACCTTGTTTTATGCGAACGGTTGTATGTGTGTGTGACTGTGCAGCTGTGTGCGTTTGTGTGAGTGATTGTCATAGAGAGTGTGAGTGTGGAAGAGAGCGTGTGCATGATTGTGAGGGAGGTGTTGTGTGAGTGCACATGTGTGTGAAAGGCTGAGTGTGAGTGTGTTTATGGGAGTGTGTGTGAGCATGCTTATGTGAGAGTGAATATGAGGGATTACATGTGCGTTTGTGAGTGTATGAGAATGTGTGGGTGTGTGTGATACTGTGAGCCTGTGTGAGTACATGTATGAGTGTGAGAAAATGTGTGAGAATGTGAGTGAGTACATGTGAGTCTGAGTGAGGATATGTCAGTGTGACAGTGACTATGTCAGGTGTGTAGGTCTGCACATGTGTTTGGGTCTGTGTACATGTGTGTGTTTGTTAGTTTGTGAGACTATAGGTGTCTGTGAGTGTGCGATTGTTGATATGTGATTGTGTGAGTCTGTGTGTGTCGGGCAGTGGGTGAGTTTGTGATAGTGTGAGAGGATTGCTTACTTTATTGTGTGTGCTTTGGTGAGCATATATTTGTTGGTGTTTCTGTGAGCGTGTTTGTGAGAGCGGAGGTATGTGAGTGGAAGTGTGACTCTGAATGTGTGACTGTGTGTGTTTGTGATAGTATGAGTGCATGTGAATATTTGTTAATATTTGAGTGTGCTTGTGTGTGTGTTTCAGTGGTCAGTAAGTATGTGTGTGTGTGTTTGTGAGTTTTTGTGAGTGTGTTTGTAGGTGTGGGAGTGTGGGAGAAGTGTTATTTTGTGACAGTGTGTGTTTGCCAATGTGTCTGAATGTCTGAATAATTGTGTGACTGTACGTGTTTGTGAGTGAGTGTGCGTGTGTAAGTGTGTGTGTACGAATGTGTGAGTGTGTCTGATTATGAGTATGAGTGTGTCAGAGTACCTGAGTGTGTGTTTAAATGTGATTGTGAGAGTGCTGGTGAGTGGGAGTGTGCGGGTGTGTATATGGCTGTGCTATTGTTTGAGAGAGTGTGTGATGGTATGTGAGGATGGGTGTGAGTTTGTCTATGTTTAGGTGTGAGAGTGTGTGTGAGTGTGTGTTAGTGTGTGATGCTGTGTGACATTATGTGTTTGTGTGAGTGTAGTTGTGTCAGAGAGGGTGTGCGAATATTCATTTTTGAATGTGTGAACGAGTGTGAGCCTTTGTGTGATGGTGTGTGTGAGTGAGTGTTTCTGTTTGCCATTATGTGTGTGATTGTGTGAATGAGTGTGACCAGTTAGAAATTTATCTGTGTGTGTACTTGTGTGAGTGTATATGACAGTGAGATTGTGAGCAGGTGTGAGTCTGTGAGAGTGTGTTTGTGTGTGTGAGAGTGTGTGTGATGGTGTGCTTGATGTGCGTCTGTGCATTTGTGTCTGCGTACATGTGAGTAATTTTGTGACAGTGTGTACAACTGTGTGTATTCTGGTGTGTGCCTGTGTGAGTGTGTGATTTTGTGTGGTTTTCAGTGAGTGAGCATGTGTTTGAGAGTGTGAGTGTCCAAGGGGCTGTGTGTGTTGTGTGAGAGTGTGAAAGGTGATAGTATGTGATTGTGTGTGAGATAATATGAGCAGGTGTGTTTGAGTGTTTAAGTGAGTGTGTGTTTGTGATAGAGTAGCTTGAGTGTGTGTGTTACACTGTGTGTATGAGTGACTGTGTGCTTCTGTTTACACGAGAGTGTGTGTGAGTGTGTGTTCGTGTTTGCAGGTGTGGAAGTGAGAGATAGACTGTGTGACTGTGTGAGTGTGTGTGATTGTGTGATTGTATGTGAATAGTTGTGAGGGTATGTATGCACGTGTGTGTGAATGTGAGTGAATGTGCACAAGTGCGTATGTGAGTGTTTTACTCTTCAGGTATGCATAAGGATGAATATATCAGTGAGTGTGAGTGTCAGTGGGACTTTGAGTGTGCGTGAGTGTGAGAGACAGTATGTCTGAGCATGTGTGTAAGTGTGTGTTCTAAAGAGTGTTTTTGAATGTGTGTGCGTGTGTAAATTGTATGAATGTCTGAGAGTGACAGCACAAAAGACGAATGTCTGTGTGTGTGAACACTTGTGTGTATATGAGAGTCTGTGTAAGTGCGTTTGCTGGTGTGCTAGTGTGTGTGTAGGTGTCTGAGTGTGAGAAAATGAGAGTTTGTGAGTGTGTATTCGAGAATGTTGCAGCTTTTGTGTGATTGTGTTATTTTGCTTGAATGCGTGTGTTTGAGTGTCTGTGTGGTTGCTTTCACATGTGTGATGTTTGCTTGTGTGTGTGAGTGTGTGGGTCTGTGTGTGCGTCTGCTTGTGTGTCAGTGTGAGAGTGTGAGGGGAATGGGGTGAATTATGATGCAAGGGTGCCTAACATGTTTGGAAGCGAAATGGGCATTCTCTGAGATAACGGAAAGCGACAGAACATGGTGGGAGACTATATATAGGAGTGCAATGTTGTCGAATGGTTTGGAAAGTGCTGCAATGTGACGCAGTAGATGGTTCCTGTGTGTTTTGGAAGAGAACGGATCCTTCTTTGATGGAAAGAAACGCAGTAGAACGTGGTGGATTGTTGTAGAATGCAGTGGAATGTTGTGTAATGGAGAGCATTGTGATGAAGTGGAGAGAAAGTGAGTGGTTTGGACACGAGAGTAGCCTTCTTTCATGGAATGGAATGCAATACATGTTGATGGATTTTTGGGTACGATAGTAGAAAATTGTGGAATGGAGTGAAATGTAGTGCAATAGACGGTTGAGGACCTTGTTTTATGCGAACGGTTGTATGTGTGTGTGACTGTGCAGCTGTGTGCGTTTGTGTGAGTGATTGTCATAGAGAGTGTGAGTGTGGAAGAGAGCGTGTGCATGATTGTGAGGGAGGTGTTGTGTGAGTGCACATGTGTGTGAAAGGCTGAGTGTGAGTGGGTTTATGGGAGTGTGTGTGAGCATGCTTATGTGAGAGTGAATATGAGGGATTACATGTGCGTTTGTGAGTGTATGAGAATGTGTGGGTGTGTGTGATACTGTGAGCCTGTGTGAGTACATGTATGAGTGTGAGAAAATGTGTGAGAATGTGAGTGAGTACATGTGAGTCTGAGTGAGGATATGTCAGTGTGACAGTGACTATGTCAGGTGTGTAGGTCTGCACATGTGTTTGGGTCTGTGTACATGTGTGTGTTTGTTAGTTTGTGAGACTATAGGTGTCTGTGAGTGTGCGATTGTTGATATGTGATTGTGTGAGTCTGTGTGTGTCGGGCAGTGGGTGAGTTTGTGATAGTGTGAGAGGATTGCTTACTTTATTGTGTGTGCTTTGGTGAGCATATATTTGTTGGTGTTTCTGTGAGCGTGTTTGTGAGAGCGGAGGTATGTGAGTGGAAGTGTGACTCTGAATGTGTGACTGTGTGTGTTTGTGATAGTATGAGTGCATGTGAATATTTGTTAATATTTGAGTGTGCTTGTGTGTGTGTTTCAGTGGTCAGTAAGTATGTGTGTGTGTGTTTGTGAGTTTTTGTGAGTGTGTTTGTAGGTGTGGGAGTGTGGGAGAAGTGTTATTTTGTGACAGTGTGTGTTTGCCAATGTGTCTGAATGTCTGAATAATTGTGTGACTGTACGTGTTTGTGAGTGAGTGTGCGTGTGTAAGTGTGTGTGTACGAATGTGTGAGTGTGTCTGATTATGAGTATGAGTGTGTCAGAGTACCTGAGTGTGTGTTTAAATGTGATTGTGAGAGTGCTGGTGAGTGGGAGTGTGCGGGTGTGTATATGGCTGTGCTATTGTTTGAGAGAGTGTGTGATGGTATGTGAGGATGGGTGTGAGTTTGTCTATGTTTAGGTGTGAGAGTGTGTGTGAGTGTGTGTTAGTGTGTGATGCTGTGTGACATTATGTGTTTGTGTGAGTGTAGTTGTGTCAGAGAGGGTGTGCGAATATTCATTTTTGAATGTGTGAACGAGTGTGAGCCTTTGTGTGATGGTGTGTGTGAGTGAGTGTTTCTGTTTGCCATTATGTGTGTGATTGTGTGAATGAGTGTGACCAGTTAGAAATTTATCTGTGTGTGTACTTGTGTGAGTGTATATGACAGTGAGATTGTGAGCAGGTGTGAGTCTGTGAGAGTGTGTTTGTGTGTGTGAGAGTGTGTGTGATGGTGTGCTTGATGTGCGTCTGTGCATTTGTGTCTGCGTACATGTGAGTAATTTTGTGACAGTGTGTACAACTGTGTGTATTCTGGTGTGTGCCTGTGTGAGTGTGTGATTTTGTGTGGTTTTCAGTGAGTGAGCATGTGTTTGAGAGTGTGAGTGTCCAAGGGGCTGTGTGTGTTGTGTGAGAGTGTGAAAGGTGATAGTATGTGATTGTGTGTGAGATAATATGAGCAGGTGTGTTTGAGTGTTTAAGTGAGTGTGTGTTTGTGATAGAGTAGCTTGAGTGTGTGTGTTACACTGTGTGTATGAGTGACTGTGTGCTTCTGTTTACACGAGAGTGTGTGTGAGTGTGTGTTCGTGTTTGCAGGTGTGGAAGTGAGAGATAGACTGTGTGACTGTGTGAGTGTGTGTGATTGTGTGATTGTATGTGAATAGTTGTGAGGGTATGTATGCACGTGTGTGTGAATGTGAGTGAATGTGCACAAGTGCGTATGTGAGTGTTTTACTCTTCAGGTATGCATAAGGATGAATATATCAGTGAGTGTGAGTGTCAGTGGGACTTTGAGTGTGCGTGAGTGTGAGAGACAGTATGTCTGAGCATGTGTGTAAGTGTGTGTTCTAAAGAGTGTTTTTGAATGTGTGTGCGTGTGTAAATTGTATGAATGTCTGAGAGTGACAGCACAAAAGACGAATGTCTGTGTGTGTGAACACTTGTGTGTATATGAGAGTCTGTGTAAGTGCGTTTGCTGGTGTGCTAGTGTGTGTGTAGGTGTCTGAGTGTGAGAAAATGAGAGTTTGTGAGTGTGTATTCGAGAATGTTGCAGCTTTTGTGTGATTGTGTTATTTTGCTTGAATGCGTGTGTTTGAGTGTCTGTGTGGTTGCTTTCACATGTGTGATGTTTGCTTGTGTGTGTGAGTGTGTGGGTCTGTGTGTGCGTCTGCTTGTGTGTCAGTGTGAGAGTGTGAGGGGAATGGGGTGAATTATGATGCAAGGGTGCCTAACATGTTTGGAAGCGAAATGGGCATTCTCTGAGATAACGGAAAGCGACAGAACATGGTGGGAGACTATATATAGGAGTGCAATGTTGTCGAATGGTTTGGAAAGTGCTGCAATGTGACGCAGTAGATGGTTCCTGTGTGTTTTGGAAGAGAACGGATCCTTCTTTGATGGAAAGAAACGCAGTAGAACGTGGTGGATTGTTGTAGAATGCAGTGGAATGTTGTGTAATGGAGAGCATTGTGATGAAGTGGAGAGAAAGTGAGTGGTTTGGACACGAGAGTAGCCTTCTTTCATGGAATGGAATGCAATACATGTTGATGGATTTTTGGGTACGATAGTAGAAAATTGTGGAATGGAGTGAAATGTAGTGCAATAGACGGTTGAGGACCTTGTTTTATGCGAACGGTTGTATGTGTGTGTGACTGTGCAGCTGTGTGCGTTTGTGTGAGTGATTGTCATAGAGAGTGTGAGTGTGGAAGAGAGCGTGTGCATGATTGTGAGGGAGGTGTTGTGTGAGTGCACATGTGTGTGAAAGGCTGAGTGTGAGTGGGTTTATGGGAGTGTGTGTGAGCATGCTTATGTGAGAGTGAATATGAGGGATTACATGTGCGTTTGTGAGTGTATGAGAATGTGTGGGTGTGTGTGATACTGTGAGCCTGTGTGAGTACATGTATGAGTGTGAGAAAATGTGTGAGAATGTGAGTGAGTACATGTGAGTCTGAGTGAGGATATGTCAGTGTGACAGTGACTATGTCAGGTGTGTAGGTCTGCACATGTGTTTGGGTCTGTGTACATGTGTGTGTTTGTTAGTTTGTGAGACTATAGGTGTCTGTGAGTGTGCGATTGTTGATATGTGATTGTGTGAGTCTGTGTGTGTCGGGCAGTGGGTGAGTTTGTGATAGTGTGAGAGGATTGCTTACTTTATTGTGTGTGCTTTGGTGAGCATATATTTGTTGGTGTTTCTGTGAGCGTGTTTGTGAGAGCGGAGGTATGTGAGTGGAAGTGTGACTCTGAATGTGTGACTGTGTGTGTTTGTGATAGTATGAGTGCATGTGAATATTTGTTAATATTTGAGTGTGCTTGTGTGTGTGTTTCAGTGGTCAGTAAGTATGTGTGTGTGTGTTTGTGAGTTTTTGTGAGTGTGTTTGTAGGTGTGGGAGTGTGGGAGAAGTGTTATTTTGTGACAGTGTGTGTTTGCCAATGTGTCTGAATGTCTGAATAATTGTGTGACTGTACGTGTTTGTGAGTGAGTGTGCGTGTGTAAGTGTGTGTGTACGAATGTGTGAGTGTGTCTGATTATGAGTATGAGTGTGTCAGAGTACCTGAGTGTGTGTTTAAATGTGATTGTGAGAGTGCTGGTGAGTGGGAGTGTGCGGGTGTGTATATGGCTGTGCTATTGTTTGAGAGAGTGTGTGATGGTATGTGAGGATGGGTGTGAGTTTGTCTATGTTTAGGTGTGAGAGTGTGTGTGAGTGTGTGTTAGTGTGTGATGCTGTGTGACATTATGTGTTTGTGTGAGTGTAGTTGTGTCAGAGAGGGTGTGCGAATATTCATTTTTGAATGTGTGAACGAGTGTGAGCCTTTGTGTGATGGTGTGTGTGAGTGAGTGTTTCTGTTTGCCATTATGTGTGTGATTGTGTGAATGAGTGTGACCAGTTAGAAATTTATCTGTGTGTGTACTTGTGTGAGTGTATATGACAGTGAGATTGTGAGCAGGTGTGAGTCTGTGAGAGTGTGTTTGTGTGTGTGAGAGTGTGTGTGATGGTGTGCTTGATGTGCGTCTGTGCATTTGTGTCTGCGTACATGTGAGTAATTTTGTGACAGTGTGTACAACTGTGTGTATTCTGGTGTGTGCCTGTGTGAGTGTGTGATTTTGTGTGGTTTTCAGTGAGTGAGCATGTGTTTGAGAGTGTGAGTGTCCAAGGGGCTGTGTGTGTTGTGTGAGAGTGTGAAAGGTGATAGTATGTGATTGTGTGTGAGATAATATGAGCAGGTGTGTTTGAGTGTTTAAGTGAGTGTGTGTTTGTGATAGAGTAGCTTGAGTGTGTGTGTTACACTGTGTGTATGAGTGACTGTGTGCTTCTGTTTACACGAGAGTGTGTGTGAGTGTGTGTTCGTGTTTGCAGGTGTGGAAGTGAGAGATAGACTGTGTGACTGTGTGAGTGTGTGTGATTGTGTGATTGTATGTGAATAGTTGTGAGGGTATGTATGCACGTGTGTGTGAATGTGAGTGAATGTGCACAAGTGCGTATGTGAGTGTTTTACTCTTCAGGTATGCATAAGGATGAATATATCAGTGAGTGTGAGTGTCAGTGGGACTTTGAGTGTGCGTGAGTGTGAGAGACAGTATGTCTGAGCATGTGTGTAAGTGTGTGTTCTAAAGAGTGTTTTTGAATGTGTGTGCGTGTGTAAATTGTATGAATGTCTGAGAGTGACAGCACAAAAGACGAATGTCTGTGTGTGTGAACACTTGTGTGTATATGAGAGTCTGTGTAAGTGCGTTTGCTGGTGTGCTAGTGTGTGTGTAGGTGTCTGAGTGTGAGAAAATGAGAGTTTGTGAGTGTGTATTCGAGAATGTTGCAGCTTTTGTGTGATTGTGTTATTTTGCTTGAATGCGTGTGTTTGAGTGTCTGTGTGGTTGCTTTCACATGTGTGATGTTTGCTTGTGTGTGTGAGTGTGTGGGTCTGTGTGTGCGTCTGCTTGTGTGTCAGTGTGAGAGTGTGAGGGGAATGGGGTGAATTATGATGCAAGGGTGCCTAACATGTTTGGAAGCGAAATGGGCATTCTCTGAGATAACGGAAAGCGACAGAACATGGTGGGAGACTATATATAGGAGTGCAATGTTGTCGAATGGTTTGGAAAGTGCTGCAATGTGACGCAGTAGATGGTTCCTGTGTGTTTTGGAAGAGAACGGATCCTTCTTTGATGGAAAGAAACGCAGTAGAACGTGGTGGATTGTTGTAGAATGCAGTGGAATGTTGTGTAATGGAGAGCATTGTGATGAAGTGGAGAGAAAGTGAGTGGTTTGGACACGAGAGTAGCCTTCTTTCATGGAATGGAATGCAATACATGTTGATGGATTTTTGGGTACGATAGTAGAAAATTGTGGAATGGAGTGAAATGTAGTGCAATAGACGGTTGAGGACCTTGTTTTATGCGAACGGTTGTATGTGTGTGTGACTGTGCAGCTGTGTGCGTTTGTGTGAGTGATTGTCATAGAGAGTGTGAGTGTGGAAGAGAGCGTGTGCATGATTGTGAGGGAGGTGTTGTGTGAGTGCACATGTGTGTGAAAGGCTGAGTGTGAGTGGGTTTATGGGAGTGTGTGTGAGCATGCTTATGTGAGAGTGAATATGAGGGATTACATGTGCGTTTGTGAGTGTATGAGAATGTGTGGGTGTGTGTGATACTGTGAGCCTGTGTGAGTACATGTATGAGTGTGAGAAAATGTGTGAGAATGTGAGTGAGTACATGTGAGTCTGAGTGAGGATATGTCAGTGTGACAGTGACTATGTCAGGTGTGTAGGTCTGCACATGTGTTTGGGTCTGTGTACATGTGTGTGTTTGTTAGTTTGTGAGACTATAGGTGTCTGTGAGTGTGCGATTGTTGATATGTGATTGTGTGAGTCTGTGTGTGTCGGGCAGTGGGTGAGTTTGTGATAGTGTGAGAGGATTGCTTACTTTATTGTGTGTGCTTTGGTGAGCATATATTTGTTGGTGTTTCTGTGAGCGTGTTTGTGAGAGCGGAGGTATGTGAGTGGAAGTGTGACTCTGAATGTGTGACTGTGTGTGTTTGTGATAGTATGAGTGCATGTGAATATTTGTTAATATTTGAGTGTGCTTGTGTGTGTGTTTCAGTGGTCAGTAAGTATGTGTGTGTGTGTTTGTGAGTTTTTGTGAGTGTGTTTGTAGGTGTGGGAGTGTGGGAGAAGTGTTATTTTGTGACAGTGTGTGTTTGCCAATGTGTCTGAATGTCTGAATAATTGTGTGACTGTACGTGTTTGTGAGTGAGTGTGCGTGTGTAAGTGTGTGTGTACGAATGTGTGAGTGTGTCTGATTATGAGTATGAGTGTGTCAGAGTACCTGAGTGTGTGTTTAAATGTGATTGTGAGAGTGCTGGTGAGTGGGAGTGTGCGGGTGTGTATATGGCTGTGCTATTGTTTGAGAGAGTGTGTGATGGTATGTGAGGATGGGTGTGAGTTTGTCTATGTTTAGGTGTGAGAGTGTGTGTGAGTGTGTGTTAGTGTGTGATGCTGTGTGACATTATGTGTTTGTGTGAGTGTAGTTGTGTCAGAGAGGGTGTGCGAATATTCATTTTTGAATGTGTGAACGAGTGTGAGCCTTTGTGTGATGGTGTGTGTGAGTGAGTGTTTCTGTTTGCCATTATGTGTGTGATTGTGTGAATGAGTGTGACCAGTTAGAAATTTATCTGTGTGTGTACTTGTGTGAGTGTATATGACAGTGAGATTGTGAGCAGGTGTGAGTCTGTGAGAGTGTGTTTGTGTGTGTGAGAGTGTGTGTGATGGTGTGCTTGATGTGCGTCTGTGCATTTGTGTCTGCGTACATGTGAGTAATTTTGTGACAGTGTGTACAACTGTGTGTATTCTGGTGTGTGCCTGTGTGAGTGTGTGATTTTGTGTGGTTTTCAGTGAGTGAGCATGTGTTTGAGAGTGTGAGTGTCCAAGGGGCTGTGTGTGTTGTGTGAGAGTGTGAAAGGTGATAGTATGTGATTGTGTGTGAGATAATATGAGCAGGTGTGTTTGAGTGTTTAAGTGAGTGTGTGTTTGTGATAGAGTAGCTTGAGTGTGTGTGTTACACTGTGTGTATGAGTGACTGTGTGCTTCTGTTTACACGAGAGTGTGTGTGAGTGTGTGTTCGTGTTTGCAGGTGTGGAAGTGAGAGATAGACTGTGTGACTGTGTGAGTGTGTGTGATTGTGTGATTGTATGTGAATAGTTGTGAGGGTATGTATGCACGTGTGTGTGAATGTGAGTGAATGTGCACAAGTGCGTATGTGAGTGTTTTACTCTTCAGGTATGCATAAGGATGAATATATCAGTGAGTGTGAGTGTCAGTGGGACTTTGAGTGTGCGTGAGTGTGAGAGACAGTATGTCTGAGCATGTGTGTAAGTGTGTGTTCTAAAGAGTGTTTTTGAATGTGTGTGCGTGTGTAAATTGTATGAATGTCTGAGAGTGACAGCACAAAAGACGAATGTCTGTGTGTGTGAACACTTGTGTGTATATGAGAGTCTGTGTAAGTGCGTTTGCTGGTGTGCTAGTGTGTGTGTAGGTGTCTGAGTGTGAGAAAATGAGAGTTTGTGAGTGTGTATTCGAGAATGTTGCAGCTTTTGTGTGATTGTGTTATTTTGCTTGAATGCGTGTGTTTGAGTGTCTGTGTGGTTGCTTTCACATGTGTGATGTTTGCTTGTGTGTGTGAGTGTGTGGGTCTGTGTGTGCGTCTGCTTGTGTGTCAGTGTGAGAGTGTGAGGGGAATGGGGTGAATTATGATGCAAGGGTGCCTAACATGTTTGGAAGCGAAATGGGCATTCTCTGAGATAACGGAAAGCGACAGAACATGGTGGGAGACTATATATAGGAGTGCAATGTTGTCGAATGGTTTGGAAAGTGCTGCAATGTGACGCAGTAGATGGTTCCTGTGTGTTTTGGAAGAGAACGGATCCTTCTTTGATGGAAAGAAACGCAGTAGAACGTGGTGGATTGTTGTAGAATGCAGTGGAATGTTGTGTAATGGAGAGCATTGTGATGAAGTGGAGAGAAAGTGAGTGGTTTGGACACGAGAGTAGCCTTCTTTCATGGAATGGAATGCAATACATGTTGATGGATTTTTGGGTACGATAGTAGAAAATTGTGGAATGGAGTGAAATGTAGTGCAATAGACGGTTGAGGACCTTGTTTTATGCGAACGGTTGTATGTGTGTGTGACTGTGCAGCTGTGTGCGTTTGTGTGAGTGATTGTCATAGAGAGTGTGAGTGTGGAAGAGAGCGTGTGCATGATTGTGAGGGAGGTGTTGTGTGAGTGCACATGTGTGTGAAAGGCTGAGTGTGAGTGGGTTTATGGGAGTGTGTGTGAGCATGCTTATGTGAGAGTGAATATGAGGGATTACATGTGCGTTTGTGAGTGTATGAGAATGTGTGGGTGTGTGTGATACTGTGAGCCTGTGTGAGTACATGTATGAGTGTGAGAAAATGTGTGAGAATGTGAGTGAGTACATGTGAGTCTGAGTGAGGATATGTCAGTGTGACAGTGACTATGTCAGGTGTGTAGGTCTGCACATGTGTTTGGGTCTGTGTACATGTGTGTGTTTGTTAGTTTGTGAGACTATAGGTGTCTGTGAGTGTGCGATTGTTGATATGTGATTGTGTGAGTCTGTGTGTGTCGGGCAGTGGGTGAGTTTGTGATAGTGTGAGAGGATTGCTTACTTTATTGTGTGTGCTTTGGTGAGCATATATTTGTTGGTGTTTCTGTGAGCGTGTTTGTGAGAGCGGAGGTATGTGAGTGGAAGTGTGACTCTGAATGTGTGACTGTGTGTGTTTGTGATAGTATGAGTGCATGTGAATATTTGTTAATATTTGAGTGTGCTTGTGTGTGTGTTTCAGTGGTCAGTAAGTATGTGTGTGTGTGTTTGTGAGTTTTTGTGAGTGTGTTTGTAGGTGTGGGAGTGTGGGAGAAGTGTTATTTTGTGACAGTGTGTGTTTGCCAATGTGTCTGAATGTCTGAATAATTGTGTGACTGTACGTGTTTGTGAGTGAGTGTGCGTGTGTAAGTGTGTGTGTACGAATGTGTGAGTGTGTCTGATTATGAGTATGAGTGTGTCAGAGTACCTGAGTGTGTGTTTAAATGTGATTGTGAGAGTGCTGGTGAGTGGGAGTGTGCGGGTGTGTATATGGCTGTGCTATTGTTTGAGAGAGTGTGTGATGGTATGTGAGGATGGGTGTGAGTTTGTCTATGTTTAGGTGTGAGAGTGTGTGTGAGTGTGTGTTAGTGTGTGATGCTGTGTGACATTATGTGTTTGTGTGAGTGTAGTTGTGTCAGAGAGGGTGTGCGAATATTCATTTTTGAATGTGTGAACGAGTGTGAGCCTTTGTGTGATGGTGTGTGTGAGTGAGTGTTTCTGTTTGCCATTATGTGTGTGATTGTGTGAATGAGTGTGACCAGTTAGAAATTTATCTGTGTGTGTACTTGTGTGAGTGTATATGACAGTGAGATTGTGAGCAGGTGTGAGTCTGTGAGAGTGTGTTTGTGTGTGTGAGAGTGTGTGTGATGGTGTGCTTGATGTGCGTCTGTGCATTTGTGTCTGCGTACATGTGAGTAATTTTGTGACAGTGTGTACAACTGTGTGTATTCTGGTGTGTGCCTGTGTGAGTGTGTGATTTTGTGTGGTTTTCAGTGAGTGAGCATGTGTTTGAGAGTGTGAGTGTCCAAGGGGCTGTGTGTGTTGTGTGAGAGTGTGAAAGGTGATAGTATGTGATTGTGTGTGAGATAATATGAGCAGGTGTGTTTGAGTGTTTAAGTGAGTGTGTGTTTGTGATAGAGTAGTTTGAGTGTGTGTGTTACACTGTGTGTATGAGTGACTGTGTGCTTCTGTTTACACGAGAGTGTGTGTGAGTGTGTGTTCGTGTTTGCAGGTGTGGAAGTGAGAGATAGACTGTGTGACTGTGTGAGTGTGTGTGATTGTGTGATTGTATGTGAATAGTTGTGAGGGTATGTATGCACGTGTGTGTGAATGTGAGTGAATGTGCACAAGTGCGTATGTGAGTGTTTTACTCTTCAGGTATGCATAAGGATGAATATATCAGTGAGTGTGAGTGTCAGTGGGACTTTGAGTGTGCGTGAGTGTGAGAGACAGTATGTCTGAGCATGTGTGTAAGTGTGTGTTCTAAAGAGTGTTTTTGAATGTGTGTGCGTGTGTAAATTGTATGAATGTCTGAGAGTGACAGCACAAAAGACGAATGTCTGTGTGTGTGAACACTTGTGTGTATATGAGAGTCTGTGTAAGTGCGTTTGCTGGTGTGCTAGTGTGTGTGTAGGTGTCTGAGTGTGAGAAAATGAGAGTTTGTGAGTGTGTATTCGAGAATGTTGCAGCTTTTGTGTGATTGTGTTATTTTGCTTGAATGCGTGTGTTTGAGTGTCTGTGTGGTTGCTTTCACATGTGTGATGTTTGCTTGTGTGTGTGAGTGTGTGGGTCTGTGTGTGCGTCTGCTTGTGTGTCAGTGTGAGAGTGTGAGGGGAATGGGGTGAATTATGATGCAAGGGTGCCTAACATGTTTGGAAGCGAAATGGGCATTCTCTGAGATAACGGAAAGCGACAGAACATGGTGGGAGACTATATATAGGAGTGCAATGTTGTCGAATGGTTTGGAAAGTGCTGCAATGTGACGCAGTAGATGGTTCCTGTGTGTTTTGGAAGAGAACGGATCCTTCTTTGATGGAAAGAAACGCAGTAGAACGTGGTGGATTGTTGTAGAATGCAGTGGAATGTTGTGTAATGGAGAGCATTGTGATGAAGTGGAGAGAAAGTGAGTGGTTTGGACACGAGAGTAGCCTTCTTTCATGGAATGGAATGCAATACATGTTGATGGATTTTTGGGTACGATAGTAGAAAATTGTGGAATGGAGTGAAATGTAGTGCAATAGACGGTTGAGGACCTTGTTTTATGCGAACGGTTGTATGTGTGTGTGACTGTGCAGCTGTGTGCGTTTGTGTGAGTGATTGTCATAGAGAGTGTGAGTGTGGAAGAGAGCGTGTGCATGATTGTGAGGGAGGTGTTGTGTGAGTGCACATGTGTGTGAAAGGCTGAGTGTGAGTGGGTTTATGGGAGTGTGTGTGAGCATGCTTATGTGAGAGTGAATATGAGGGATTACATGTGCGTTTGTGAGTGTATGAGAATGTGTGGGTGTGTGTGATACTGTGAGCCTGTGTGAGTACATGTATGAGTGTGAGAAAATGTGTGAGAATGTGAGTGAGTACATGTGAGTCTGAGTGAGGATATGTCAGTGTGACAGTGACTATGTCAGGTGTGTAGGTCTGCACATGTGTTTGGGTCTGTGTACATGTGTGTGTTTGTTAGTTTGTGAGACTATAGGTGTCTGTGAGTGTGCGATTGTTGATATGTGATTGTGTGAGTCTGTGTGTGTCGGGCAGTGGGTGAGTTTGTGATAGTGTGAGAGGATTGCTTACTTTATTGTGTGTGCTTTGGTGAGCATATATTTGTTGGTGTTTCTGTGAGCGTGTTTGTGAGAGCGGAGGTATGTGAGTGGAAGTGTGACTCTGAATGTGTGACTGTGTGTGTTTGTGATAGTATGAGTGCATGTGAATATTTGTTAATATTTGAGTGTGCTTGTGTGTGTGTTTCAGTGGTCAGTAAGTATGTGTGTGTGTGTTTGTGAGTTTTTGTGAGTGTGTTTGTAGGTGTGGGAGTGTGGGAGAAGTGTTATTTTGTGACAGTGTGTGTTTGCCAATGTGTCTGAATGTCTGAATAATTGTGTGACTGTACGTGTTTGTGAGTGAGTGTGCGTGTGTAAGTGTGTGTGTACGAATGTGTGAGTGTGTCTGATTATGAGTATGAGTGTGTCAGAGTACCTGAGTGTGTGTTTAAATGTGATTGTGAGAGTGCTGGTGAGTGGGAGTGTGCGGGTGTGTATATGGCTGTGCTATTGTTTGAGAGAGTGTGTGATGGTATGTGAGGATGGGTGTGAGTTTGTCTATGTTTAGGTGTGAGAGTGTGTGTGAGTGTGTGTTAGTGTGTGATGCTGTGTGACATTATGTGTTTGTGTGAGTGTAGTTGTGTCAGAGAGGGTGTGCGAATATTCATTTTTGAATGTGTGAACGAGTGTGAGCCTTTGTGTGATGGTGTGTGTGAGTGAGTGTTTCTGTTTGCCATTATGTGTGTGATTGTGTGAATGAGTGTGACCAGTTAGAAATTTATCTGTGTGTGTACTTGTGTGAGTGTATATGACAGTGAGATTGTGAGCAGGTGTGAGTCTGTGAGAGTGTGTTTGTGTGTGTGAGAGTGTGTGTGATGGTGTGCTTGATGTGCGTCTGTGCATTTGTGTCTGCGTACATGTGAGTAATTTTGTGACAGTGTGTACAACTGTGTGTATTCTGGTGTGTGCCTGTGTGAGTGTGTGATTTTGTGTGGTTTTCAGTGAGTGAGCATGTGTTTGAGAGTGTGAGTGTCCAAGGGGCTGTGTGTGTTGTGTGAGAGTGTGAAAGGTGATAGTATGTGATTGTGTGTGAGATAATATGAGCAGGTGTGTTTGAGTGTTTAAGTGAGTGTGTGTTTGTGATAGAGTAGCTTGAGTGTGTGTGTTACACTGTGTGTATGAGTGACTGTGTGCTTCTGTTTACACGAGAGTGTGTGTGAGTGTGTGTTCGTGTTTGCAGGTGTGGAAGTGAGAGATAGACTGTGTGACTGTGTGAGTGTGTGTGATTGTGTGATTGTATGTGAATAGTTGTGAGGGTATGTATGCACGTGTGTGTGAATGTGAGTGAATGTGCACAAGTGCGTATGTGAGTGTTTTACTCTTCAGGTATGCATAAGGATGAATATATCAGTGAGTGTGAGTGTCAGTGGGACTTTGAGTGTGCGTGAGTGTGAGAGACAGTATGTCTGAGCATGTGTGTAAGTGTGTGTTCTAAAGAGTGTTTTTGAATGTGTGTGCGTGTGTAAATTGTATGAATGTCTGAGAGTGACAGCACAAAAGACGAATGTCTGTGTGTGTGAACACTTGTGTGTATATGAGAGTCTGTGTAAGTGCGTTTGCTGGTGTGCTAGTGTGTGTGTAGGTGTCTGAGTGTGAGAAAATGAGAGTTTGTGAGTGTGTATTCGAGAATGTTGCAGCTTTTGTGTGATTGTGTTATTTTGCTTGAATGCGTGTGTTTGAGTGTCTGTGTGGTTGCTTTCACATGTGTGATGTTTGCTTGTGTGTGTGAGTGTGTGGGTCTGTGTGTGCGTCTGCTTGTGTGTCAGTGTGAGAGTGTGAGGGGAATGGGGTGAATTATGATGCAAGGGTGCCTAACATGTTTGGAAGCGAAATGGGCATTCTCTGAGATAACGGAAAGCGACAGAACATGGTGGGAGACTATATATAGGAGTGCAATGTTGTCGAATGGTTTGGAAAGTGCTGCAATGTGACGCAGTAGATGGTTCCTGTGTGTTTTGGAAGAGAACGGATCCTTCTTTGATGGAAAGAAACGCAGTAGAACGTGGTGGATTGTTGTAGAATGCAGTGGAATGTTGTGTAATGGAGAGCATTGTGATGAAGTGGAGAGAAAGTGAGTGGTTTGGACACGAGAGTAGCCTTCTTTCATGGAATGGAATGCAATACATGTTGATGGATTTTTGGGTACGATAGTAGAAAATTGTGGAATGGAGTGAAATGTAGTGCAATAGATGGTTGAGGACCTTGTTTTATGCGAACGGTTGTATGTGTGTGTGACTGTGCAGCTGTGTGCGTTTGTGTGAGTGATTGTCATAGAGAGTGTGAGTGTGGAAGAGAGCGTGTGCATGATTGTGAGGGAGGTGTTGTGTGAGTGCACATGTGTGTGAAAGGCTGAGTGTGAGTGGGTTTATGGGAGTGTGTGTGAGCATGCTTATGTGAGAGTGAATATGAGGGATTACATGTGCGTTTGTGAGTGTATGAGAATGTGTGGGTGTGTGTGATACTGTGAGCCTGTGTGAGTACATGTATGAGTGTGAGAAAATGTGTGAGAATGTGAGTGAGTACATGTGAGTCTGAGTGAGGATATGTCAGTGTGACAGTGACTATGTCAGGTGTGTAGGTCTGCACATGTGTTTGGGTCTGTGTACATGTGTGTGTTTGTTAGTTTGTGAGACTATAGGTGTCTGTGAGTGTGCGATTGTTGATATGTGATTGTGTGAGTCTGTGTGTGTCGGGCAGTGGGTGAGTTTGTGATAGTGTGAGAGGATTGCTTACTTTATTGTGTGTGCTTTGGTGAGCATATATTTGTTGGTGTTTCTGTGAGCGTGTTTGTGAGAGCGGAGGTATGTGAGTGGAAGTGTGACTCTGAATGTGTGACTGTGTGTGTTTGTGATAGTATGAGTGCATGTGAATATTTGTTAATATTTGAGTGTGCTTGTGTGTGTGTTTCAGTGGTCAGTAAGTATGTGTGTGTGTGTTTGTGAGTTTTTGTGAGTGTGTTTGTAGGTGTGGGAGTGTGGGAGAAGTGTTATTTTGTGACAGTGTGTGTTTGCCAATGTGTCTGAATGTCTGAATAATTGTGTGACTGTACGTGTTTGTGAGTGAGTGTGCGTGTGTAAGTGTGTGTGTACGAATGTGTGAGTGTGTCTGATTATGAGTATGAGTGTGTCAGAGTACCTGAGTGTGTGTTTAAATGTGATTGTGAGAGTGCTGGTGAGTGGGAGTGTGCGGGTGTGTATATGGCTGTGCTATTGTTTGAGAGAGTGTGTGATGGTATGTGAGGATGGGTGTGAGTTTGTCTATGTTTAGGTGTGAGAGTGTGTGTGAGTGTGTGTTAGTGTGTGATGCTGTGTGACATTATGTGTTTGTGTGAGTGTAGTTGTGTCAGAGAGGGTGTGCGAATATTCATTTTTGAATGTGTGAACGAGTGTGAGCCTTTGTGTGATGGTGTGTGTGAGTGAGTGTTTCTGTTTGCCATTATGTGTGTGATTGTGTGAATGAGTGTGACCAGTTAGAAATTTATCTGTGTGTGTACTTGTGTGAGTGTATATGACAGTGAGATTGTGAGCAGGTGTGAGTCTGTGAGAGTGTGTTTGTGTGTGTGAGAGTGTGTGTGATGGTGTGCTTGATGTGCGTCTGTGCATTTGTGTCTGCGTACATGTGAGTAATTTTGTGACAGTGTGTACAACTGTGTGTATTCTGGTGTGTGCCTGTGTGAGTGTGTGATTTTGTGTGGTTTTCAGTGAGTGAGCATGTGTTTGAGAGTGTGAGTGTCCAAGGGGCTGTGTGTGTTGTGTGAGAGTGTGAAAGGTGATAGTATGTGATTGTGTGTGAGATAATATGAGCAGGTGTGTTTGAGTGTTTAAGTGAGTGTGTGTTTGTGATAGAGTAGCTTGAGTGTGTGTGTTACACTGTGTGTATGAGTGACTGTGTGCTTCTGTTTACACGAGAGTGTGTGTGAGTGTGTGTTCGTGTTTGCAGGTGTGGAAGTGAGAGATAGACTGTGTGACTGTGTGAGTGTGTGTGATTGTGTGATTGTATGTGAATAGTTGTGAGGGTATGTATGCACGTGTGTGTGAATGTGAGTGTTTGAATGTGCACAAGTGCGTATGTGAGTGTGTTACTGTTCAGGTATGCATAAGGATGAATATATCAGTGAGTGTGAGTGTCAGTGGGATTTTGAGTGTGCGTGAGTGTGAGAGACAGTATGTCTGAGCATGTGTGTAAGTGTGTGTTCTAAAGAGTGTTTTTGAATGTGTGTGCGTGTGTAAATTGTATGAATGTCTGAGAGTGACAGCACAAAAGACGAATGTCTGTGTGTGTGAACACTTGTGTGTATATGAGAGTCTGTGTAAGTGCGTTTGCTGGTGTGCTAGTGTGTGTGTAGGTGTCTGAGTGTGAGAAAATGAGAGTTTGTGAGTGTGTATTCGAGAATGTTGCAGCTTTTGTGTGATTGTGTTATTTTGCTTGAATGCGTGTGTTTGAGTGTCTGTGTGGTTGCTTTCACATGTGTGATGTTTGCTTGTGTGTGTGAGTGTGTGGGTCTGTGTGTGCGTCTGCTTGTGTGTCAGTGTGAGAGTGTGAGGGGAATGGGGTGAATTATGATGCAAGGGTGCCTAACATGTTTGGAAGCGAAATGGGCATTCTCTGAGATAACGGAAAGCGACAGAACATGGTGGGAGACTATATATAGGAGTGCAATGTTGTCGAATGGTTTGGAAAGTGCTGCAATGTGACGCAGTAGATGGTTCCTGTGTGTTTTGGAAGAGAACGGATCCTTCTTTGATGGAAAGAAACGCAGTAGAACGTGGTGGATTGTTGTAGAATGCAGTGGAATGTTGTGTAATGGAGAGCATTGTGATGAAGTGGAGAGAAAGTGAGTGGTTTGGACACGAGAGTAGCCTTCTTTCATGGAATGGAATGCAATACATGTTGATGGATTTTTGGGTACGATAGTAGAAAATTGTGGAATGGAGTGAAATGTAGTGCAATAGACGGTTGAGGACCTTGTTTTATGCGAACGGTTGTATGTGTGTGTGACTGTGCAGCTGTGTGCGTTTGTGTGAGTGATTGTCATAGAGAGTGTGAGTGTGGAAGAGAGCGTGTGCATGATTGTGAGGGAGGTGTTGTGTGAGTGCACATGTGTGTGAAAGGCTGAGTGTGAGTGGGTTTATGGGAGTGTGTGTGAGCATGCTTATGTGAGAGTGAATATGAGGGATTACATGTGCGTTTGTGAGTGTATGAGAATGTGTGGGTGTGTGTGATACTGTGAGCCTGTGTGAGTACATGTATGAGTGTGAGAAAATGTGTGAGAATGTGAGTGAGTACATGTGAGTCTGAGTGAGGATATGTCAGTGTGACAGTGACTATGTCAGGTGTGTAGGTCTGCACATGTGTTTGGGTCTGTGTACATGTGTGTGTTTGTTAGTTTGTGAGACTATAGGTGTCTGTGAGTGTGCGATTGTTGATATGTGATTGTGTGAGTCTGTGTGTGTCGGGCAGTGGGTGAGTTTGTGATAGTGTGAGAGGATTGCTTACTTTATTGTGTGTGCTTTGGTGAGCATATATTTGTTGGTGTTTCTGTGAGCGTGTTTGTGAGAGCGGAGGTATGTGAGTGGAAGTGTGACTCTGAATGTGTGACTGTGTGTGTTTGTGATAGTATGAGTGCATGTGAATATTTGTTAATATTTGAGTGTGCTTGTGTGTGTGTTTCAGTGGTCAGTAAGTATGTGTGTGTGTGTTTGTGAGTTTTTGTGAGTGTGTTTGTATGTGTGGGAGTGTGGGAGAAGTGTTATTTTGTGACAGTGTGTGTTTGCCAATGTGTCTGAATGTCTGAATAATTGTGTGACTGTACGTGTTTGTGAGTGAGTGTGCGTGTGTAAGTGTGTGTGTACGAATGTGTGAGTGTGTCTGATTATGAGTATGAGTGTGTCAGAGTACCTGAGTGTGTGTTTAAATGTGATTGTGAGAGTGCTGGTGAGTGGGAGTGTGCGGGTGTGTATATGGCTGTGCTATTGTTTGAGAGAGTGTGTGATGGTATGTGAGGATGGGTGTGAGTTTGTCTATGTTTAGGTGTGAGAGTGTGTGTGAGTGTGTGTTAGTGTGTGATGCTGTGTGACATTATGTGTTTGTGTGAGTGTAGTTGTGTCAGAGAGGGTGTGCGAATATTCATTTTTGAATGTGTGAACGAGTGTGAGCCTTTGTGTGATGGTGTGTGTGAGTGAGTGTTTCTGTTTGCCATTATGTGTGTGATTGTGTGAATGAGTGTGACCAGTTAGAAATTTATCTGTGTGTGTACTTGTGTGAGTGTATATGACAGTGAGATTGTGAGCAGGTGTGAGTCTGTGAGAGTGTGTTTGTGTGTGTGAGAGTGTGTGTGATGGTGTGCTTGATGTGCGTCTGTGCATTTGTGTCTGCGTACATGTGAGTAATTTTGTGACAGTGTGTACAACTGTGTGTATTCTGGTGTGTGCCTGTGTGAGTGTGTGATTTTGTGTGGTTTTCAGTGAGTGAGCATGTGTTTGAGAGTGTGAGTGTCCAAGGGGCTGTGTGTGTTGTGTGAGAGTGTGAAAGGTGATAGTATGTGATTGTGTGTGAGATAATATGAGCAGGTGTGTTTGAGTGTTTAAGTGAGTGTGTGTTTGTGATAGAGTAGCTTGAGTGTGTGTGTTACACTGTGTGTATGAGTGACTGTGTGCTTCTGTTTACACGAGAGTGTGTGTGAGTGTGTGTTCGTGTTTGCAGGTGTGGAAGTGAGAGATAGACTGTGTGACTGTGTGAGTGTGTGTGATTGTGTGATTGTATGTGAATAGTTGTGAGGGTATGTATGCACGTGTGTGTGAATGTGAGTGAATGTGCACAAGTGCGTATGTGAGTGTTTTACTCTTCAGGTATGCATAAGGATGAATATATCAGTGAGTGTGAGTGTCAGTGGGACTTTGAGTGTGCGTGAGTGTGAGAGACAGTATGTCTGAGCATGTGTGTAAGTGTGTGTTCTAAAGAGTGTTTTTGAATGTGTGTGCGTGTGTAAATTGTATGAATGTCTGAGAGTGACAGCACAAAAGACGAATGTCTGTGTGTGTGAACACTTGTGTGTATATGAGAGTCTGTGTAAGTGCGTTTGCTGGTGTGCTAGTGTGTGTGTAGGTGTCTGAGTGTGAGAAAATGAGAGTTTGTGAGTGTGTATTCGAGAATGTTGCAGCTTTTGTGTGATTGTGTTATTTTGCTTGAATGCGTGTGTTTGAGTGTCTGTGTGGTTGCTTTCACATGTGTGATGTTTGCTTGTGTGTGTGAGTGTGTGGGTCTGTGTGTGCGTCTGCTTGTGTGTCAGTGTGAGAGTGTGAGGGGAATGGGGTGAATTATGATGCAAGGGTGCCTAACATGTTTGGAAGCGAAATGGGCATTCTCTGAGATAACGGAAAGCGACAGAACATGGTGGGAGACTATATATAGGAGTGCAATGTTGTCGAATGGTTTGGAAAGTGCTGCAATGTGACGCAGTAGATGGTTCCTGTGTGTTTTGGAAGAGAACGGATCCTTCTTTGATGGAAAGAAACGCAGTAGAACGTGGTGGATTGTTGTAGAATGCAGTGGAATGTTGTGTAATGGAGAGCATTGTGATGAAGTGGAGAGAAAGTGAGTGGTTTGGACACGAGAGTAGCCTTCTTTCATGGAATGGAATGCAATACATGTTGATGGATTTTTGGGTACGATAGTAGAAAATTGTGGAATGGAGTGAAATGTAGTGCAATAGACGGTTGAGGACCTTGTTTTATGCGAACGGTTGTATGTGTGTGTGACTGTGCAGCTGTGTGCGTTTGTGTGAGTGATTGTCATAGAGAGTGTGAGTGTGGAAGAGAGCGTGTGCATGATTGTGAGGGAGGTGTTGTGTGAGTGCACATGTGTGTGAAAGGCTGAGTGTGAGTGGGTTTATGGGAGTGTGTGTGAGCATGCTTATGTGAGAGTGAATATGAGGGATTACATGTGCGTTTGTGAGTGTATGAGAATGTGTGGGTGTGTGTGATACTGTGAGCCTGTGTGAGTACATGTATGAGTGTGAGAAAATGTGTGAGAATGTGAGTGAGTACATGTGAGTCTGAGTGAGGATATGTCAGTGTGACAGTGACTATGTCAGGTGTGTAGGTCTGCACATGTGTTTGGGTCTGTGTACATGTGTGTGTTTGTTAGTTTGTGAGACTATAGGTGTCTGTGAGTGTGCGATTGTTGATATGTGATTGTGTGAGTCTGTGTGTGTCGGGCAGTGGGTGAGTTTGTGATAGTGTGAGAGGATTGCTTACTTTATTGTGTGTGCTTTGGTGAGCATATATTTGTTGGTGTTTCTGTGAGCGTGTTTGTGAGAGCGGAGGTATGTGAGTGGAAGTGTGACTCTGAATGTGTGACTGTGTGTGTTTGTGATAGTATGAGTGCATGTGAATATTTGTTAATATTTGAGTGTGCTTGTGTGTGTGTTTCAGTGGTCAGTAAGTATGTGTGTGTGTGTTTGTGAGTTTTTGTGAGTGTGTTTGTAGGTGTGGGAGTGTGGGAGAAGTGTTATTTTGTGACAGTGTGTGTTTGCCAATGTGTCTGAATGTCTGAATAATTGTGTGACTGTACGTGTTTGTGAGTGAGTGTGCGTGTGTAAGTGTGTGTGTACGAATGTGTGAGTGTGTCTGATTATGAGTATGAGTGTGTCAGAGTACCTGAGTGTGTGTTTAAATGTGATTGTGAGAGTGCTGGTGAGTGGGAGTGTGCGGGTGTGTATATGGCTGTGCTATTGTTTGAGAGAGTGTGTGATGGTATGTGAGGATGGGTGTGAGTTTGTCTATGTTTAGGTGTGAGAGTGTGTGTGAGTGTGTGTTAGTGTGTGATGCTGTGTGACATTATGTGTTTGTGTGAGTGTAGTTGTGTCAGAGAGGGTGTGCGAATATTCATTTTTGAATGTGTGAACGAGTGTGAGCCTTTGTGTGATGGTGTGTGTGAGTGAGTGTTTCTGTTTGCCATTATGTGTGTGATTGTGTGAATGAGTGTGACCAGTTAGAAATTTATCTGTGTGTGTACTTGTGTGAGTGTATATGACAGTGAGATTGTGAGCAGGTGTGAGTCTGTGAGAGTGTGTTTGTGTGTGTGAGAGTGTGTGTGATGGTGTGCTTGATGTGCGTCTGTGCATTTGTGTCTGCGTACATGTGAGTAATTTTGTGACAGTGTGTACAACTGTGTGTATTCTGGTGTGTGCCTGTGTGAGTGTGTGATTTTGTGTGGTTTTCAGTGAGTGAGCATGTGTTTGAGAGTGTGAGTGTCCAAGGGGCTGTGTGTGTTGTGTGAGAGTGTGAAAGGTGATAGTATGTGATTGTGTGTGAGATAATATGAGCAGGTGTGTTTGAGTGTTTAAGTGAGTGTGTGTTTGTGATAGAGTAGCTTGAGTGTGTGTGTTACACTGTGTGTATGAGTGACTGTGTGCTTCTGTTTACACGAGAGTGTGTGTGAGTGTGTGTTCGTGTTTGCAGGTGTGGAAGTGAGAGATAGACTGTGTGACTGTGTGAGTGTGTGTGATTGTGTGATTGTATGTGAATAGTTGTGAGGGTATGTATGCACGTGTGTGTGAATGTGAGTGAATGTGCACAAGTGCGTATGTGAGTGTTTTACTCTTCAGGTATGCATAAGGATGAATATATCAGTGAGTGTGAGTGTCAGTGGGACTTTGAGTGTGCGTGAGTGTGAGAGACAGTATGTCTGAGCATGTGTGTAAGTGTGTGTTCTAAAGAGTGTTTTTGAATGTGTGTGCGTGTGTAAATTGTATGAATGTCTGAGAGTGACAGCACAAAAGACGAATGTCTGTGTGTGTGAACACTTGTGTGTATATGAGAGTCTGTGTAAGTGCGTTTGCTGGTGTGCTAGTGTGTGTGTAGGTGTCTGAGTGTGAGAAAATGAGAGTTTGTGAGTGTGTATTCGAGAATGTTGCAGCTTTTGTGTGATTGTGTTATTTTGCTTGAATGCGTGTGTTTGAGTGTCTGTGTGGTTGCTTTCACATGTGTGATGTTTGCTTGTGTGTGTGAGTGTGTGGGTCTGTGTGTGCGTCTGCTTGTGTGTCAGTGTGAGAGTGTGAGGGGAATGGGGTGAATTATGATGCAAGGGTGCCTAACATGTTTGGAAGCGAAATGGGCATTCTCTGAGATAACGGAAAGCGACAGAACATGGTGGGAGACTATATATAGGAGTGCAATGTTGTCGAATGGTTTGGAAAGTGCTGCAATGTGACGCAGTAGATGGTTCCTGTGTGTTTTGGAAGAGAACGGATCCTTCTTTGATGGAAAGAAACGCAGTAGAACGTGGTGGATTGTTGTAGAATGCAGTGGAATGTTGTGTAATGGAGAGCATTGTGATGAAGTGGAGAGAAAGTGAGTGGTTTGGACACGAGAGTAGCCTTCTTTCATGGAATGGAATGCAATACATGTTGATGGATTTTTGGGTACGATAGTAGAAAATTGTGGAATGGAGTGAAATGTAGTGCAATAGACGGTTGAGGACCTTGTTTTATGCGAACGGTTGTATGTGTGTGTGACTGTGCAGCTGTGTGCGTTTGTGTGAGTGATTGTCATAGAGAGTGTGAGTGTGGAAGAGAGCGTGTGCATGATTGTGAGGGAGGTGTTGTGTGAGTGCACATGTGTGTGAAAGGCTGAGTGTGAGTGGGTTTATGGGAGTGTGTGTGAGCATGCTTATGTGAGAGTGAATATGAGGGATTACATGTGCGTTTGTGAGTGTATGAGAATGTGTGGGTGTGTGTGATACTGTGAGCCTGTGTGAGTACATGTATGAGTGTGAGAAAATGTGTGAGAATGTGAGTGAGTACATGTGAGTCTGAGTGAGGATATGTCAGTGTGACAGTGACTATGTCAGGTGTGTAGGTCTGCACATGTGTTTGGGTCTGTGTACATGTGTGTGTTTGTTAGTTTGTGAGACTATAGGTGTCTGTGAGTGTGCGATTGTTGATATGTGATTGTGTGAGTCTGTGTGTGTCGGGCAGTGGGTGAGTTTGTGATAGTGTGAGAGGATTGCTTACTTTATTGTGTGTGCTTTGGTGAGCATATATTTGTTGGTGTTTCTGTGAGCGTGTTTGTGAGAGCGGAGGTATGTGAGTGGAAGTGTGACTCTGAATGTGTGACTGTGTGTGTTTGTGATAGTATGAGTGCATGTGAATATTTGTTAATATTTGAGTGTGCTTGTGTGTGTGTTTCAGTGGTCAGTAAGTATGTGTGTGTGTGTTTGTGAGTTTTTGTGAGTGTGTTTGTAGGTGTGGGAGTGTGGGAGAAGTGTTATTTTGTGACAGTGTGTGTTTGCCAATGTGTCTGAATGTCTGAATAATTGTGTGACTGTACGTGTTTGTGAGTGAGTGTGCGTGTGTAAGTGTGTGTGTACGAATGTGTGAGTGTGTCTGATTATGAGTATGAGTGTGTCAGAGTACCTGAGTGTGTGTTTAAATGTGATTGTGAGAGTGCTGGTGAGTGGGAGTGTGCGGGTGTGTATATGGCTGTGCTATTGTTTGAGAGAGTGTGTGATGGTATGTGAGGATGGGTGTGAGTTTGTCTATGTTTAGGTGTGAGAGTGTGTGTGAGTGTGTGTTAGTGTGTGATGCTGTGTGACATTATGTGTTTGTGTGAGTGTAGTTGTGTCAGAGAGGGTGTGCGAATATTCATTTTTGAATGTGTGAACGAGTGTGAGCCTTTGTGTGATGGTGTGTGTGAGTGAGTGTTTCTGTTTGCCATTATGTGTGTGATTGTGTGAATGAGTGTGACCAGTTAGAAATTTATCTGTGTGTGTACTTGTGTGAGTGTATATGACAGTGAGATTGTGAGCAGGTGTGAGTCTGTGAGAGTGTGTTTGTGTGTGTGAGAGTGTGTGTGATGGTGTGCTTGATGTGCGTCTGTGCATTTGTGTCTGCGTACATGTGAGTAATTTTGTGACAGTGTGTACAACTGTGTGTATTCTGGTGTGTGCCTGTGTGAGTGTGTGATTTTGTGTGGTTTTCAGTGAGTGAGCATGTGTTTGAGAGTGTGAGTGTCCAAGGGGCTGTGTGTGTTGTGTGAGAGTGTGAAAGGTGATAGTATGTGATTGTGTGTGAGATAATATGAGCAGGTGTGTTTGAGTGTTTAAGTGAGTGTGTGTTTGTGATAGAGTAGCTTGAGTGTGTGTGTTACACTGTGTGTATGAGTGACTGTGTGCTTCTGTTTACACGAGAGTGTGTGTGAGTGTGTGTTCGTGTTTGCAGGTGTGGAAGTGAGAGATAGACTGTGTGACTGTGTGAGTGTGTGTGATTGTGTGATTGTATGTGAATAGTTGTGAGGGTATGTATGCACGTGTGTGTGAATGTGAGTGAATGTGCACAAGTGCGTATGTGAGTGTTTTACTCTTCAGGTATGCATAAGGATGAATATATCAGTGAGTGTGAGTGTCAGTGGGACTTTGAGTGTGCGTGAGTGTGAGAGACAGTATGTCTGAGCATGTGTGTAAGTGTGTGTTCTAAAGAGTGTTTTTGAATGTGTGTGCGTGTGTAAATTGTATGAATGTCTGAGAGTGACAGCACAAAAGACGAATGTCTGTGTGTGTGAACACTTGTGTGTATATGAGAGTCTGTGTAAGTGCGTTTGCTGGTGTGCTAGTGTGTGTGTAGGTGTCTGAGTGTGAGAAAATGAGAGTTTGTGAGTGTGTATTCGAGAATGTTGCAGCTTTTGTGTGATTGTGTTATTTTGCTTGAATGCGTGTGTTTGAGTGTCTGTGTGGTTGCTTTCACATGTGTGATGTTTGCTTGTGTGTGTGAGTGTGTGGGTCTGTGTGTGCGTCTGCTTGTGTGTCAGTGTGAGAGTGTGAGGGGAATGGGGTGAATTATGATGCAAGGGTGCCTAACATGTTTGGAAGCGAAATGGGCATTCTCTGAGATAACGGAAAGCGACAGAACATGGTGGGAGACTATATATAGGAGTGCAATGTTGTCGAATGGTTTGGAAAGTGCTGCAATGTGACGCAGTAGATGGTTCCTGTGTGTTTTGGAAGAGAACGGATCCTTCTTTGATGGAAAGAAACGCAGTAGAACGTGGTGGATTGTTGTAGAATGCAGTGGAATGTTGTGTAATGGAGAGCATTGTGATGAAGTGGAGAGAAAGTGAGTGGTTTGGACACGAGAGTAGCCTTCTTTCATGGAATGGAATGCAATACATGTTGATGGATTTTTGGGTACGATAGTAGAAAATTGTGGAATGGAGTGAAATGTAGTGCAATAGACGGTTGAGGACCTTGTTTTATGCGAACGGTTGTATGTGTGTGTGACTGTGCAGCTGTGTGCGTTTGTGTGAGTGATTGTCATAGAGAGTGTGAGTGTGGAAGAGAGCGTGTGCATGATTGTGAGGGAGGTGTTGTGTGAGTGCACATGTGTGTGAAAGGCTGAGTGTGAGTGGGTTTATGGGAGTGTGTGTGAGCATGCTTATGTGAGAGTGAATATGAGGGATTACATGTGCGTTTGTGAGTGTATGAGAATGTGTGGGTGTGTGTGATACTGTGAGCCTGTGTGAGTACATGTATGAGTGTGAGAAAATGTGTGAGAATGTGAGTGAGTACATGTGAGTCTGAGTGAGGATATGTCAGTGTGACAGTGACTATGTCAGGTGTGTAGGTCTGCACATGTGTTTGGGTCTGTGTACATGTGTGTGTTTGTTAGTTTGTGAGACTATAGGTGTCTGTGAGTGTGCGATTGTTGATATGTGATTGTGTGAGTCTGTGTGTGTCGGGCAGTGGGTGAGTTTGTGATAGTGTGAGAGGATTGCTTACTTTATTGTGTGTGCTTTGGTGAGCATATATTTGTTGGTGTTTCTGTGAGCGTGTTTGTGAGAGCGGAGGTATGTGAGTGGAAGTGTGACTCTGAATGTGTGACTGTGTGTGTTTGTGATAGTATGAGTGCATGTGAATATTTGTTAATATTTGAGTGTGCTTGTGTGTGTGTTTCAGTGGTCAGTAAGTATGTGTGTGTGTGTTTGTGAGTTTTTGTGAGTGTGTTTGTAGGTGTGGGAGTGTGGGAGAAGTGTTATTTTGTGACAGTGTGTGTTTGCCAATGTGTCTGAATGTCTGAATAATTGTGTGACTGTACGTGTTTGTGAGTGAGTGTGCGTGTGTAAGTGTGTGTGTACGAATGTGTGAGTGTGTCTGATTATGAGTATGAGTGTGTCAGAGTACCTGAGTGTGTGTTTAAATGTGATTGTGAGAGTGCTGGTGAGTGGGAGTGTGCGGGTGTGTATATGGCTGTGCTATTGTTTGAGAGAGTGTGTGATGGTATGTGAGGATGGGTGTGAGTTTGTCTATGTTTAGGTGTGAGAGTGTGTGTGAGTGTGTGTTAGTGTGTGATGCTGTGTGACATTATGTGTTTGTGTGAGTGTAGTTGTGTCAGAGAGGGTGTGCGAATATTCATTTTTGAATGTGTGAACGAGTGTGAGCCTTTGTGTGATGGTGTGTGTGAGTGAGTGTTTCTGTTTGCCATTATGTGTGTGATTGTGTGAATGAGTGTGACCAGTTAGAAATTTATCTGTGTGTGTACTTGTGTGAGTGTATATGACAGTGAGATTGTGAGCAGGTGTGAGTCTGTGAGAGTGTGTTTGTGTGTGTGAGAGTGTGTGTGATGGTGTGCTTGATGTGCGTCTGTGCATTTGTGTCTGCGTACATGTGAGTAATTTTGTGACAGTGTGTACAACTGTGTGTATTCTGGTGTGTGCCTGTGTGAGTGTGTGATTTTGTGTGGTTTTCAGTGAGTGAGCATGTGTTTGAGAGTGTGAGTGTCCAAGGGGCTGTGTGTGTTGTGTGAGAGTGTGAAAGGTGATAGTATGTGATTGTGTGTGAGATAATATGAGCAGGTGTGTTTGAGTGTTTAAGTGAGTGTGTGTTTGTGATAGAGTAGCTTGAGTGTGTGTGTTACACTGTGTGTATGAGTGACTGTGTGCTTCTGTTTACACGAGAGTGTGTGTGAGTGTGTGTTCGTGTTTGCAGGTGTGGAAGTGAGAGATAGACTGTGTGACTGTGTGAGTGTGTGTGATTGTGTGATTGTATGTGAATAGTTGTGAGGGTATGTATGCACGTGTGTGTGAATGTGAGTGAATGTGCACAAGTGCGTATGTGAGTGTTTTACTCTTCAGGTATGCATAAGGATGAATATATCAGTGAGTGTGAGTGTCAGTGGGACTTTGAGTGTGCGTGAGTGTGAGAGACAGTATGTCTGAGCATGTGTGTAAGTGTGTGTTCTAAAGAGTGTTTTTGAATGTGTGTGCGTGTGTAAATTGTATGAATGTCTGAGAGTGACAGCACAAAAGACGAATGTCTGTGTGTGTGAACACTTGTGTGTATATGAGAGTCTGTGTAAGTGCGTTTGCTGGTGTGCTAGTGTGTGTGTAGGTGTCTGAGTGTGAGAAAATGAGAGTTTGTGAGTGTGTATTCGAGAATGTTGCAGCTTTTGTGTGATTGTGTTATTTTGCTTGAATGCGTGTGTTTGAGTGTCTGTGTGGTTGCTTTCACATGTGTGATGTTTGCTTGTGTGTGTGAGTGTGTGGGTCTGTGTGTGCGTCTGCTTGTGTGTCAGTGTGAGAGTGTGAGGGGAATGGGGTGAATTATGATGCAAGGGTGCCTAACATGTTTGGAAGCGAAATGGGCATTCTCTGAGATAACGGAAAGCGACAGAACATGGTGGGAGACTATATATAGGAGTGCAATGTTGTCGAATGGTTTGGAAAGTGCTGCAATGTGACGCAGTAGATGGTTCCTGTGTGTTTTGGAAGAGAACGGATCCTTCTTTGATGGAAAGAAACGCAGTAGAACGTGGTGGATTGTTGTAGAATGCAGTGGAATGTTGTGTAATGGAGAGCATTGTGATGAAGTGGAGAGAAAGTGAGTGGTTTGGACACGAGAGTAGCCTTCTTTCATGGAATGGAATGCAATACATGTTGATGGATTTTTGGGTACGATAGTAGAAAATTGTGGAATGGAGTGAAATGTAGTGCAATAGACGGTTGAGGACCTTGTTTTATGCGAACGGTTGTATGTGTGTGTGACTGTGCAGCTGTGTGCGTTTGTGTGAGTGATTGTCATAGAGAGTGTGAGTGTGGAAGAGAGCGTGTGCATGATTGTGAGGGAGGTGTTGTGTGAGTGCACATGTGTGTGAAAGGCTGAGTGTGAGTGGGTTTATGGGAGTGTGTGTGAGCATGCTTATGTGAGAGTGAATATGAGGGATTACATGTGCGTTTGTGAGTGTATGAGAATGTGTGGGTGTGTGTGATACTGTGAGCCTGTGTGAGTACATGTATGAGTGTGAGAAAATGTGTGAGAATGTGAGTGAGTACATGTGAGTCTGAGTGAGGATATGTCAGTGTGACAGTGACTATGTCAGGTGTGTAGGTCTGCACATGTGTTTGGGTCTGTGTACATGTGTGTGTTTGTTAGTTTGTGAGACTATAGGTGTCTGTGAGTGTGCGATTGTTGATATGTGTTTGTGTGAGTCTGTGTGTGTCGGGCAGTGGGTGAGTTTGTGATAGTGTGAGAGGATTGCTTACTTTATTGTGTGTGCTTTGGTGAGCATATATTTGTTGGTGTTTCTGTGAGCGTGTTTGTGACAGCGGAGGTATGTGAGTGGAAGTGTGACTCTGAATGTGTGACTGTGTGTGTTTGTGATAGTATGAGTGCATGTGAATATTTGTTAATATTTGAGTGTGCTTGTGTGTGTGTTTCAGTGGTCAGTAAGTATGTGTGTGTGTGTTTGTGAGTTTTTGTGAGTGTGTTTGTAGGTGTGGGAGTGTGGGAGAAGGTTTTATTTTGTGACAGTGTGTGTTTGCTAATGTGTCTGAATGTCTGAATGATTGTGTGACTGTACGTGTTTGTGAGAGAGTGTGCGTGTGGTAGTGTGTGTGTACGAATGTGTGAGTGTGTCTGATTATGAGTATGAGTGTGTCAGAGTACCTGAGTGTGTGTTTAAATGTGATTGTGAGAGTGCTGGTGAGTGGGAGTGTGCGGGTGTGTATATGGCTGTGCTATTGTTTGAGAGAGTGTGTGATGGTATGTGAGGATGGGTGTGAGTTTGTCTATGTTTAGGTGTGAGAGTGTGTGTGAGTGTGTGTTAGTGTGTGATGCTGTGTGACATTATGTGTTTGTGTGAGTGTAGTTGTGTCAGAGAGGGTGTGCGAATATTCATTTTTGAATGTGTGAACGAGTGTGAGCCTTTGTGTGATGGTGTGTGTGAGTGAGTGTTTGTTTGCCATTATGTGTGTGATTGTGTGAATGAGTGTGACCAGTTAGAAATTTATCTGTGTGTGTACTTGTGTGAGTGTATATGACAGTGAGATTGTGAGCAGGTGTGAGTCTGTGAGAGTGTGTTTGTGTGTGTGAGAGTGTGTGTGATGGTGTGCTTGATGTGCGTCTGTGCATTTGTGTCTGCGTACATGTGAGTAATTTTGTGACAGTGTGTACAACTGTGTGTATTCTGGTGTGTGCCTGTGTGAGTGTGTGATTTTGTGTGGTTTTCAGTGAGTGAGCATGTGTTTGAGAGTGTGAGTGTCCAAGGGGCTGTGTGTGTTGTGTGAGAGTGTGAAAGGTGATAGTATGTGATTGTGTGTGAGATAATATGAGCAGGTGTGTTTGAGTGTTTAAGTGAGTGTGTGTTTGTGATAGAGTAGCTTGAGTGTGTGTGTTACACTGTGTGTATGAGTGACTGTGTGCTTCTGTTTACACGAGAGTGTGTGTGAGTGTGTGTTCGTGTTTGCAGGTGTGGAAGTGAGAGATAGACTGTGTGACTGTGTGAGTGTGTGTGATTGTGTGATTGTATGTGAATAGTTGTGAGGGTATGTATGCACGTGTGTGTGAATGTGAGTGAATGTGCACAAGTGCGTATGTGAGTGTTTTACTCTTCAGGTATGCATAAGGATGAATATATCAGTGAGTGTGAGTGTCAGTGGGACTTTGAGTGTGCGTGAGTGTGAGAGACAGTATGTCTGAGCATGTGTGTAAGTGTGTGTTCTAAAGAGTGTTTTTGAATGTGTGTGCGTGTGTAAATTGTATGAATGTCTGAGAGTGACAGCACAAAAGACGAATGTCTGTGTGTGTGAACACTTGTGTGTATATGAGAGTCTGTGTAAGTGCGTTTGCTGGTGTGCTAGTGTGTGTGTAGGTGTCTGAGTGTGAGAAAATGAGAGTTTGTGAGTGTGTATTCGAGAATGTTGCAGCTTTTGTGTGATTGTGTTATTTTGCTTGAATGCGTGTGTTTGAGTGTCTGTGTGGTTGCTTTCACATGTGTGATGTTTGCTTGTGTGTGTGAGTGTGTGGGTCTGTGTGTGCGTCTGCTTGTGTGTCAGTGTGAGAGTGTGAGGGGAATGGGGTGAATTATGATGCAAGGGTGCCTAACATGTTTGGAAGCGAAATGGGCATTCTCTGAGATAACGGAAAGCGACAGAACATGGTGGGAGACTATATATAGGAGTGCAATGTTGTCGAATGGTTTGGAAAGTGCTGCAATGTGACGCAGTAGATGGTTCCTGTGTGTTTTGGAAGAGAACGGATCCTTCTTTGATGGAAAGAAACGCAGTAGAACGTGGTGGATTGTTGTAGAATGCAGTGGAATGTTGTGTAATGGAGAGCATTGTGATGAAGTGGAGAGAAAGTGAGTGGTTTGGACACGAGAGTAGCCTTCTTTCATGGAATGGAATGCAATACATGTTGATGGATTTTTGGGTACGATAGTAGAAAATTGTGGAATGGAGTGAAATGTAGTGCAATAGACGGTTGAGGACCTTGTTTTATGCGAACGGTTGTATGTGTGTGTGACTGTGCAGCTGTGTGCGTTTGTGTGAGTGATTGTCATAGAGAGTGTGAGTGTGGAAGAGAGCGTGTGCATGATTGTGAGGGAGGTGTTGTGTGAGTGCACATGTGTGTGAAAGGCTGAGTGTGAGTGGGTTTATGGGAGTGTGTGTGAGCATGCTTATGTGAGAGTGAATATGAGGGATTACATGTGCGTTTGTGAGTGTATGAGAATGTGTGGGTGTGTGTGATACTGTGAGCCTGTGTGAGTACATGTATGAGTGTGAGAAAATGTGTGAGAATGTGAGTGAGTACATGTGAGTCTGAGTGAGGATATGTCAGTGTGACAGTGACTATGTCAGGTGTGTAGGTCTGCACATGTGTTTGGGTCTGTGTACATGTGTGTGTTTGTTAGTTTGTGAGACTATAGGTGTCTGTGAGTGTGCGATTGTTGATATGTGATTGTGTGAGTCTGTGTGTGTCGGGCAGTGGGTGAGTTTGTGATAGTGTGAGAGGATTGCTTACTTTATTGTGTGTGCTTTGGTGAGCATATATTTGTTGGTGTTTCTGTGAGCGTGTTTGTGAGAGCGGAGGTATGTGAGTGGAAGTGTGACTCTGAATGTGTGACTGTGTGTGTTTGTGATAGTATGAGTGCATGTGAATATTTGTTAATATTTGAGTGTGCTTGTGTGTGTGTTTCAGTGGTCAGTAAGTATGTGTGTGTGTGTTTGTGAGTTTTTGTGAGTGTGTTTGTAGGTGTGGGAGTGTGGGAGAAGTGTTATTTTGTGACAGTGTGTGTTTGCCAATGTGTCTGAATGTCTGAATAATTGTGTGACTGTACGTGTTTGTGAGTGAGTGTGCGTGTGTAAGTGTGTGTGTACGAATGTGTGAGTGTGTCTGATTATGAGTATGAGTGTGTCAGAGTACCTGAGTGTGTGTTTAAATGTGATTGTGAGAGTGCTGGTGAGTGGGAGTGTGCGGGTGTGTATATGGCTGTGCTATTGTTTGAGAGAGTGTGTGATGGTATGTGAGGATGGGTGTGAGTTTGTCTATGTTTAGGTGTGAGAGTGTGTGTGAGTGTGTGTTAGTGTGTGATGCTGTGTGACATTATGTGTTTGTGTGAGTGTAGTTGTGTCAGAGAGGGTGTGCGAATATTCATTTTTGAATGTGTGAACGAGTGTGAGCCTTTGTGTGATGGTGTGTGTGAGTGAGTGTTTCTGTTTGCCATTATGTGTGTGATTGTGTGAATGAGTGTGACCAGTTAGAAATTTATCTGTGTGTGTACTTGTGTGAGTGTATATGACAGTGAGATTGTGAGCAGGTGTGAGTCTGTGAGAGTGTGTTTGTGTGTGTGAGAGTGTGTGTGATGGTGTGCTTGATGTGCGTCTGTGCATTTGTGTCTGCGTACATGTGAGTAATTTTGTGACAGTGTGTACAACTGTGTGTATTCTGGTGTGTGCCTGTGTGAGTGTGTGATTTTGTGTGGTTTTCAGTGAGTGAGCATGTGTTTGAGAGTGTGAGTGTCCAAGGGGCTGTGTGTGTTGTGTGAGAGTGTGAAAGGTGATAGTATGTGATTGTGTGTGAGATAATATGAGCAGGTGTGTTTGAGTGTTTAAGTGAGTGTGTGTTTGTGATAGAGTAGCTTGAGTGTGTGTGTTACACTGTGTGTATGAGTGACTGTGTGCTTCTGTTTACACGAGAGTGTGTGTGAGTGTGTGTTCGTGTTTGCAGGTGTGGAAGTGAGAGATAGACTGTGTGACTGTGTGAGTGTGTGTGATTGTGTGATTGTATGTGAATAGTTGTGAGGGTATGTATGCACGTGTGTGTGAATGTGAGTGAATGTGCACAAGTGCGTATGTGAGTGTTTTACTCTTCAGGTATGCATAAGGATGAATATATCAGTGAGTGTGAGTGTCAGTGGGACTTTGAGTGTGCGTGAGTGTGAGAGACAGTATGTCTGAGCATGTGTGTAAGTGTGTGTTCTAAAGAGTGTTTTTGAATGTGTGTGCGTGTGTAAATTGTATGAATGTCTGAGAGTGACAGCACAAAAGACGAATGTCTGTGTGTGTGAACACTTGTGTGTATATGAGAGTCTGTGTAAGTGCGTTTGCTGGTGTGCTAGTGTGTGTGTAGGTGTCTGAGTGTGAGAAAATGAGAGTTTGTGAGTGTGTATTCGAGAATGTTGCAGCTTTTGTGTGATTGTGTTATTTTGCTTGAATGCGTGTGTTTGAGTGTCTGTGTGGTTGCTTTCACATGTGTGATGTTTGCTTGTGTGTGTGAGTGTGTGGGTCTGTGTGTGCGTCTGCTTGTGTGTCAGTGTGAGAGTGTGAGGGGAATGGGGTGAATTATGATGCAAGGGTGCCTAACATGTTTGGAAGCGAAATGGGCATTCTCTGAGATAACGGAAAGCGACAGAACATGGTGGGAGACTATATATAGGAGTGCAATGTTGTCGAATGGTTTGGAAAGTGCTGCAATGTGACGCAGTAGATGGTTCCTGTGTGTTTTGGAAGAGAACGGATCCTTCTTTGATGGAAAGAAACGCAGTAGAACGTGGTGGATTGTTGTAGAATGCAGTGGAATGTTGTGTAATGGAGAGCATTGTGATGAAGTGGAGAGAAAGTGAGTGGTTTGGACACGAGAGTAGCCTTCTTTCATGGAATGGAATGCAATACATGTTGATGGATTTTTGGGTACGATAGTAGAAAATTGTGGAATGGAGTGAAATGTAGTGCAATAGACGGTTGAGGACCTTGTTTTATGCGAACGGTTGTATGTGTGTGTGACTGCAGCTGTGTGCGTTTGTGTGAGTGATTGTCATAGAGAGTGTGAGTGTGGAAGAGAGCGTGTGCATGATTGTGAGGGAGGTGTTGTGTGAGTGCACATGTGTGTGAAAGGCTGAGTGTGAGTGGGTTTATGGGAGTGTGTGTGAGCATGCTTATGTGAGAGTGAATATGAGGGATTACATGTGCGTTTGTGAGTGTATGAGAATGTGTGGGTGTGTGTGATACTGTGAGCCTGTGTGAGTACATGTATGAGTGTGAGAAAATGTGTGAGAATGTGAGTGAGTACATGTGAGTCTGAGTGAGGATATGTCAGTGTGACAGTGACTATGTCAGGTGTGTAGGTCTGCACATGTGTTTGGGTCTGTGTACATGTGTGTGTTTGTTAGTTTGTGAGACTATAGGTGTCTGTGAGTGTGCGATTGTTGATATGTGTTTGTGTGAGTCTGTGTGTGTCGGGCAGTGGGTGAGTTTGTGATAGTGTGAGAGGATTGCTTACTTTATTGTGTGTGCTTTGGTGAGCATATATTTGTTGGTGTTTCTGTGAGCGTGTTTGTGACAGCGGAGGTATGTGAGTGGAAGTGTGACTCTGAATGTGTGACTGTGTGTGTTTGTGATAGTATGAGTGCATGTGAATATTTGTTAATATTTGAGTGTGCTTGTGTGTGTGTTTCAGTGGTCAGTAAGTATGTGTGTGTGTGTTTGTGAGTTTTTGTGAGTGTGTTTGTAGGTGTGGGAGTGTGGGAGAAGGTTTTATTTTGTGACAGTGTGTGTTTGCTAATGTGTCTGAATGTCTGAATGATTGTGTGACTGTACGTGTTTGTGAGAGAGTGTGCGTGTGGTAGTGTGTGTGTACGAATGTGTGAGTGTGTCTGATTATGAGTATGAGTGTGTCAGAGTACCTGAGTGTGTGTTTAAATGTGATTGTGAGAGTGCTGGTGAGTGGGAGTGTGCGGGTGTGTATATGGCTGTGCTATTGTTTGAGAGAGTGTGTGATGGTATGTGAGGATGGGTGTGAGTTTGTCTATGTTTAGGTGTGAGAGTGTGTGTGAGTGTGTGTTAGTGTGTGATGCTGTGTGACATTATGTGTTTGTGTGAGTGTAGTTGTGTCAGAGAGGGTGTGCGAATATTCATTTTTGAATGTGTGAACGAGTGTGAGCCTTTGTGTGATGGTGTGTGTGAGTGAGTGTTTGTTTGCCATTATGTGTGTGATTGTGTGAATGAGTGTGACCAGTTAGAAATTTATCTGTGTGTGTACTTGTGTGAGTGTATATGACAGTGAGATTGTGAGCAGGTGTGAGTCTGTGAGAGTGTGTTTGTGTGTGTGAGAGTGTGTGTGATGGTGTGCTTGATGTGCGTCTGTGCATTTGTGTCTGCGTACATGTGAGTAATTTTGTGACAGTGTGTACAACTGTGTGTATTCTGGTGTGTGCCTGTGTGAGTGTGTGATTTTGTGTGGTTTTCAGTGAGTGAGCATGTGTTTGAGAGTGTGAGTGTCCAAGGGGCTGTGTGTGTTGTGTGAGAGTGTGAAAGGTGATAGTATGTGATTGTGTGTGAGATAATATGAGCAGGTGTGTTTGAGTGTTTAAGTGAGTGTGTGTTTGTGATAGAGTAGCTTGAGTGTGTGTGTTACACTGTGTGTATGAGTGACTGTGTGCTTCTGTTTACACGAGAGTGTGTGTGAGTGTGTGTTCGTGTTTGCAGGTGTGGAAGTGAGAGATAGACTGTGTGACTGTGTGAGTGTGTGTGATTGTGTGATTGTATGTGAATAGTTGTGAGGGTATGTATGCACGTGTGTGTGAATGTGAGTGAATGTGCACAAGTGCGTATGTGAGTGTTTTACTCTTCAGGTATGCATAAGGATGAATATATCAGTGAGTGTGAGTGTCAGTGGGACTTTGAGTGTGCGTGAGTGTGAGAGACAGTATGTCTGAGCATGTGTGTAAGTGTGTGTTCTAAAGAGTGTTTTTGAATGTGTGTGCGTGTGTAAATTGTATGAATGTCTGAGAGTGACAGCACAAAAGACGAATGTCTGTGTGTGTGAACACTTGTGTGTATATGAGAGTCTGTGTAAGTGCGTTTGCTGGTGTGCTAGTGTGTGTGTAGGTGTCTGAGTGTGAGAAAATGAGAGTTTGTGAGTGTGTATTCGAGAATGTTGCAGCTTTTGTGTGATTGTGTTATTTTGCTTGAATGCGTGTGTTTGAGTGTCTGTGTGGTTGCTTTCACATGTGTGATGTTTGCTTGTGTGTGTGAGTGTGTGGGTCTGTGTGTGCGTCTGCTTGTGTGTCAGTGTGAGAGTGTGAGGGGAATGGGGTGAATTATGATGCAAGGGTGCCTAACATGTTTGGAAGCGAAATGGGCATTCTCTGAGATAACGGAAAGCGACAGAACATGGTGGGAGACTATATATAGGAGTGCAATGTTGTCGAATGGTTTGGAAAGTGCTGCAATGTGACGCAGTAGATGGTTCCTGTGTGTTTTGGAAGAGAACGGATCCTTCTTTGATGGAAAGAAACGCAGTAGAACGTGGTGGATTGTTGTAGAATGCAGTGGAATGTTGTGTAATGGAGAGCATTGTGATGAAGTGGAGAGAAAGTGAGTGGTTTGGACACGAGAGTAGCCTTCTTTCATGGAATGGAATGCAATACATGTTGATGGATTTTTGGGTACGATAGTAGAAAATTGTGGAATGGAGTGAAATGTAGTGCAATAGACGGTTGAGGACCTTGTTTTATGCGAACGGTTGTATGTGTGTGTGACTGTGCAGCTGTGTGCGTTTGTGTGAGTGATTGTCATAGAGAGTGTGAGTGTGGAAGAGAGCGTGTGCATGATTGTGAGGGAGGTGTTGTGTGAGTGCACATGTGTGTGAAAGGCTGAGTGTGAGTGGGTTTATGGGAGTGTGTGTGAGCATGCTTATGTGAGAGTGAATATGAGGGATTACATGTGCGTTTGTGAGTGTATGAGAATGTGTGGGTGTGTGTGATACTGTGAGCCTGTGTGAGTACATGTATGAGTGTGAGAAAATGTGTGAGAATGTGAGTGAGTACATGTGAGTCTGAGTGAGGATATGTCAGTGTGACAGTGACTATGTCAGGTGTGTAGGTCTGCACATGTGTTTGGGTCTGTGTACATGTGTGTGTTTGTTAGTTTGTGAGACTATAGGTGTCTGTGAGTGTGCGATTGTTGATATGTGTTTGTGTGAGTCTGTGTGTGTCGGGCAGTGGGTGAGTTTGTGATAGTGTGAGAGGATTGCTTACTTTATTGTGTGTGCTTTGGTGAGCATATATTTGTTGGTGTTTCTGTGAGCGTGTTTGTGACAGCGGAGGTATGTGAGTGGAAGTGTGACTCTGAATGTGTGACTGTGTGTGTTTGTGATAGTATGAGTGCATGTGAATATTTGTTAATATTTGAGTGTGCTTGTGTGTGTGTTTCAGTGGTCAGTAAGTATGTGTGTGTGTGTTTGTGAGTTTTTGTGAGTGTGTTTGTAGGTGTGGGAGTGTGGGAGAAGGTTTTATTTTGTGACAGTGTGTGTTTGCTAATGTGTCTGAATGTCTGAATGATTGTGTGACTGTACGTGTTTGTGAGAGAGTGTGCGTGTGGTAGTGTGTGTGTACGAATGTGTGAGTGTGTCTGATTATGAGTATGAGTGTGTCAGAGTACCTGAGTGTGTGTTTAAATGTGATTGTGAGAGTGCTGGTGAGTGGGAGTGTGCGGGTGTGTATATGGCTGTGCTATTGTTTGAGAGAGTGTGTGATGGTATGTGAGGATGGGTGTGAGTTTGTCTATGTTTAGGTGTGAGAGTGTGTGTGAGTGTGTGTTAGTGTGTGATGCTGTGTGACATTATGTGTTTGTGTGAGTGTAGTTGTGTCAGAGAGGGTGTGCGAATATTCATTTTTGAATGTGTGAACGAGTGTGAGCCTTTGTGTGATGGTGTGTGTGAGTGAGTGTTTGTTTGCCATTATGTGTGTGATTGTGTGAATGAGTGTGACCAGTTAGAAATTTATCTGTGTGTGTACTTGTGTGAGTGTATATGACAGTGAGATTGTGAGCAGGTGTGAGTCTGTGAGAGTGTGTTTGTGTGTGTGAGAGTGTGTGTGATGGTGTGCTTGATGTGCGTCTGTGCATTTGTGTCTGCGTACATGTGAGTAATTTTGTGACAGTGTGTACAACTGTGTGTATTCTGGTGTGTGCCTGTGTGAGTGTGTGATTTTGTGTGGTTTTCAGTGAGTGAGCATGTGTTTGAGAGTGTGAGTGTCCAAGGGGCTGTGTGTGTTGTGTGAGAGTGTGAAAGGTGATAGTATGTGATTGTGTGTGAGATAATATGAGCAGGTGTGTTTGAGTGTTTAAGTGAGTGTGTGTTTGTGATAGAGTAGCTTGAGTGTGTGTGTTACACTGTGTGTATGAGTGACTGTGTGCTTCTGTTTACACGAGAGTGTGTGTGAGTGTGTGTTCGTGTTTGCAGGTGTGGAAGTGAGAGATAGACTGTGTGACTGTGTGAGTGTGTGTGATTGTGTGATTGTATGTGAATAGTTGTGAGGGTATGTATGCACGTGTGTGTGAATGTGAGTGAATGTGCACAAGTGCGTATGTGAGTGTTTTACTCTTCAGGTATGCATAAGGATGAATATATCAGTGAGTGTGAGTGTCAGTGGGACTTTGAGTGTGCGTGAGTGTGAGAGACAGTATGTCTGAGCATGTGTGTAAGTGTGTGTTCTAAAGAGTGTTTTTGAATGTGTGTGCGTGTGTAAATTGTATGAATGTCTGAGAGTGACAGCACAAAAGACGAATGTCTGTGTGTGTGAACACTTGTGTGTATATGAGAGTCTGTGTAAGTGCGTTTGCTGGTGTGCTAGTGTGTGTGTAGGTGTCTGAGTGTGAGAAAATGAGAGTTTGTGAGTGTGTATTCGAGAATGTTGCAGCTTTTGTGTGATTGTGTTATTTTGCTTGAATGCGTGTGTTTGAGTGTCTGTGTGGTTGCTTTCACATGTGTGATGTTTGCTTGTGTGTGTGAGTGTGTGGGTCTGTGTGTGCGTCTGCTTGTGTGTCAGTGTGAGAGTGTGAGGGGAATGGGGTGAATTATGATGCAAGGGTGCCTAACATGTTTGGAAGCGAAATGGGCATTCTCTGAGATAACGGAAAGCGACAGAACATGGTGGGAGACTATATATAGGAGTGCAATGTTGTCGAATGGTTTGGAAAGTGCTGCAATGTGACGCAGTAGATGGTTCCTGTGTGTTTTGGAAGAGAACGGATCCTTCTTTGATGGAAAGAAACGCAGTAGAACGTGGTGGATTGTTGTAGAATGCAGTGGAATGTTGTGTAATGGAGAGCATTGTGATGAAGTGGAGAGAAAGTGAGTGGTTTGGACACGAGAGTAGCCTTCTTTCATGGAATGGAATGCAATACATGTTGATGGATTTTTGGGTACGATAGTAGAAAATTGTGGAATGGAGTGAAATGTAGTGCAATAGACGGTTGAGGACCTTGTTTTATGCGAACGGTTGTATGTGTGTGTGACTGTGCAGCTGTGTGCGTTTGTGTGAGTGATTGTCATAGAGAGTGTGAGTGTGGAAGAGAGCGTGTGCATGATTGTGAGGGAGGTGTTGTGTGAGTGCACATGTGTGTGAAAGGCTGAGTGTGAGTGGGTTTATGGGAGTGTGTGTGAGCATGCTTATGTGAGAGTGAATATGAGGGATTACATGTGCGTTTGTGAGTGTATGAGAATGTGTGGGTGTGTGTGATACTGTGAGCCTGTGTGAGTACATGTATGAGTGTGAGAAAATGTGTGAGAATGTGAGTGAGTACATGTGAGTCTGAGTGAGGATATGTCAGTGTGACAGTGACTATGTCAGGTGTGTAGGTCTGCACATGTGTTTGGGTCTGTGTACATGTGTGTGTTTGTTAGTTTGTGAGACTATAGGTGTCTGTGAGTGTGCGATTGTTGATATGTGATTGTGTGAGTCTGTGTGTGTCGGGCAGTGGGTGAGTTTGTGATAGTGTGAGAGGATTGCTTACTTTATTGTGTGTGCTTTGGTGAGCATATATTTGTTGGTGTTTCTGTGAGCGTGTTTGTGAGAGCGGAGGTATGTGAGTGGAAGTGTGACTCTGAATGTGTGACTGTGGGTGTTTGTGATAGTATGAGTGCATGTGAATATTTGTTAATATTTGAGTGTGCTTGTGTGTGTGTTTCAGTGGTCAGTAAGTATGTGTGTGTGTGTTTGTGAGTTTTTGTGAGTGTGTTTGTAGGTGTGGGAGTGTGGGAGAAGTGTTATTTTGTGACAGTGTGTGTTTGCCAATGTGTCTGAATGTCTGAATAATTGTGTGACTGTACGTGTTTGTGAGTGAGTGTGCGTGTGTAAGTGTGTGTGTACGAATGTGTGAGTGTGTCTGATTATGAGTATGAGTGTGTCAGAGTACCTGAGTGTGTGTTTAAATGTGATTGTGAGAGTGCTGGTGAGTGGGAGTGTGCGGGTGTGTATATGGCTGTGCTATTGTTTGAGAGAGTGTGTGATGGTATGTGAGGATGGGTGTGAGTTTGTCTATGTTTAGGTGTGAGAGTGTGTGTGAGTGTGTGTTAGTGTGTGATGCTGTGTGACATTATGTGTTTGTGTGAGTGTAGTTGTGTCAGAGAGGGTGTGCGAATATTCATTTTTGAATGTGTGAACGAGTGTGAGCCTTTGTGTGATGGTGTGTGTGAGTGAGTGTTTCTGTTTGCCATTATGTGTGTGATTGTGTGAATGAGTGTGACCAGTTAGAAATTTATCTGTGTGTGTACTTGTGTGAGTGTATATGACAGTGAGATTGTGAGCAGGTGTGAGTCTGTGAGAGTGTGTTTGTGTGTGTGAGAGTGTGTGTGATGGTGTGCTTGATGTGCGTCTGTGCATTTGTGTCTGCGTACATGTGAGTAATTTTGTGACAGTGTGTACAACTGTGTGTATTCTGGTGTGTGCCTGTGTGAGTGTGTGATTTTGTGTGGTTTTCAGTGAGTGAGCATGTGTTTGAGAGTGTGAGTGTCCAAGGGGCTGTGTGTGTTGTGTGAGAGTGTGAAAGGTGATAGTATGTGATTGTGTGTGAGATAATATGAGCAGGTGTGTTTGAGTGTTTAAGTGAGTGTGTGTTTGTGATAGAGTAGCTTGAGTGTGTGTGTTACACTGTGTGTATGAGTGACTGTGTGCTTCTGTTTACACGAGAGTGTGTGTGAGTGTGTGTTCGTGTTTGCAGGTGTGGAAGTGAGAGATAGACTGTGTGACTGTGTGAGTGTGTGTGATTGTGTGATTGTATGTGAATAGTTGTGAGGGTATGTATGCACGTGTGTGTGAATGTGAGTGAATGTGCACAAGTGCGTATGTGAGTGTTTTACTCTTCAGGTATGCATAAGGATGAATATATCAGTGAGTGTGAGTGTCAGTGGGACTTTGAGTGTGCGTGAGTGTGAGAGACAGTATGTCTGAGCATGTGTGTAAGTGTGTGTTCTAAAGAGTGTTTTTGAATGTGTGTGCGTGTGTAAATTGTATGAATGTCTGAGAGTGACAGCACAAAAGACGAATGTCTGTGTGTGTGAACACTTGTGTGTATATGAGAGTCTGTGTAAGTGCGTTTGCTGGTGTGCTAGTGTGTGTGTAGGTGTCTGAGTGTGAGAAAATGAGAGTTTGTGAGTGTGTATTCGAGAATGTTGCAGATTTTGTGTGATTGTGTTATTTTGCTTGAATGCGTGTGTTTGAGTGTCTGTGTGGTTGCTTTCACATGTGTGATGTTTGCTTGTGTGTGTGAGTGTGTGGGTCTGTGTGTGCGTCTGCTTGTGTGTCAGTGTGAGAGTGTGAGGGGAATGGGGTGAATTATGATGCAAGGGTGCCTAACATGTTTGGAAGCGAAATGGGCATTCTCTGAGATAACGGAAAGCGACAGAACATGGTGGGAGACTATATATAGGAGTGCAATGTTGTCGAATGGTTTGGAAAGTGCTGCAATGTGACGCAGTAGATGGTTCCTGTGTGTTTTGGAAGAGAACGGATCCTTCTTTGATGGAAAGAAACGCAGTAGAACGTGGTGGATTGTTGTAGAATGCAGTGGAATGTTGTGTAATGGAGAGCATTGTGATGAAGTGGAGAGAAAGTGAGTGGTTTGGACACGAGAGTAGCCTTCTTTCATGGAATGGAATGCAATACATGTTGATGGATTTTTGGGTACGATAGTAGAAAATTGTGGAATGGAGTGAAATGTAGTGCAATAGACGGTTGAGGACCTTGTTTTATGCGAACGGTTGTATGTGTGTGTGACTGTGCAGCTGTGTGCGTTTGTGTGAGTGATTGTCATAGAGAGTGTGAGTGTGGAAGAGAGCGTGTGCATGATTGTGAGGGAGGTGTTGTGTGAGTGCACATGTGTGTGAAAGGCTGAGTGTGAGTGTGTTTATGGGAGTGTGTGTGAGCATGCTTATGTGAGAGTGAATATGAGGGATTACATGTGCGTTTGTGAGTGTATGAGAATGTGTGGGTGTGTGTGATACTGTGAGCCTGTGTGAGTACATGTATGAGTGTGAGAAAATGTGTGAGAATGTGAGTGAGTACATGTGAGTCTGAGTGAGGATATGTCAGTGTGACAGTGACTATGTCAGGTGTGTAGGTCTGCACATGTGTTTGGGTCTATGTACATGTGTGTGTTTGTTAGTTTGTGAGACTATAGGTGTCTGTGAGTGTGCGATTTTTGATATGTGATTGTGTGAGTCTGTGTGTGTCGGGCAGTGGGTGAGTTTGTGATAGTGTGAGAGGATTGCTTACTTTATTGTGTGTGCTTTGGTGAGCATATATTTGTTGGTGTTTCTGTGAGCGTGTTTGTGAGAGCGGAGGTATGTGAGTGGAAGTGTGACTCTGAATGTGTGACTGTGGGTGTTTGTGATAGTATGAGTGCATGTGAATATTTGTTAATATTTGAGTGTGCTTGTGTGTGTGTTTCAGTGGTCAGTAAGTATGTGTGTGTGTGTTTGTGAGTTTTTGTGAGTGTGTTTGTAGGTGTGGGAGTGTGGGAGAAGTGTTATTTTGTGACAGTGTGTGTTTGCTAATGTGTCTGAATGTCTGAATAATTGTGTGACTGTACGTGTTTGTGAGTGAGTGTGCGTGTGGTAGTGTGTGTGTACGAATGTGTGAGTGTGTCTGATTATGAGTATGAGTGTGTCAGAGTACCTGAGTGTGTGTTTAAATGTGATTGTGAGAGTGCTGGTGAGTGGGAGTGTGCGGGTGTGTATATGGCTGTGCTATTGTTTGAGAGAGTGCGTGATGGTATGTGAGGATGGGTGTGAGTTTGTCTATGTTTAGGTGTGAGAGTGTGTGTGAGTGTGTGTTAGTGTGTGATGCTGTGTGACATTATGTGTTTGTGTGAGTGTAGTTGTGTCAGAGAGGGTGTGCGAATATTCATTTTTGAATGTGTGAACGAGTGTGAGCCTTTGTGTGATGGTGTGTGTGAGTGAGTGTTTCTGTTTGCCATTATGTGTGTGATTGTGTGAATGAGTGTGACCAGTTAGAAATTTATCTGTGTGTGTACTTGTGTGAGTGTATATGACAGTGAGATTGTGAGCAGGTGTGAGTCTGTGAGAGTGTGTTTGTGTGTGTGAGAGTGTGTGTGATGGTGTGCTTGATGTGCGTCTGTGCATTTGTGTCTGCGTACATGTGAGTAATTTTGTGACAGTGTGTACAACTGTGTGTATTCTGGTGTGTGCCTGTGTGAGTGTGTGATTTTGTGTGGTTTTCAGTGAGTGAGCATGTGTTTGAGAGTGTGAGTGTCCAAGGGGCTGTGTGTGTTGTGTGAGAGTGTGAAAGGTGATAGTATGTGATTGTGTGTGAGATAATATGAGCAGGTGTGTTTGAGTGTTTAAGTGAGTGTGTGTTTGTGATAGAGTAGCTTGAGTGTGTGTGTTACACTGTGTGTATGAGTGACTGTGTGCTTCTGTTTACACGAGAGTGTGTGTGAGTGTGTGTTCGTGTTTGCAGGTGTGGAAGTGAGAGATAGACTGTGTGACTGTGTGAGTGTGTGTGATTGTGTGATTGTATGTGAATAGTTGTGAGGGTATGTATGCACGTGTGTGTGAATGTGAGTGAATGTGCACAAGTGCGTATGTGAGTGTTTTACTCTTCAGGTATGCATAAGGATGAATATATCAGTGAGTGTGAGTGTCAGTGGGACTTTGAGTGTGCGTGAGTGTGAGAGACAGTATGTCTGAGCATGTGTGTAAGTGTGTGTTCTAAAGAGTGTTTTTGAATGTGTGTGCGTGTGTAAATTGTATGAATGTCTGAGAGTGACAGCACAAAAGACGAATGTCTGTGTGTGTGAACACTTGTGTGTATATGAGAGTCTGTGTAAGTGCGTTTGCTGGTGTGCTAGTGTGTGTGTAGGTGTCTGAGTGTGAGAAAATGAGAGTTTGTGAGTGTGTATTCGAGAATGTTGCAGATTTTGTGTGATTGTGTTATTTTGCTTGAATGCGTGTGTTTGAGTGTCTGTGTGGTTGCTTTCACATGTGTGATGTTTGCTTGTGTGTGTGAGTGTGTGGGTCTGTGTGTGCGTCTGCTTGTGTGTCAGTGTGAGAGTGTGAGGGGAATGGGGTGAATTATGATGCAAGGGTGCCTAACATGTTTGGAAGCGAAATGGGCATTCTCTGAGATAACGGAAAGCGACAGAACATGGTGGGAGACTATATATAGGAGTGCAATGTTGTCGAATGGTTTGGAAAGTGCTGCAATGTGACGCAGTAGATGGTTCCTGTGTGTTTTGGAAGAGAACGGATCCTTCTTTGATGGAAAGAAACGCAGTAGAACGTGGTGGATTGTTGTAGAATGCAGTGGAATGTTGTGTAATGGAGAGCATTGTGATGAAGTGGAGAGAAAGTGAGTGGTTTGGACACGAGAGTAGCCTTCTTTCATGGAATGGAATGCAATACATGTTGATGGATTTTTGGGTACGATAGTAGAAAATTGTGGAATGGAGTGAAATGTAGTGCAATAGACGGTTGAGGACCTTGTTTTATGCGAACGGTTGTATGTGTGTGTGACTGTGCAGCTGTGTGCGTTTGTGTGAGTGATTGTCATAGAGAGTGTGAGTGTGGAAGAGAGCGTGTGCATGATTGTGAGGGAGGTGTTGTGTGAGTGCACATGTGTGTGAAAGGCTGAGTGTGAGTGTGTTTATGGGAGTGTGTGTGAGCATGCTTATGTGAGAGTGAATATGAGGGATTACATGTGCGTTTGTGAGTGTATGAGAATGTGTGGGTGTGTGTGATACTGTGAGCCTGTGTGAGTACATGTATGAGTGTGAGAAAATGTGTGAGAATGTGAGTGAGTACATGTGAGTCTGAGTGAGGATATGTCAGTGTGACAGTGACTATGTCAGGTGTGTAGGTCTGCACATGTGTTTGGGTCTATGTACATGTGTGTGTTTGTTAGTTTGTGAGACTATAGGTGTCTGTGAGTGTGCGATTGTTGATATGTGATTGTGTGAGTCTGTGTGTGTCGGGCAGTGGGTGAGTTTGTGATAGTGTGAGAGGATTGCTTACTTTATTGTGTGTGCTTTGGTGAGCATATATTTGTTGGTGTTTCTGTGAGCGTGTTTGTGAGAGCGGAGGTATGTGAGTGGAAGTGTGACTCTGAATGTGTGACTGTGTGTGTTTGTGATAGTATGAGTGCATGTGAATATTTGTTAATATTTGAGTGTGCTTGTGTGTGTGTTTCAGTGGTCAGTAAGTATGTGTGTGTGTGTTTGTGAGTTTTTGTGAGTGTGTTTGTAGGTGTGGGAGTGTGGGAGAAGTGTTATTTTGTGACAGTGTGTGTTTGCCAATGTGTCTGAATGTCTGAATAATTGTGTGACTGTACGTGTTTGTGAGTGAGTGTGCGTGTGTAAGTGTGTGTGTACGAATGTGTGAGTGTGTCTGATTATGAGTATGAGTGTGTCAGATTACCTGAGTGTGTGTTTAAATGTGATTGTGAGAGTGCTGGTGAGTGGGAGTGTGCGGGTGTGTATATGGCTGTGCTATTGTTTGAGAGAGTGTGTGATGGTATGTGAGGATGGGTGTGAGTTTGTCTATGTTTAGGTGTGATAGTGTGTGTGAGTGTGTGTTAGTGTGTGATGCTGTGTGACATTATGTGTTTGTGTGAGTGTAGTTGTGTCAGAGAGGGTGTGCGAATATTCATTTTTGAATGTGTGAACGAGTGTGAGCCTTTGTGTGATGGTGTGTGTGAGTGAGTGTTTCTGTTTGCCATTATGTGTGTGATTGTGTGAATGAGTGTGACCAGTTAGAAATTTATCTGTGTGTGTACTTGTGTGAGTGTATATGACAGTGAGATTGTGAGGAGGTGTGAGTCTGTGAGAGTGTGTTTGTGTGTGTGAGAGTGTGTGTGATGGTGTGCTTGATGTGCGTCTGTGCATTTGTGTCTGCGTACATGTGAGTAATTTTGTGACAGTGTGTACAACTGTGTGTATTCTGGTGTGTGCCTGTGTGAGTGTGTGATTTTGTGTGGTTTTCAGTGAGTGAGCATGTGTTTGAGAGTGTGAGTGTCCAAGGGGCTGTGTGTGTTGTGTGAGAGTGTGAAAGGTGATAGTATGTGATTGTGTGTGAGATAATATGAGCAGGTGTGTTTGAGTGTTTAAGTGAGTGTGTGTTTGTGATAGAGTAGCTTGAGTGTGTGTGTTACACTGTGTGTATGAGTGACTGTGTGCTTCTGTTTACACGAGAGTGTGTGTGAGTGTGTGTTCGTGTTTGCAGGTGTGGAAGTGAGAGATAGACTGTGTGACTGTGTGAGTGTGTGTGATTGTGTGATTGTATGTGAATAGTTGTGAGGGTATGTATGCACGTGTGTGTGAATGTGAGTGAATGTGCACAAGTGCGTATGTGAGTGTTTTACTCTTCAGGTATGCATAAGGATGAATATATCAGTGAGTGTGAGTGTCAGTGGGACTTTGAGTGTGCGTGAGTGTGAGAGACAGTATGTCTGAGCATGTGTGTAAGTGTGTGTTCTAAAGAGTGTTTTTGAATGTGTGTGCGTGTGTAAATTGTATGAATGTGTGAGAGTGACAGCACACAAGACGAATGTCTGTGTGTGTGAACACTTGTGTGTATATGAGAGTCTGTGTAAGTGCGTTTGCTGGTGTGCTAGTGTGTGTGTAGGTGTCTGAGTGTGAGAAAATGAGAGTTTGTGAGTGTGTATTCGAGAATGTTGCAGATTTTGTGTGATTGTGTTATTTTGCTTGAATGCGTGTGTTTGAGTGTCTGTGTGGTTGCTTTCACATGTGTGATGTTTGCTTGTGTGTGTGAGTGTGTGGGTCTGTGTGTGCGTCTGCTTGTGTGTCAGTGTGAGAGTGTGAGGGGAATGGGGTGAATTATGATGCAAGGGTGCCTAACATGTTTGGAAGCGAAATGGGCATTCTCTGAGATAACGGAAAGCGACAGAACATGGTGGGAGACTATATATAGGAGTGCAATGTTGTCGAATGGTTTGGAAAGTGCTGCAATGTGACGCAGTAGATGGTTCCTGTGTGTTTTGGAAGAGAACGGATCCTTCTTTGATGGAAAGAAACGCAGTAGAACGTGGTGGATTGTTGTAGAATGCAGTGGAATGTTGTGTAATGGAGAGCATTGTGATGAAGTGGAGAGAAAGTGAGTGGTTTGGACACGAGAGTAGCCTTCTTTCATGGAATGGAATGCAATACATGTTGATGGATTTTTGGGTACGATAGTAGAAAATTGTGGAATGGAGTGAAATGTAGTGCAATAGACGGTTGAGGACCTTGTTTTATGCGAACGGTTGTATGTGTGTGTGACTGTGCAGCTGTGTGCGTTTGTGTGAGTGATTGTCATAGAGAGTGTGAGTGTGGAAGAGAGCGTGTGCATGATTGTGAGGGAGGTGTTGTGTGAGTGCACATGTGTGTGAAAGGCTGAGTGTGAGTGTGTTTATGGGAGTGTGTGTGAGCATGCTTATGTGAGAGTGAATATGAGGGATTACATGTGCGTTTGTGAGTGTATGAGAATGTGTGGGTGTGTGTGATACTGTGAGCCTGTGTGAGTACATGTATGAGTGTGAGAAAATGTGTGAGAATGTGAGTGAGTACATGTGAGTCTGAGTGAGGATATGTCAGTGTGACAGTGACTATGTCAGGTGTGTAGGTCTGCACATGTGTTTGGGTCTGTGTACATGTGTGTGTTTGTTAGTTTGTGAGACTATAGGTGTCTGTGAGTGTGCGATTGTTGATATGTGATTGTGTGAGTCTGTGTGTGTCGGGCAGTGGGTGAGTTTGTGATAGTGTGAGAGGATTGCTTACTTTATTGTGTGTGCTTTGGTGAGCATATATTTGTTGGTGTTTCTGTGAGCGTGTTTGTGAGAGCGGAGGTATGTGAGTGGAAGTGTGACTCTGAATGTGTGACTGTGTGTGTTTGTGATAGTATGAGTGCATGTGAATATTTGTTAATATTTGAGTGTGCTTGTGTGTGTGTTTCAGTGGTCAGTAAGTATGTGTGTGTGTGTTTGTGAGTTTTTGTGAGTGTGTTTGTAGGTGTGGGAGTGTGGGAGAAGTGTTATTTTGTGACAGTGTGAGTTTGCCAATGTGTCTGAATGTCTGAATAATTGTGTGACTGTACGTGTTTGTGAGTGAGTGTGCGTGTGTAAGTGTGTGTGTACGAATGTGTGAGTGTGTCTGATTATGAGTATGAGTGTGTCAGATTACCTGAGTGTGTGTTTAAATGTGATTGTGAGAGTGCTGGTGAGTGGGAGTGTGCGGGTGTGTATATGGCTGTGCTATTGTTTGAGAGAGTGTGTGATGGTATATGAGGATGGGTGTGAGTTTGTCTATGTTTAGGTGTGATAGTGTGTGTTAGTGTGTGATGCTGTGTGACATTATGTGTTTGTGTGAGTGTAGTTGTGTCAGAGAGGGTGTGCGAATATTCATTTTTGAATGTGTGAACGAGTGTGAGCCTTTGTGTGATGGTGTGTGTGAGTGAGTGTTTCTGTTTGCCATTATGTGTGTGATTGTGTGAATGAGTGTGACCAGTTAGAAATTTATCTGTGTGTGTACTTGTGTGAGTGTATATGACAGTGAGATTGTGAGGAGATGTGAGTCTGTGAGAGTGTGTTTGTGTGTGTGAGAGTGTGTGTGATGGTGTGCTTGATGTGCGTCTGTGCATTTGTGTCTGCGTACATGTGAGTAATTTTGTGACAGTGTGTACAACTGTGTGTATTCTGGTGTGTGCCTGTGTGAGTGTGTGATTTTGTGTGGTTTTCAGTGAGTGAGCATGTGTTTGAGAGTGTGAGTGTCCAAGGGGCTGTGTGTGTTGTATGAGAGTGTGAAAGGTGATAGTATGTGATTGTGTGTGAGTTAATATGAGCAGGTGTGTTTGAGTGTTTAAGTGAGTGTGTGTTTGTGATAGAGTAGCTTGAGTGTGTGTGTTACACTGTGTGTATGAGTGACTGTGTGCTTCTGTTTACACGAGAGTGTGTGTGAGTGTGTGTTCTTGTTTGCAGGTGTGGAAGTGAGAGATAGACTGTGTGACTGTGTGAGTGTGTGTGATTGTGTGATTGTATGTGAATAGTTGTGAGGGAATGTATGCACGTGTGTGTGAATGTGAGTGTTTGAATGTGCACAAGTGCGTATGTGAGTGTGTTACTGTTCAGGTATGCATAAGGATGAATATATCAGTGAGTGTGAGTGTCAGTGGGACTTTGAGTGTGCGTGAGTGTGAGAGACAGTATGTCTGAGCATGTGTGTAAGTGTGTGTTCTAAAGAGTGTTTTTGAATGTGTGTGCGTGTGTAAATTGTATGAATGTGTGAGAGTGACAGCACACAAGACGAATGTCTGTGTGTGTGAACACTTGTGTGTATATGAGAGTCTGTGTAAGTGCGTTTGCTGGTGTGCTAGTGTGTGTGTAGGTGTCTGAGTGTGAGAAAATGAGAGTTTGTGAGTGTGTATTCGAGAATGTTGCAGATTTTGTGTGATTGTGTTATTTTGCTTGAATGCGTGTGTTTGAGTGTCTGTGTGGTTGCTTTCACATGTGTGATGTTTGCTTGTGTGTGTGAGTGTGTGGGTCTGTGTGTGCGTCTGCTTGTGTGTCAGTGTGAGAGTGTGAGGGGAATGGGGTGAATTATGATGCAAGGGTGCCTAACATGTTTGGAAGCGAAATGGGCATTCTCTGAGATAACGGAAAGCGACAGAACATGGTGGGAGACTATATATAGGAGTGCAATGTTGTCGAATGGTTTGGAAAGTGCTGCAATGTGACGCAGTAGATGGTTCCTGTGTGTTTTGGAAGAGAACGGATCCTTCTTTGATGGAAAGAAACGCAGTAGAACGTGGTGGATTGTTGTAGAATGCAGTGGAATGTTGTGTAATGGAGAGCATTGTGATGAAGTGGAGAGAAAGTGAGTGGTTTGGACACGAGAGTAGCCTTCTTTCATGGAATGGAATGCAATACATGTTGATGGATTTTTGGGTACGATAGTAGAAAATTGTGGAATGGAGTGAAATGTAGTGCAATAGACGGTTGAGGACCTTGTTTTATGCGAACGGTTGTATGTGTGTGTGACTGTGCAGCTGTGTGCGTTTGTGTGAGTGATTGTCATAGAGAGTGTGAGTGTGGAAGAGAGCGTGTGCATGATTGTGAGGGAGGTGTTGTGTGAGTGCACATGTGTGTGAAAGGCTGAGTGTGAGTGGGTTTATGGGAGTGTGTGTGAGCATGCTTATGTGAGAGTGAATATGAGGGATTACATGTGCGTTTGTGAGTGTATGAGAATGTGTGGGTGTGTGTGATACTGTGAGCCTGTGTGAGTACATGTATGAGTGTGAGAAAATGTGTGAGAATGTGAGTGAGTACATGTGAGTCTGAGTGAGGATATATCAGTGTGACAGTGACTATGTCAGGTGTGTAGGTCTGCACATGTGTTTGGGTCTATGTACATGTGTGTGTTTGTTAGTTTGTGAGACTATAGGTGTCTGTGAGTGTGCGATTGTTGATATGTGATTGTGTGAGTCTGTGTGTGTCGGGCAGTGGGTGAGTTTGTGATAGTGTGAGAGGATTGCTTACTTTATTGTGTGTGCTTTGGTGAGCATATATTTGTTGGTGTTTCTGTGAGCGTGTTTGTGAGAGCGGAGGTATGTGAGTGGAAGTGTGACTCTGAATGTGTGACTGTGTGTGTTTGTGATAGTATGAGTGCATGTGAATATTTGTTAATATTTGAGTGTGCTTGTGTGTGTGTTTCAGTGGTCAGTAAGTATGTGTGTGTGTGTTTGTGAGTTTTTGTGAGTGTGTTTGTAGGTGTGGGAGTGTGGGAGAAGTGTTATTTTGTGACAGTGTGTGTTTGCCAATGTGTCTGAATGTCTGAATAATTGTGTGACTGTACGTGTTTGTGAGTGAGTGTGCGTGTGTAAGTGTGTGTGTACGAATGTGTGAGTGTGTCTGATTATGAGTATGAGTGTGTCAGAGTACCTGAGTGTGTGTTTAAATGTGATTGTGAGAGTGCTGGTGAGTGGGAGTGTGCGGGTGTGTATATGGCTGTGCTATTGTTTGAGAGAGTGTGTGATGGTATGTGAGGATGGGTGTGAGTTTGTCTATGTTTAGGTGTGAGAGTGTGTGAGTGTGTGTTAGTGTGTGATGCTGTGTGACATTATGTGTTTGTGTGAGTGTAGTTGTGTCAGAGAGGGTGTGCGAATATTCATTTTTGAATGTGTGAACGAGTGTGAGCCTTTGTGTGATGGTGTGTGTGAGTGAGTGTTTCTGTTTGCCATTATGTGTGTGATTGTGTGAATGAGTGTGACCAGTTAGAAATTTATCTGTGTGCGTACTTGTGTGAGTGTATATGACAGTGAGATTGTGAGCAGGTGTGAGTCTGTGAGTGTGTGTTTGTGTGTGTGAGAGTGTGTGTGATGGTGTGCTTGATGTGCGTCTGTGCATTTGTGTCTGCGTACATGTGAGTAATTTTGGGACAGTGTGTACAACTGTGTGTATTCTGGTGTGTGCCTCTGTGAGTGTGTGATTTTGTGTGGTTTTCAGTGAGTGAGCATGTGTTTGAGAGTGTGAGTGCCCAAGGGGCTGTGTGTGTTGTGTGAGAGTGTGAAAGGTGATAGTATGTGATTGTGTGTGAGTTAATATGAGCAGGTGTGTTTGAGTGTTTAAGTGAGTGTGTGTTTGTGATAGAGTAGATTGAGTGGGTGTGTTACACTGTGTGTATGAGTGACTGTGTGCTTCTGTTTACACGAGAGTGTGTGTGAGTGTGTGTGAGTGTTTGCAGGTGTGGAAGTGAGAGATAGACTGTGTGACTGTGTGAGTGTGTGTGATTGTGTGATTGTATGTGAATAGTTGTGAGGGAATGTATGCACGTGTGTGTGAATGTGAGTGTTTGAATGTGCACAAGTGCGTATGTGAGTGTGTTACTGTTCAGGTATGCATAAGGATGAATATATCAGTGAGTGTGAGTGTCAGTGGGACTTTGAGTGTGCGTGAGTGTGAGAGACAGTATGTCTGAGCATGTGTGTGTAAGTGTGTGTTCTAAAGACTGTTTTTGAATGTGTGTGCGTGTGTAAATTGTATGAATGTGTGAGAGTGACAGCACAAAAGACGAATGTCTGTGTGTGTGAACATTTGTGTGTATATGAGAATCTGTGTAAGTGCGTTTGCTGGTGTGCTAGTGTGTGTGTAGGTGTCTGAGTGTGAGAAAATGAGAGTTTGTGAGTGTGTATTCGAGAATGTTGCAGCTTTTGTGTGATTGTGTTATTTTGCTTGAATGCGTGTGTTTGAGTGTCTGTGTGGTTGCTTTCACATGTGTGATGTTTGCTTGTGTGTGTGAGTGTGTGGGTCTGTGTGTGCGTCTGCTTGTGTGTCAGTGTGAGAGTGTGAGGGGAATGGGGTGAATTATGATGCAAGGGTGCCTAACATGTTTGGAAGCGAAATGGGCATTCTCTGAGATAACGGAAAGCGACAGAACATGGTGGGAGACTATATATAGGAGTGCAATGTTGTCGAATGGTTTGGAAAGTGCTGCAATGTGACGCAGTAGATGGTTCCTGTGTGTTTTGGAAGAGAACGGATCCTTCTTTGATGGAAAGAAACGCAGTAGAACGTGGTGGATTGTTGTAGAATGCAGTGGAATGTTGTGTAATGGAGAGCATTGTGATGAAGTGGAGAGAAAGTGAGTGGTTTGGACACGAGAGTAGCCTTCTTTCATGGAATGGAATGCAATACATGTTGATGGATTTTTGGGTACGATAGTAGAAAATTGTGGAATGGAGTGAAATGTAGTGCAATAGACGGTTGAGGACCTTGTTTTATGCGAACGGTTGTATGTGTGTGTGACTGTGCAGCTGTGTGCGTTTGTGTGAGTGATTGTCATAGAGAGTGTGAGTGTGGAAGAGAGCGTGTGCATGATTGTGAGGGAGGTGTTGTGTGAGTGCACATGTGTGTGAAAGGCTGAGTGTGAGTGGGTTTATGGGAGTGTGTGTGAGCATGCTTATGTGAGAGTGAATATGAGGGATTACATGTGCGTTTGTGAGTGTATGAGAATGTGTGGGTGTGTGTGATACTGTGAGCCTGTGTGAGTACATGTATGAGTGTGAGAAAATGTGTGAGAATGTGAGTGAGTACATGTGAGTCTGAGTGAGGATATATCAGTGTGACAGTGACTATGTCAGGTGTGTAGGTCTGCACATGTGTTTGGGTCTATGTACATGTGTGTGTTTGTTAGTTTGTGAGACTATAGGTGTCTGTGAGTGTGCGATTGTTGATATGTGATTGTGTGAGTCTGTGTGTGTCGGGCAGTGGGTGAGTTTGTGATAGTGTGAGAGGATTGCTTACTTTATTGTGTGTGCTTTGGTGAGCATATATTTGTTGGTGTTTCTGTGAGCGTGTTTGTGAGAGCGGAGGTATGTGAGTGGAAGTGTGACTCTGAATGTGTGACTGTGTGTGTTTGTGATAGTATGAGTGCATGTGAATATTTGTTAATATTTGAGTGTGCTTGTGTGTGTGTTTCAGTGGTCAGTAAGTATGTGTGTGTGTGTTTGTGAGTTTTTGTGAGTGTGTTTGTAGGTGTGGGAGTGTGGGAGAAGTGTTATTTTGTGACAGTGTGTGTTTGCCAATGTGTCTGAATGTCTGAATAATTGTGTGACTGTACGTGTTTGTGAGTGAGTGTGCGTGTGTAAGTGTGTGTGTACGAATGTGTGAGTGTGTCTGATTATGAGTATGAGTGTGTCAGAGTACCTGAGTGTGTGTTTAAATGTGATTGTGAGAGTGCTGGTGAGTGGGAGTGTGCGGGTGTGTATATGGCTGTGCTATTGTTTGAGAGAGTGTGTGATGGTATGTGAGGATGGGTGTGAGTTTGTCTATGTTTAGGTGTGAGAGTGTGTGTGAGTGTGTGTTAGTGTGTGATGCTGTGTGACATTATGTGTTTGTGTGAGTGTAGTTGTGTCAGAGAGGGTGTGCGAATATTCATTTTTGAATGTGTGAACGAGTGTGAGCCTTTGTGTGATGGTGTGTGTGAGTGAGTGTTTCTGTTTGCCATTATGTGTGTGATTGTGTGAATGAGTGTGACCAGTTAGAAATTTATCTGTGTGCGTACTTGTGTGAGTGTATATGACAGTGAGATTGTGAGCAGGTGTGAGTCTGTGAGTGTGTGTTTGTGTGTGTGAGAGTGTGTGTGATGGTGTGCTTGATGTGCGTCTGTGCATTTGTGTCTGCGTACATGTGAGTAATTTTGGGACAGTGTGTACAACTGTGTGTATTCTGGTGTGTGCCTGTGTGAGTGTGTGATTTTGTGTGGTTTTCAGTGAGTGAGCATGTGTTTGAGAGTGTGAGTGCCCAAGGGGCTGTGTGTGTTGTGTGAGAGTGTGAAAGGTGATAGTATGTGATTGTGTGTGAGTTAATATGAGCAGGTGTGTTTGAGTGTTTAAGTGAGTGTGTGTTTGTGATAGAGTAGATTGAGTGTGTGTGTTACACTGTGTGTATGAGTGACTGTGTGCTTCTGTTTACACGAGAGTGTGTGTGAGTGTGTGTGAGTGTTTGCAGGTGTGGAAGTGAGAGATAGACTGTGTGACTGTGTGAGTGTGTGTGATTGTGTGATTGTATGTGAATAGTTGTGAGGGAATGTATGCACGTGTGTGTGAATGTGAGTGTTTGAATGTGCACAAGTGCGTATGTGAGTGTGTTACTGTTCAGGTATGCATAAGGATGAATATATCAGTGAGTGTGAGTGTCAGTGGGACTTTGAGTGTGCGTGAATGTGAGAGACAGTATGTCTGAGCATGTGTGTGTAAGTGTGTGTTCTAAAGACTGTTTTTGAATGTGTGTGCGTGTGTAAATTGTATGAATGTGTGAGAGTGACAGCACAAAAGACGAATGTCTGTGTGTGTGAGCATTTGTGTGTATATGAGAATCTGTGTAAGTGCGTTTGCTGGTGTGCTAGTGTGTGTGTAGGTGTCTGAGTGTGAGAAAATGAGAGTTTGTGAGTGTGTATTCGAGAATGTTGCAGCTTTTGTGTGATTGTGTTATTTTGCTTGAATGCGTGTGTTTGAGTGTCTGTGTGGTTGCTTTCACATGTGTGATGTTTGCTTGTGTGTGTGAGTGTGTGGGTCTGTGTGTGCGTCTGCTTGTGTGTCAGTGTGAGAGTGTGAGGGGAATGGGGTGAATTATGATGCAAGGGTGCCTAACATGTTTGGAAGCGAAATGGGCATTCTCTGAGATAACGGAAAGCGACAGAACATGGTGGGAGACTATATATAGGAGTGCAATGTTGTCGAATGGTTTGGAAAGTGCTGCAATGTGACGCAGTAGATGGTTCCTGTGTGTTTTGGAAGAGAACGGATCCTTCTTTGATGGAAAGAAACGCAGTAGAACGTGGTGGATTGTTGTAGAATGCAGTGGAATGTTGTGTAATGGAGAGCATTGTGATGAAGTGGAGAGAAAGTGAGTGGTTTGGACACGAGAGTAGCCTTCTTTCATGGAATGGAATGCAATACATGTTGATGGATTTTTGGGTACGATAGTAGAAAATTGTGGAATGGAGTGAAATGTAGTGCAATAGACGGTTGAGGACCTTGTTTTATGCGAACGGTTGTATGTGTGTGTGACTGTGCAGCTGTGTGCGTTTGTGTGAGTGATTGTCATAGAGAGTGTGAGTGTGGAAGAGAGCGTGTGCATGATTGTGAGGGAGGTGTTGTGTGAGTGCACATGTGTGTGAAAGGCTGAGTGTGAGTGGGTTTATGGGAGTGTGTGTGAGCATGCTTATGTGAGAGTGAATATGAGGGATTACATGTGCGTTTGTGAGTGTATGAGAATGTGTGGGTGTGTGTGATACTGTGAGCCTGTGTGAGTACATGTATGAGTGTGAGAAAATGTGTGAGAATGTGAGTGAGTACATGTGAGTCTGAGTGAGGATATGTCAGTGTGACAGTGACTATGTCAGGTGTGTAGGTCTGCACATGTGTTTGGGTCTGTGTACATGTGTGTGTTTGTTAGTTTGTGAGACTATAGGTGTCTGTGAGTGTGCGATTGTTGATATGTGATTGTGTGAGTCTGTGTGTGTCGGGCAGTGGGTGAGTTTGTGATAGTGTGAGAGGATTGCTTACTTTATTGTGTGTGCTTTGGTGAGCATATATTTGTTGGTGTTTCTGTGAGCGTGTTTGTGAGAGCGGAGGTATGTGAGTGGAAGTGTGACTCTGAATGTGTGACTGTGTGTGTTTGTGATAGTATGAGTGCATGTGAATATTTGTTAATATTTGAGTGTGCTTGTGTGTGTGTTTCAGTGGTCAGTAAGTATGTGTGTGTGTGTTTGTGAGTTTTTGTGAGTGTGTTTGTAGGTGTGGGAGTGTGGGAGAAGTGTTATTTTGTGACAGTGTGTGTTTGCCAATGTGTCTGAATGTCTGAATAATTGTGTGACTGTACGTGTTTGTGAGTGAGTGTGCGTGTGTAAGTGTGTGTGTACGAATGTGTGAGTGTGTCTGATTATGAGTATGAGTGTGTCAGATTACCTGAGTGTGTGTTTAAATGTGATTGTGAGAGTGCTGGTGAGTGGGAGTGTGCGGGTGTGTATATGGCTGTGCTATTGTTTGAGAGAGTGTGTGATGGTATGTGAGGATGGGTGTGAGTTTGTCTATGTTTAGGTGTGATAGTGTGTGTGAGTGTGTGTTAGTGTGTGATGCTGTGTGACATTATGTGTTTGTGTGAGTGTAGTTGTGTCAGAGAGGGTGTGCGAATATTCATTTTTGAATGTGTGAACGAGTGTGAGCCTTTGTGTGATGGTGTGTGTGAGTGAGTGTTTCTGTTTGCCATTATGTGTGTGATTGTGTGAATGAGTGTGACCAGTTAGAAATTTATCTGTGTGTGTACTTGTGTGAGTGTATATAACAGTGAGATTGTGAGGAGGTGTGAGTCTGTGAGAGTGTGTTTGTGTGTGTGAGAGTGTGTGTGATGGTGTGCTTGATGTGCGTCTGTGCATTTGTGTCTGCGTACATGTGAGTAATTTTGGGACAGTGTGTACAACTGTGTGTATTCTGGTGTGTGCCTGTGTGAGTGTGTGATTTTGTGTGGTTTTCAGTGAGTGAGCATGTGTTTGAGAGTGTGAGTGTCCAAGGGGCTGTGTGTGTTGTGTGAGAGTGTGAAAGGTGATAGTATGTGATTGTGTGTGAGTTAATATGAGCAGGTGTGTTTGAGTGTTTAAGTGAGTGTGTGTTTGTGATAGAGTAGCTTGAGTGTGTGTGTTACACTGTGTGTATGAGTGACTGTGTGCTTCTGTTTACACGAGAGTGTGTGTGAGTGTGTGTTCGTGTTTGCAGGTGTGGAAGTGAGAGATAGACTGTGTGACTGTGTGAGTGTGTGTGATTGTGTGATTGTATGTGAATAGTTGTGAGGGTATGTATGCACGTGTGTGTGAATGTGAGTGTTTGAATGTGCACAAGTGCGTATGTGAGTGTGTTACTGTTCAGGTATGCATAAGGATGAATATATCAGTGAGTGTGAGTGTCAGTGGGACTTTGAGTGTGCGTGAGTGTGAGAGACAGTATGTCTGAGCATGTGTGTGTAAGTGTGTGTTCTAAAGACTGTTTTTGAATGTGTGTGCGTGTGTAAATTGTATGAATGTGTGAGAGTGACAGCACAAAAGACGAATGTCTGTGTGTGTGAACATTTGTGTGTATATGAGAATCTGTGTAAGTGCGTTTGCTGGTGTGCTAGTGTGTGTGTAGGTGTCTGAGTGTGAGAAAATGAGAGTTTGTGAGTGTGTATTCGAGAATGTTGCAGCTTTTGTGTGATTGTGTTATTTTGCTTGAATGCGTGTGTTTGAGTGTCTGTGTGGTTGCTTTCACATGTGTGATGTTTGCTTGTGTGTGTGAGTGTGTGGGTCTGTGTGTGCGTCTGCTTGTGTGTCAGTGTGAGAGTGTGAGGGGAATGGGGTGAATTATGATGCAAGGGTGCCTAACATGTTTGGAAGCGAAATGGGCATTCTCTGAGATAACGGAAAGCGACAGAACATGGTGGGAGACTATATATAGGAGTGCAATGTTGTCGAATGGTTTGGAAAGTGCTGCAATGTGACGCAGTAGATGGTTCCTGTGTGTTTTGGAAGAGAACGGATCCTTCTTTGATGGAAAGAAACGCAGTAGAACGTGGTGGATTGTTGTAGAATGCAGTGGAATGTTGTGTAATGGAGAGCATTGTGATGAAGTGGAGAGAAAGTGAGTGGTTTGGACACGAGAGTAGCCTTCTTTCATGGAATGGAATGCAATACATGTTGATGGATTTTTGGGTACGATAGTAGAAAATTGTGGAATGGAGTGAAATGTAGTGCAATAGACGGTTGAGGACCTTGTTTTATGCGAACGGTTGTATGTGTGTGTGACTGTGCAGCTGTGTGCGTTTGTGTGAGTGATTGTCATAGAGAGTGTGAGTGTGGAAGAGAGCGTGTGCATGATTGTGAGGGAGGTGTTGTGTGAGTGCACATGTGTGTGAAAGGCTGAGTGTGAGTGTGTTTATGGGAGTGTGTGTGAGCATGCTTATGTGAGAGTGAATATGAGGGATTACATGTGCGTTTGTGAGTGTATGAGAATGTGTGGGTGTGTGTGATACTGTGAGCCTGTGTGAGTACATGTATGAGTGTGAGAAAATGTGTGAGAATGTGAGTGAGTACATGTGAGTCTGAGTGAGGATATGTCAGTGTGACAGTGACTATGTCAGGTGTGTAGGTCTGCACATGTGTTTGGGTCTGTGTACATGTGTGTGTTTGTTAGTTTGTGAGACTATAGGTGTCTGTGAGTGTGCGATTGTTGATATGTGATTGTGTGAGTCTGTGTGTGTCGGGCAGTGGGTGAGTTTGTGATAGTGTGAGAGGATTGCTTACTTTATTGTGTGTGCTTTGGTGAGCATATATTTGTTGGTGTTTCTGTGAGCGTGTTTGTGAGAGCGGAGGTATGTGAGTGGAAGTGTGACTCTGAATGTGTGACTGTGTGTGTTTGTGATAGTATGAGTGCATGTGAATATTTGTTAATATTTGAGTGTGCTTGTGTGTGTGTTTCAGTGGTCAGTAAGTATGTGTGTGTGTGTTTGTGAGTTTTTGTGAGTGTGTTTGTAGGTGTGGGAGTGTGGGAGAAGTGTTATTTTGTGACAGTGTGTGTTTGCTAATGTGTCTGAATGTCTGAATAATTGTGTGACTGTACGTGTTTGTGAGTGAGTGTGCGTGTGGTAGTGTGTGTGTACGAATGTGTGAGTGTGTCTGATTATGAGTATGAGTGTGTCAGAGTACCTGAGTGTGTGTTTAAATGTGATTGTGAGAGTGCTGGTGAGTGGGAGTGTGCGGGTGTGTATATGGCTGTGCTATTGTTTGAGAGAGTGTGTGATGGTATGTGAGGATGGGTGTGAGTTTGTCTATGTTTAGGTGTGAGAGTGTGTGTGAGTGTGTGTTAGTGTGTGATGCTGTGTGACATTATGTGTTTGTGTGAGTGTAGTTGTGTCAGAGAGGGTGTGCGAATATTCATTTTTGAATGTGTGAACGAGTGTGAGCCTTTGTGTGATGGTGTGTGTGAGTGAGTTTTTCTGTTTGCCATTATGTGTGTGATTGTGTGAATGAGTGTGACCAGTTAGAAATTTATCTGTGTGCGTACTTGTGTGAGTGTATATGACAGTGAGATTGTGAGCAGGTGTGAGTCTGTGAGTGTGTGTTTGTGTGTGTGAGAGTGTGTGTGATGGTGTGCTTGATGTGCGTCTGTGCATTTGTGTCTGCGTACATGTGAGTAATTTTGGGACAGTGTGTACAACTGTGTGTATTCTGGTGTGTGCCTGTGTGAGTGTGTGATTTTGTGTGGTTTTCAGTGAGTGAGCATGTGTTTGAGAGTGTGAGTGCCCAAGGGGCTGTGTGTGTTGTGTGAGAGTGTGAAAGGTGATAGTATGTGATTGTGTGTGAGTTAATATGAGCAGGTGTGTTTGAGTGTTTAAGTGAGTGTGTGTTTGTGATAGAGTAGATTGAGTGGGTGTGTTACACTGTGTGTATGAGTGACTGTGTGCTTCTGTTTACACGAGAGTGTGTGTGAGTGTGTGTGAGTGTTTGCAGGTGTGGAAGTGAGAGATAGACTGTGTGACTGTGTGAGTGTGTGTGATTGTGTGATTGTATGTGAATAGTTGTGAGGGAATGTATGCACGTGTGTGTGAATGTGAGTGTTTGAATGTGCACAAGTGCGTATGTGAGTGTGTTACTGTTCAGGTATGCATAAGGATGAATATATCAGTGAGTGTGAGTGTCAGTGGGACTTTGAGTGTGCGTGAGTGTGAGAGACAGTATGTCTGAGCATGTGTGTGTAAGTGTGTGTTCTAAAGACTGTTTTTGAATGTGTGTGCGTGTGTAAATTGTATGAATGTGTGAGAGTGACAGCACAAAAGACGAATGTCTGTGTGTGTGAACATTTGTGTGTATATGAGAATCTGTGTAAGTGCGTTTGCTGGTGTGCTAGTGTGTGTGTAGGTGTCTGAGTGTGAGAAAATGAGAGTTTGTGAGTGTGTATTCGAGAATGTTGCAGCTTTTGTGTGATTGTGTTATTTTGCTTGAATGCGTGTGTTTGAGTGTCTGTGTGGTTGCTTTCACATGTGTGATGTTTGCTTGTGTGTGTGAGTGTGTGGGTCTGTGTGTGCGTCTGCTTGTGTGTCAGTGTGAGAGTGTGAGGGGAATGGGGTGAATTATGATGCAAGGGTGCCTAACATGTTTGGAAGCGAAATGGGCATTCTCTGAGATAACGGAAAGCGACAGAACATGGTGGGAGACTATATATAGGAGTGCAATGTTGTCGAATGGTTTGGAAAGTGCTGCAATGTGACGCAGTAGATGGTTCCTGTGTGTTTTGGAAGAGAACGGATCCTTCTTTGATGGAAAGAAACGCAGTAGAACGTGGTGGATTGTTGTAGAATGCAGTGGAATGTTGTGTAATGGAGAGCATTGTGATGAAGTGGAGAGAAAGTGAGTGGTTTGGACACGAGAGTAGCCTTCTTTCATGGAATGGAATGCAATACATGTTGATGGATTTTTGGGTACGATAGTAGAAAATTGTGGAATGGAGTGAAATGTAGTGCAATAGACGGTTGAGGACCTTGTTTTATGCGAACGGTTGTATGTGTGTGTGACTGTGCAGCTGTGTGCGTTTGTGTGAGTGATTGTCATAGAGAGTGTGAGTGTGGAAGAGAGCGTGTGCATGATTGTGAGGGAGGTGTTGTGTGAGTGCACATGTGTGTGAAAGGCTGAGTGTGAGTGTGTTTATGGGAGTGTGTGTGAGCATGCTTATGTGAGAGTGAATATGAGGGATTACATGTGCGTTTGTGAGTGTATGAGAATGTGTGGGTGTGTGTGATACTGTGAGCCTGTGTGAGTACATGTATGAGTGTGAGAAAATGTGTGAGAATGTGAGTGAGTACATGTGAGTCTGAGTGAGGATATGTCAGTGTGACAGTGACTATGTCAGGTGTGTAGGTCTGCACATGTGTTTGGGTCTATGTACATGTGTGTGTTTGTTAGTTTGTGAGACTATAGGTGTCTGTGAGTGTGCGATTGTTGATATGTGATTGTGTGAGTCTGTGTGTGTCGGGCAGTGGGTGAGTTTGGGATAGTGTGAGAGGATTGCTTACTTTATTGTGTGTGCTTTGGTGAGCATATATTTGTTGGTGTTTCTGTGAGCGTGTTTGTGAGAGCGGAGGTATGTGAGTGGAAGTGTGACTCTGAATGTGTGACTGTGTCTGTTTGTGATAGTATGAGTGCATGTGAATATTTGTTAATATTTGAGTGTGCTTGTGTGTGTGTTTCAGTGGTCAGTAAGTATGTGTGTGTGTGTTTGTGAGTTTTTGTGAGTGTGTTTGTAGGTGTGGGAGTGTGGGAGAAATTTTATTTTGTGACAGTGTGTGTTTGCTAATGTGTCTGAATGTCTGAATAATTGTGTGACTGTACGTGTTTGTGAGTGAGTGTGCGTGTGGTAGTGTGTGTGTACGAATGTGTGAGTGTGTCTGATTATGAGTATGAGTGTGTCAGAGTACCTGAGTGTGTGTTTAAATGTGATTGTGAGAGTGCTGGTGAGTGGGAGTGTGCGGGTGTGTATATGGCTGTGCTATTGTTTGAGAGAGTGTGTGATGGTATGTGAGGATGGGTATGAGTTTGTCTATGTTTAGGTGTGAGAGTGTGTGTGAGTGTGTGTTAGTGTGTGATGCTGTGTGACATTATGTGTTTGTGTGAGTGTAGTTGTGTCAGAGAGGGTGTGCGAATATTCATTTTTGAATGTGTGAACGAGTGTGAGCCTTTGTGTGATGGTGTGTGTGAGTGAGTGTTTCTGTTTGCCATTATGTGTGTGATTGTGTGAATGAGTGTGACCAGTTAGAAATTTATCTGTGTGCGTACTTGTGTGAGTGTATATGACAGTGAGATTGTGAGCAGGTGTGAGTCTGTGAGTGTGTGTTTGTGTGTGTGAGAGTGTGTGTGATGGTGTGCTTGATGTGCGTCTGTGCATTTGTGTCTGCGTACATGTGAGTAATTTTGGGACAGTGTGTACAACTGTGTGTATTCTGGTGTGTGCCTGTGTGAGTGTGTGATTTTGTGTGGTTTTCAGTGAGTGAGCATGTGTTTGAGAGTGTGAGTGCCCAAGGGGCTGTGTGTGTTGTGTGAGAGTGTGAAAGGTGATAGTATGTGATTGTGTGTGAGTTAATATGAGCAGGTGTGTTTGAGTGTTTAAGTGAGTGTGTGTTTGTGATAGAGTAGATTGAGTGGGTGTGTTACACTGTGTGTATGAGTGACTGTGTGCTTCTGTTTACACGAGAGTGTGTGTGAGTTTGTGTGAGTGTTTGCAGGTGTGGAAGTGAGAGATAGACTGTGTGACTGTGTGAGTGTGTGTGATTGTGTGATTGTATGTGAATAGTTGTGAGGGAATGTATGCACGTGTGTGTGAATGTGAGTGTTTGAATGTGCACAAGTGCGTATGTGAGTGTGTTACTGTTCAGGTATGCATAAGGATGAATATATCAGTGAGTGTGAGTGTCAGTGGGACTTTGAGTGTGCGTGAGTGTGAGAGACAGTATGTCTGAGCATGTGTGTGTAAGTGTGTGTTCTAAAGACTGTTTTTGAATGTGTGTGCGTGTGTAAATTGTATGAATGTGTGAGAGTGACAGCACAAAAGACGAATGTCTGTGTGTGTGAACATTTGTGTGTATATGAGAATCTGTGTAAGTGCGTTTGCTGGTGTGCTAGTGTGTGTGTAGGTGTCTGAGTGTGAGAAAATGAGAGTTTGTGAGTGTGTATTCGAGAATGTTGCAGCTTTTGTGTGATTGTGTTATTTTGCTTGAATGCGTGTGTTTGAGTGTCTGTGTGGTTGCTTTCACATGTGTGATGTTTGCTTGTGTGTGTGAGTGTGTGGGTCTGTGTGTGCGTCTGCTTGTGTGTCAGTGTGAGAGTGTGAGGGGAATGGGGTGAATTATGATGCAAGGGTGCCTAACATGTTTGGAAGCGAAATGGGCATTCTCTGAGATAACGGAAAGCGACAGAACATGGTGGGAGACTATATATAGGAGTGCAATGTTGTCGAATGGTTTGGAAAGTGCTGCAATGTGACGCAGTAGATGGTTCCTGTGTGTTTTGGAAGAGAACGGATCCTTCTTTGATGGAAAGAAACGCAGTAGAACGTGGTGGATTGTTGTAGAATGCAGTGGAATGTTGTGTAATGGAGAGCATTGTGATGAAGTGGAGAGAAAGTGAGTGGTTTGGACACGAGAGTAGCCTTCTTTCATGGAATGGAATGCAATACATGTTGATGGATTTTTGGGTACGATAGTAGAAAATTGTGGAATGGAGTGAAATGTAGTGCAATAGACGGTTGAGGACCTTGTTTTATGCGAACGGTTGTATGTGTGTGTGACTGTGCAGCTGTGTGCGTTTGTGTGAGTGATTGTCATAGAGAGTGTGAGTGTGGAAGAGAGCGTGTGCATGATTGTGAGGGAGGTGTTGTGTGAGTGCACATGTGTGTGAAAGGCTGAGTGTGAGTGGGTTTATGGGAGTGTGTGTGAGCATGCTTATGTGAGAGTGAATATGAGGGATTACATGTGCGTTTGTGAGTGTATGAGAATGTGTGGGTGTGTGTGATACTGTGAGCCTGTGTGAGTACATGTATGAGTGTGAGAAAATGTGTGAGAATGTGAGTGAGTACATGTGAGTCTGAGTGAGGATATGTCAGTGTGACAGTGACTATGTCAGGTGTGTAGGTCTGCACATGTGTTTGGGTCTGTGTACATGTGTGTGTTTGTTAGTTTGTGAGACTATAGGTGTCTGTGAGTGTGCGATTGTTGATATGTGTTTGTGTGAGTCTGTGTTTGTCGGGCAGTGGGTGAGTTTGTGATAGTGTGAGAGGATTGCTTACTTTATTGTGTGTGCTTTGGTGAGCATATATTTGTTGGTGTTTCTGTGAGCGTGTTTGTGACAGCGGAGGTATGTGAGTGGAAGTGTGACTCTGAATGTGTGACTGTGTGTGTTTGTGATAGTATGAGTGCATGTGAATATTTGTTAATATTTGAGTGTGCTTGTGTGTGTGTTTCAGTGGTCAGTAAGTATGTGTGTGTGTGTTTGTGAGTTTTTGTGAGTGTGTTTGTAGGTGTGGGAGTGTGGGAGAAGGTTTTATTTTGTGACAGTGTGTGTTTGCTAATGTGTCTGAATGTCTGAATGATTGTGTGACTGTACGTGTTTGTGAGAGAGTGTGCGTGTGGTAGTGTGTGTGTACGAATGTGTGAGTGTGTCTGATTATGAGTATGAGTGTGTCAGAGTACCTGAGTGTGTGTTTAAATGTGATTGTGAGAGTGCTGGTGAGTTGGAGTGTGCGGGTGTGTATATGGCTGTGCTATTGTTTGAGAGAGTGTGTGATGGTATGTGAGGATGGGTGTGAGTTTGTCTATGTTTAGGTGTGAGAGTGTGTGTGAGTGTGTGTTAGTGTGTGATGCTGTGTGACATTATGTGTTTGTGTGAGTGTAGTTGTGTCAGAGAGGGTGTGCGAATATTCATTTTTGAATGTGTGAACGAGTGTGAGCCTTTGTGTGATGGTGTGTGTGAGTGAGTGTTTCTGTTTGCCATTATGTGTGTGATTGTGTGAATGAGTGTGACCAGTTAGAAATTTATCTGTGTGTGTACTTGTGTGAGTGTATATGACAGTGAGATTGTGAGCAGGTGTGAGTCTGTGAGAGTGTGTTTGTGTGTGTGAGAGTGTGTGTGATGGTGTGCTTGATGTGCGTCTGTGCATTTGTGTCTGCGTACATGTGAGTAATTTTGTGACAGTGTGTACAACTGTGTGTATTCTGGTGTGTGCCTGTGTGAGTGTGTGATTTTGTGTGGTTTTCAGTGAGTGAGCATGTGTTTGAGAGTGTGAGTGTCCAAGGGGCTGTGTGTGTTGTGTGAGAGTGTGAAAGGTGATAGTATGTGATTGTGTGTGAGATAATATGAGCAGGTGTGTTTGAGTGTTTAAGTGAGTGTGTGTTTGTGATAGAGTAGCTTGAGTGTGTGTGTTACACTGTGTGTATGAGTGACTGTGTGCTTCTGTTTACACGAGAGTGTGTGTGAGTGTGTGTTCGTGTTTGCAGGTGTGGAAGTGAGAGATAGACTGTGTGACTGTGTGAGTGTGTGTGATTGTGTGATTGTATGTGAATAGTTGTGAGGGTATGTATGCACGTGTGTGTGAATGTGAGTGAATGTGCACAAGTGCGTATGTGAGTGTTTTACTCTTCAGGTATGCATAAGGATGAATATATCAGTGAGTGTGAGTGTCAGTGGGACTTTGAGTGTGCGTGAGTGTGAGAGACAGTATGTCTGAGCATGTGTGTAAGTGTGTGTTCTAAAGAGTGTTTTTGAATGTGTGTGCGTGTGTAAATTGTATGAATGTCTGAGAGTGACAGCACAAAAGACGAATGTCTGTGTGTGTGAACACTTGTGTGTATATGAGAGTCTGTGTAAGTGCGTTTGCTGGTGTGCTAGTGTGTGTGTAGGTGTCTGAGTGTGAGAAAATGAGAGTTTGTGAGTGTGTATTCGAGAATGTTGCAGATTTTGTGTGATTGTGTTATTTTGCTTGAATGCGTGTGTTTGAGTGTCTGTGTGGTTGCTTTCACATGTGTGATGTTTGCTTGTGTGTGTGAGTGTGTGGGTCTGTGTGTGCGTCTGCTTGTGTGTCAGTGTGAGAGTGTGAGGGGAATGGGGTGAATTATGATGCAAGGGTGCCTAACATGTTTGGAAGCGAAATGGGCATTCTCTGAGATAACGGAAAGCGACAGAACATGGTGGGAGACTATATATAGGAGTGCAATGTTGTCGAATGGTTTGGAAAGTGCTGCAATGTGACGCAGTAGATGGTTCCTGTGTGTTTTGGAAGAGAACGGATCCTTCTTTGATGGAAAGAAACGCAGTAGAACGTGGTGGATTGTTGTAGAATGCAGTGGAATGTTGTGTAATGGAGAGCATTGTGATGAAGTGGAGAGAAAGTGAGTGGTTTGGACACGAGAGTAGCCTTCTTTCATGGAATGGAATGCAATACATGTTGATGGATTTTTGGGTACGATAGTAGAAAATTGTGGAATGGAGTGAAATGTAGTGCAATAGACGGTTGAGGACCTTGTTTTATGCGAACGGTTGTATGTGTGTGTGACTGTGCAGCTGTGTGCGTTTGTGTGAGTGATTGTCATAGAGAGTGTGAGTGTGGAAGAGAGCGTGTGCATGATTGTGAGGGAGGTGTTGTGTGAGTGCACATGTGTGTGAAAGGCTGAGTGTGAGTGGGTTTATGGGAGTGTGTGTGAGCATGCTTATGTGAGAGTGAATATGAGGGATTACATGTGCGTTTGTGAGTGTATGAGAATGTGTGGGTGTGTGTGATACTGTGAGCCTGTGTGAGTACATGTATGAGTGTGAGAAAATGTGTGAGAATGTGAGTGAGTACATGTGAGTCTGAGTGAGGATATGTCAGTGTGACAGTGACTATGTCAGGTGTGTAGGTCTGCACATGTGTTTGGGTCTGTGTACATGTGTGTGTTTGTTAGTTTGTGAGACTATAGGTGTCTGTGAGTGTGCGATTTTTGATATGTGTTTGTGTGAGTCTGTGTGTGTCGGGCAGTGGGTGAGTTTGTGATAGTGTGAGAGGATTGCTTACTTTATTGTGTGTGCTTTGGTGAGCATATATTTGTTGGTGTTTCTGTGAGCGTGTTTGTGAGAGCGGAGGTATGTGAGTGGAAGTGTGACTCTGAATGTGTGACTGTGTGTGTTTGTGATAGTATGAGTGCATGTGAATATTTGTTAATATTTGAGTGTGCTAGTGTGTGTGTTTCAGTGGTCAGTAAGTATGTGTGTGTGTGTTTGTGAGTTTTTGTGAGTGTGTTTGTAGGTGTGGGAGTGTGGGAGAAGGTTTTATTTTGTGACAGTGTGTGTTTGCTAATGTGTCTGAATGTCTGAATGATTGTGTGACTGTACGTGTTTGTGAGAGAGTGTGCGTGTGGTAGTGTGTGTGTACGAATGTGTGAGTGTGTCTGATTATGAGTATGAGTGTGTCAGAGTACCTGAGTGTGTGTTTAAATGTGATTGTGAGAGTGCTGGTGAGTGGGAGTGTGCGGGTGTGTATATGGCTGTGCTATTGTTTGAGAGAGTGTGTGATGGTATGTGAGGATGGGTGTGAGTTTGTCTATGTTTAGGTGTGAGAGTGTGTGTGAGTGTGTGTTAGTGTGTGATGCTGTGTGACATTATGTGTTTGTGTGAGTGTAGTTGTGTCAGAGAGGGTGTGCGAATATTCATTTTTGAATGTGTGAACGAGTGTGAGCCTTTGTGTGATGGTGTGTGTGAGTGAGTGTTTCTGTTTGCCATTATGTGTGTGATTGTGTGAATGAGTGTGACCAGTTAGAAATTTATCTGTGTGTGTACTTGTGTGAGTGTATATGACAGTGAGATTGTGAGCAGGTGTGAGTCTGTGAGAGTGTGTTTGTGTGTGTGAGAGTGTGTGTGATGGTGTGCTTGATGTGCGTCTGTGCATTTGTGTCTGCGTACATGTGAGTAATTTTGTGACAGTGTGTACAACTGTGTGTATTCTGGTGTGTGCCTGTGTGAGTGTGTGATTTTGTGTGGTTTTCAGTGAGTGAGCATGTGTTTGAGAGTGTGAGTGTCCAAGGGGCTGTGTGTGTTGTGTGAGAGTGTGAAAGGTGATAGTATGTGATTGTGTGTGAGATAATATGAGCAGGTGTGTTTGAGTGTTTAAGTGAGTGTGTGTTTGTGATAGAGTAGCTTGAGTGTGTGTGTTACACTGTGTGTATGAGTGACTGTGTGCTTCTGTTTACACGAGAGTGTGTGTGAGTGTGTGTTCGTGTTTGCAGGTGTGGAAGTGAGAGATAGACTGTGTGACTGTGTGAGTGTGTGTGATTGTGTGATTGTATGTGAATAGTTGTGAGGGTATGTATGCACGTGTGTGTGAATGTGAGTGAATGTGCACAAGTGCGTATGTGAGTGTTTTACTCTTCAGGTATGCATAAGGATGAATATATCAGTGAGTGTGAGTGTCAGTGGGACTTTGAGTGTGCGTGAGTGTGAGAGACAGTATGTCTGAGCATGTGTGTAAGTGTGTGTTCTAAAGAGTGTTTTTGAATGTGTGTGCGTGTGTAAATTGTATGAATGTCTGAGAGTGACAGCACAAAAGACGAATGTCTGTGTGTGTGAACACTTGTGTGTATATGAGAGTCTGTGTAAGTGCGTTTGCTGGTGTGCTAGTGTGTGTGTAGGTGTCTGAGTGTGAGAAAATGAGAGTTTGTGAGTGTGTATTCGAGAATGTTGCAGATTTTGTGTGATTGTGTTATTTTGCTTGAATGCGTGTGTTTGAGTGTCTGTGTGGTTGCTTTCACATGTGTGATGTTTGCTTGTGTGTGTGAGTGTGTGGGTCTGTGTGTGCGTCTGCTTGTGTGTCAGTGTGAGAGTGTGAGGGGAATGGGGTGAATTATGATGCAAGGGTGCCTAACATGTTTGGAAGCGAAATGGGCATTCTCTGAGATAACGGAAAGCGACAGAACATGGTGGGAGACTATATATAGGAGTGCAATGTTGTCGAATGGTTTGGAAAGTGCTGCAATGTGACGCAGTAGATGGTTCCTGTGTGTTTTGGAAGAGAACGGATCCTTCTTTGATGGAAAGAAACGCAGTAGAACGTGGTGGATTGTTGTAGAATGCAGTGGAATGTTGTGTAATGGAGAGCATTGTGATGAAGTGGAGAGAAAGTGAGTGGTTTGGACACGAGAGTAGCCTTCTTTCATGGAATGGAATGCAATACATGTTGATGGATTTTTGGGTACGATAGTAGAAAATTGTGGAATGGAGTGAAATGTAGTGCAATAGACGGTTGAGGACCTTGTTTTATGCGAACGGTTGTATGTGTGTGTGACTGTGCAGCTGTGTGCGTTTGTGTGAGTGATTGTCATAGAGAGTGTGAGTGTGGAAGAGAGCGTGTGCATGATTGTGAGGGAGGTGTTGTGTGAGTGCACATGTGTGTGAAAGGCTGAGTGTGAGTCTGTTTATGGGAGTGTGTGTGAGCATGCTTATGTGAGAGTGAATATGAGGGATTACATGTGCGTTTGTGAGTGTATGAGAATGTGTGGGTGTGTGTGATACTGTGAGCCTGTGTGAGTACATGTATGAGTGTGAGAAAATGTGTGAGAATGTGAGTGAGTACATGTGAGTCTGAGTGAGGATATGTCAGTGTGACAGTGACTATGTCAGGTGTGTAGGTCTGCACATGTGTTTGGGTCTGTGTACATGTGTGTGTTTGTTAGTTTGTGAGACTATAGGTGTCTGTGAGTGTGCGATTGTTGATATGTGATTGTGTGAGTCTGTGTGTGTCGGGCAGTGGGTGAGTTTGTGATAGTGTGAGAGGATTGCTTACTTTATTGTGTGTGCTTTGGTGAGCATATATTTGTTGGTGTTTCTGTGAGCGTGTTTGTGAGAGCGGAGGTATGTGAGTGGAAGTGTGACTCTGAATGTGTGACTGTGTGTGTTTGTGATAGTATGAGTGCATGTGAATATTTGTTAATATTTGAGTGTGCTTGTGTGTGTGTTTCAGTGGTCAGTAAGTATGTGTGGGTGTGTTTGTGAGTTTTTGTGAGTGTGTTTGTAGGTGTGGGAGTGTGGGAGAAGTTTTATTTTGTGACAGTGTGTGTTTGCTAATGTGTCTGAATGTCTGAATAATTGTGTGACTGTACGTGTTTGTGAGTGAGTGTGCGTGTGGTAGTGTGTGTGTACGAATGTGTGAGTGTGTCTGATTATGAGTATGAGTGTGTCAGAGTACCTGAGTGTGTGTTTAAATGTGATTGTGAGAGTGCTGGTGAGTGGGAGTGTGCGGGTGTGTATATGGCTGTGCTATTGTTTGAGAGAGTGTGTGATGGTATGTGAGGATGGGTATGAGTTTGTCTATGTTTAGGTGTGAGAGTGTGTGTGAGTGTGTGTTAGTGTGTGATGCTGTGTGACATTATGTGTTTGTGTGAGTGTAGTTGTGTCAGAGAGGGTGTGCGAATATTCATTTTTGAATGTGTGAACGAGTGTGAGCCTTTGTGTGATGGTGTGTGTGAGTGAGTGTTTCTGTTTGCCATTATGTGTGTGATTGTGTGAATGAGTGTGACCAGTTAGAAATTTATCTGTGTGCGTACTTGTGTGAGTGTATATGACAGTGAGATTGTGAGCAGGTGTGAGTCTGTGAGTGTGTGTTTGTGTGTGTGAGAGTGTGTGTGATGGTGTGCTTGATGTGCGTCTGTGCATTTGTGTCTGCGTACATGTGAGTAATTTTGGGACAGTGTGTACAACTGTGTGTATTCTGGTGTGTGCCTGTGTGAGTGTGTGATTTTGTGTGGTTTTCAGTGAGTGAGCATGTGTTTGAGAGTGTGAGTGTCCAAGGGGCTGTGTGTGTTGTGTGAGAGTGTGAAAGGTGATAGTATGTGATTGTGTGTGAGTTAATATGAGCAGGTGTGTTTGAGTGTTTAAGTGAGTGTGTGTTTGTGATAGAGTAGCTTGAGTGTGTGTGTTACACTGTGTGTATGAGTGACTGTGTGCTTCTGTTTACACGAGAGTGTGTGTGAGTGTGTGTGAGTGTTTGCAGGTGTGGAAGTGAGAGATAGACTGTGTGACTGTGTGAGTGTGTGTGATTGTGTGATTGTATGTGAATAGTTGTGAGGGTATGTATGCACGTGTGTGTGAATGTGAGTGTTTGAATGTGCACAAGTGCGTATGTGAGTGTGTTACTGTTCAGGTATGCATAAGGATGAATATATCAGTGAGTGTGAGTGTCAGTGGGACTTTGAGTGTGCGTGAGTGTGAGAGACAGTATGTCTGAGCATGTGTGTGTAAGTGTGTGTTCTAAAGACTGTTTTTGAATGTGTGTGCGTGTGTAAATTGTATGAATGTGTGAGAGTGACAGCACAAAAGACGAATGTCTGTGTGTGTGAACATTTGTGTGTATATGAGAATCTGTGTAAGTGCGTTTGCTGGTGTGCTAGTGTGTGTGTAGGTGTCTGAGTGTGAGAAAATGAGAGTTTGTGAGTGTGTATTCGAGAATGTTGCAGCTTTTGTGTGATTGTGTTATTTTGCTTGAATGCGTGTGTTTGAGTGTCTGTGTGGTTGCTTTCACATGTGTGATGTTTGCTTGTGTGTGTGAGTGTGTGGGTCTGTGTGTGCGTCTGCTTGTGTGTCAGTGTGAGAGTGTGAGGGGAATGGGGTGAATTATGATGCAAGGGTGCCTAACATGTTTGGAAGCGAAATGGGCATTCTCTGAGATAACGGAAAGCGACAGAACATGGTGGGAGACTATATATAGGAGTGCAATGTTGTCGAATGGTTTGGAAAGTGCTGCAATGTGACGCAGTAGATGGTTCCTGTGTGTTTTGGAAGAGAACGGATCCTTCTTTGATGGAAAGAAACGCAGTAGAACGTGGTGGATTGTTGTAGAATGCAGTGGAATGTTGTGTAATGGAGAGCATTGTGATGAAGTGGAGAGAAAGTGAGTGGTTTGGACACGAGAGTAGCCTTCTTTCATGGAATGGAATGCAATACATGTTGATGGATTTTTGGGTACGATAGTAGAAAATTGTGGAATGGAGTGAAATGTAGTGCAATAGACGGTTGAGGACCTTGTTTTATGCGAACGGTTGTATGTGTGTGTGACTGTGCAGCTGTGTGCGTTTGTGTGAGTGATTGTCATAGAGAGTGTGAGTGTGGAAGAGAGCGTGTGCATGATTGTGAGGGAGGTGTTGTGTGAGTGCACATGTGTGTGAAAGGCTGAGTGTGAGTCTGTTTATGGGAGTGTGTGTGAGCATGCTTATGTGAGAGTGAATATGAGGGATTACATGTGCGTTTGTGAGTGTATGAGAATGTGTGGGTGTGTGTGATACTGTGAGCCTGTGTGAGTACATGTATGAGTGTGAGAAAATGTGTGAGAATGTGAGTGAGTACATGTGAGTCTGAGTGAGGATATGTCAGTGTGACAGTGACTATGTCAGGTGTGTAGGTCTGCACATGTGTTTGGGTCTGTGTACATGTGTGTGTTTGTTAGTTTGTGAGACTATAGGTGTCTGTGAGTGTGCGATTGTTGATATGTGATTGTGTGAGTCTGTGTGTGTCGGGCAGTGGGTGAGTTTGTGATAGTGTGAGAGGATTGCTTACTTTATTGTGTGTGCTTTGGTGAGCATATATTTGTTGGTGTTTCTGTGAGCGTGTTTGTGAGAGCGGAGGTATGTGAGTGGAAGTGTGACTCTGAATGTGTGACTGTGTGTGTTTGTGATAGTATGAGTGCATGTGAATATTTGTTAATATTTGAGTGTGCTTGTGTGTGTGTTTCAGTGGTCAGTAAGTATGTGTGTGTGTGTTTGTGAGTTTTTGTGAGTGTGTTTGTAGGTGTGGGAGTGTGGGAGAAGGTTTTATTTTGTGACAGTGTGTGTTTGCTAATGTGTCTGAATGTCTGAATGATTGTGTGACTGTACGTGTTTGTGAGAGAGTGTGCGTGTGGTAGTGTGTGTGTACGAATGTGTGAGTGTGTCTGATTATGAGTATGAGTGTGTCAGAGTACCTGAGTGTGTGTTTAAATGTGATTGTGAGAGTGCTGGTGAGTGGGAGTGTGCGGGTGTGTATATGGCTGTGCTATTGTTTGAGAGAGTGTGTGATGGTATGTGAGGATGGGTGTGAGTTTGTCTATGTTTAGGTGTGAGAGTGTGTGTGAGTGTGTGTTAGTGTGTGATGCTGTGTGACATTATGTGTTTGTGTGAGTGTAGTTGTGTCAGAGAGGGTGTGCGAATATTCATTTTTGAATGTGTGAACGAGTGTGAGCCTTTGTGTGATGGTGTGTGTGAGTGAGTGTTTCTGTTTGCCATTATGTGTGTGATTGTGTGAATGAGTGTGACCAGTTAGAAATTTATCTGTGTGTGTACTTGTGTGAGTGTATATGACAGTGAGATTGTGAGCAGGTGTGAGTCTGTGAGGGTGTGTTTGTGTGTGTGAGAGTGTGTGTGATGGTGTGCTTGATGTGCGTCTGTGCATTTGTGTCTGCGTACATGTGAGTAATTTTGTGACAGTGTGTACAACTGTGTGTATTCTGGTGTGTGCCTGTGTGAGTGTGTGATTTTGTGTGGTTTTCAGTGAGTGAGCATGTGTTTGAGAGTGTGAGTGTCCAAGGGGCTGTGTGTGTTGTGTGAGAGTGTGAAAGGTGATAGTATGTGATTGTGTGTGAGATAATATGAGCAGGTGTGTTTGAGTGTTTAAGTGAGTGTGTGTTTGTGATAGAGTAGCTTGAGTGTGTGTGTTACACTGTGTGTATGAGTGACTGTGTGCTTCTGTTTACACGAGAGTGTGTGTGAGTGTGTGTTCGTGTTTGCAGGTGTGGAAGTGAGAGATAGACTGTGTGACTGTGTGAGTGTGTGTGATTGTGTGATTGTATGTGAATAGTTGTGAGGGTATGTATGCACGTGTGTGTGAATGTGAGTGAATGTGCACAAGTGCGTATGTGAGTGTTTTACTCTTCAGGTATGCATAAGGATGAATATATCAGTGAGTGTGAGTGTCAGTGGGACTTTGAGTGTGCGTGAGTGTGAGAGACAGTATGTCTGAGCATGTGTGTAAGTGTGTGTTCTAAAGAGTGTTTTTGAATGTGTGTGCGTGTGTAAATTGTATGAATGTCTGAGAGTGACAGCACAAAAGACGAATGTCTGTGTGTGTGAACACTTGTGTGTATATGAGAGTCTGTGTAAGTGCGTTTGCTGGTGTGCTAGTGTGTGTGTAGGTGTCTGAGTGTGAGAAAATGAGAGTTTGTGAGTGTGTATTCGAGAATGTTGCAGATTTTGTGTGATTGTGTTATTTTGCTTGAATGCGTGTGTTTGAGTGTCTGTGTGGTTGCTTTCACATGTGTGATGTTTGCTTGTGTGTGTGAGTGTGTGGGTCTGTGTGTGCGTCTGCTTGTGTGTCAGTGTGAGAGTGTGAGGGGAATGGGGTGAATTATGATGCAAGGGTGCCTAACATGTTTGGAAGCGAAATGGGCATTCTCTGAGATAACGGAAAGCGACAGAACATGGTGGGAGACTATATATAGGAGTGCAATGTTGTCGAATGGTTTGGAAAGTGCTGCAATGTGACGCAGTAGATGGTTCCTGTGTGTTTTGGAAGAGAACGGATCCTTCTTTGATGGAAAGAAACGCAGTAGAACGTGGTGGATTGTTGTAGAATGCAGTGGAATGTTGTGTAATGGAGAGCATTGTGATGAAGTGGAGAGAAAGTGAGTGGTTTGGACACGAGAGTAGCCTTCTTTCATGGAATGGAATGCAATACATGTTGATGGATTTTTGGGTACGATAGTAGAAAATTGTGGAATGGAGTGAAATGTAGTGCAATAGACGGTTGAGGACCTTGTTTTATGCGAACGGTTGTATGTGTGTGTGACTGTGCAGCTGTGTGCGTTTGTGTGAGTGATTGTCATAGAGAGTGTGAGTGTGGAAGAGAGCGTGTGCATGATTGTGAGGGAGGTGTTGTGTGAGTGCACATGTGTGTGAAAGGCTGAGTGTGAGTGGGTTTATGGGAGTGTGTGTGAGCATGCTTATGTGAGAGTGAATATGAGGGATTACATGTGCGTTTGTGAGTGTATGAGAATGTGTGGGTGTGTGTGATACTGTGAGCCTGTGTGAGTACATGTATGAGTGTGAGAAAATGTGTGAGAATGTGAGTGAGTACATGTGAGTCTGAGTGAGGATATGTCAGTGTGACAGTGACTATGTCAGGTGTGTAGGTCTGCACATGTGTTTGGGTCTGTGTACATGTGTGTGTTTGTTAGTTTGTGAGACTATAGGTGTCTGTGAGTGTGCGATTGTTGATATGTGTTTGTGTGAGTCTGTGTGTGTCGGGCAGTGGGTGAGTTTGTGATAGTGTGAGAGGATTGCTTACTTTATTGTGTGTGCTTTGGTGAGCATATATTTGTTGGTGTTTCTGTGAGCGTGTTTGTGAGAGCGGAGGTATGTGAGTGGAAGTGTGACTCTGAATGTGTGACTGTGTGTGTTTGTGATAGTATGAGTGCATGTGAATATTTGTTAATATTTGAGTGTGCTTGTGTGTGTGTTTCAGTGGTCAGTAAGTATGTGTGTGTGTGTTTGTGAGTTTTTGTGAGTGTGTTTGTAGGTGTGGGAGTGTGGGAGAAGGTTTTATTTTGTGACAGTGTGTGTTTGCTAATGTGTCTGAATGTCTGAATGATTGTGTGACTGTACGTGTTTGTGAGAGAGTGTGCGTGTGGTAGTGTGTGTGTACGAATGTGTGAGTGTGTCTGATTATGAGTATGAGTGTGTCAGAGTACCTGAGTGTGTGTTTAAATGTGATTGTGAGAGTGCTGGTGAGTGGGAGTGTGCGGGTGTGTATATGGCTGTGCTATTGTTTGAGAGAGTGTGTGATGGTATGTGAGGATGGGTGTGAGTTTGTCTATGTTTAGGTGTGAGAGTGTGTGTGAGTGTGTGTTAGTGTGTGATGCTGTGTGACATTATGTGTTTGTGTGAGTGTAGTTGTGTCAGAGAGGGTGTGCGAATATTCATTTTTGAATGTGTGAACGAGTGTGAGCCTTTGTGTGATGGTGTGTGTGAGTGAGTGTTTCTGTTTGCCATTATGTGTGTGATTGTGTGAATGAGTGTGACCAGTTAGAAATTTATCTGTGTGTGTACTTGTGTGAGTGTATATGACAGTGAGATTGTGAGCAGGTGTGAGTCTGTGAGAGTGTGTTTGTGTGTGTGAGAGTGTGTGTGATGGTGTGCTTGATGTGCGTCTGTGCATTTGTGTCTGCGTACATGTGAGTAATTTTGTGACAGTGTGTACAACTGTGTGTATTCTGGTGTGTGCCGGTGTGAGTGTGTGATTTTGTGTGGTTTTCAGTGAGTGAGCATGTGTTTGAGAGTGTGAGTGTCCAAGGGGCTGTGTGTGTTGTGTGAGAGTGTGAAAGGTGATAGTATGTGATTGTGTGTGAGATAATATGAGCAGGTGTGTTTGAGTGTTTAAGTGAGTGTGTGTTTGTGATAGAGTAGCTTGAGTGTGTGTGTTACACTGTGTGTATGAGTGACTGTGTGCTTCTGTTTACACGAGAGTGTGTGTGAGTGTGTGTTCGTGTTTGCAGGTGTGGAAGTGAGAGATAGACTGTGTGACTGTGTGAGTGTGTGTGATTGTGTGATTGTATGTGAATAGTTGTGAGGGTATGTATGCACGTGTGTGTGAATGTGAGTGAATGTGCACAAGTGCGTATGTGAGTGTTTTACTCTTCAGGTATGCATAAGGATGAATATATCAGTGAGTGTGAGTGTCAGTGGGACTTTGAGTGTGCGTGAGTGTGAGAGACAGTATGTCTGAGCATGTGTGTAAGTGTGTGTTCTAAAGAGTGTTTTTGAATGTGTGTGCGTGTGTAAATTGTATGAATGTCTGAGAGTGACAGCACAAAAGACGAATGTCTGTGTGTGTGAACACTTGTGTGTATATGAGAGTCTGTGTAAGTGCGTTTGCTGGTGTGCTAGTGTGTGTGTAGGTGTCTGAGTGTGAGAAAATGAGAGTTTGTGAGTGTGTATTCGAGAATGTTGCAGATTTTGTGTGATTGTGTTATTTTGCTTGAATGCGTGTGTTTGAGTGTCTGTGTGGTTGCTTTCACATGTGTGATGTTTGCTTGTGTGTGTGAGTGTGTGGGTCTGTGTGTGCGTCTGCTTGTGTGTCAGTGTGAGAGTGTGAGGGGAATGGGGTGAATTATGATGCAAGGGTGCCTAACATGTTTGGAAGCGAAATGGGCATTCTCTGAGATAACGGAAAGCGACAGAACATGGTGGGAGACTATATATAGGAGTGCAATGTTGTCGAATGGTTTGGAAAGTGCTGCAATGTGACGCAGTAGATGGTTCCTGTGTGTTTTGGAAGAGAACGGATCCTTCTTTGATGGAAAGAAACGCAGTAGAACGTGGTGGATTGTTGTAGAATGCAGTGGAATGTTGTGTAATGGAGAGCATTGTGATGAAGTGGAGAGAAAGTGAGTGGTTTGGACACGAGAGTAGCCTTCTTTCATGGAATGGAATGCAATACATGTTGATGGATTTTTGGGTACGATAGTAGAAAATTGTGGAATGGAGTGAAATGTAGTGCAATAGACGGTTGAGGACCTTGTTTTATGCGAACGGTTGTATGTGTGTGTGACTGTGCAGCTGTGTGCGTTTGTGTGAGTGATTGTCATAGAGAGTGTGAGTGTGGAAGAGAGCGTGTGCATGATTGTGAGGGAGGTGTTGTGTGAGTGCACATGTGTGTGAAAGGCTGAGTGTGAGTGGGTTTATGGGAGTGTGTGTGAGCATGCTTATGTGAGAGTGAATATGAGGGATTACATGTGCGTTTGTGAGTGTATGAGAATGTGTGGGTGTGTGTGATACTGTGAGCCTGTGTGAGTACATGTATGAGTGTGAGAAAATGTGTGAGAATGTGAGTGAGTACATGTGAGTCTGAGTGAGGATATGTCAGTGTGACAGTGACTATGTCAGGTGTGTAGGTCTGCACATGTGTTTGGGTCTGTGTACATGTGTGTGTTTGTTAGTTTGTGAGACTATAGGTGTCTGTGAGTGTGCGATTGTTGATATGTGTTTGTGTGAGTCTGTGTGTGTCGGGCAGTGGGTGAGTTTGTGATAGTGTGAGAGGATTGCTTACTTTATTGTGTGTGCTTTGGTGAGCATATATTTGTTGGTGTTTCTGTGAGCGTGTTTGTGAGAGCGGAGGTATGTGAGTGGAAGTGTGACTCTGAATGTGTGACTGTGTGTGTTTGTGATAGTATGAGTGCATGTGAATATTTGTTAATATTTGAGTGTGCTTGTGTGTGTGTTTCAGTGGTCAGTAAGTATGTGTGTGTGTGTTTGTGAGTTTTTGTGAGTGTGTTTGTAGGTGTGGGAGTGTGGGAGAAGGTTTTATTTTGTGACAGTGTGTGTTTGCTAATGTGTCTGAATGTCTGAATGATTGTGTGACTGTACGTGTTTGTGAGAGAGTGTGCGTGTGGTAGTGTGTGTGTACGAATGTGTGAGTGTGTCTGATTATGAGTATGAGTGTGTCAGAGTACCTGAGTGTGTGTTTAAATGTGATTGTGAGAGTGCTGGTGAGTGGGAGTGTGCGGGTGTGTATATGGCTGTGCTATTGTTTGAGAGAGTGTGTGATGGTATGTGAGGATGGGTGTGAGTTTGTCTATGTTTAGGTGTGAGAGTGTGTGTGAGTGTGTGTTAGTGTGTGATGCTGTGTGACATTATGTGTTTGTGTGAGTGTAGTTGTGTCAGAGAGGGTGTGCGAATATTCATTTTTGAATGTGTGAACGAGTGTGAGCCTTTGTGTGATGGTGTGTGTGAGTGAGTGTTTCTGTTTGCCATTATGTGTGTGATTGTGTGAATGAGTGTGACCAGTTAGAAATTTATCTGTGTGTGTACTTGTGTGAGTGTATATGACAGTGAGATTGTGAGCAGGTGTGAGTCTGTGAGGGTGTGTTTGTGTGTGTGAGAGTGTGTGTGATGGTGTGCTTGATGTGCGTCTGTGCATTTGTGTCTGCGTACATGTGAGTAATTTTGTGACAGTGTGTACAACTGTGTGTATTCTGGTGTGTGCCTGTGTGAGTGTGTGATTTTGTGTGGTTTTCAGTGAGTGAGCATGTGTTTGAGAGTGTGAGTGTCCAAGGGGCTGTGTGTGTTGTGTGAGAGTGTGAAAGGTGATAGTATGTGATTGTGTGTGAGATAATATGAGCAGGTGTGTTTGAGTGTTTAAGTGAGTGTGTGTTTGTGATAGAGTAGCTTGAGTGTGTGTGTTACACTGTGTGTATGAGTGACTGTGTGCTTCTGTTTACACGAGAGTGTGTGTGAGTGTGTGTTCGTGTTTGCAGGTGTGGAAGTGAGAGATAGACTGTGTGACTGTGTGAGTGTGTGTGATTGTGTGATTGTATGTGAATAGTTGTGAGGGTATGTATGCACGTGTGTGTGAATGTGAGTGAATGTGCACAAGTGCGTATGTGAGTGTTTTACTCTTCAGGTATGCATAAGGATGAATATATCAGTGAGTGTGAGTGTCAGTGGGACTTTGAGTGTGCGTGAGTGTGAGAGACAGTATGTCTGAGCATGTGTGTAAGTGTGTGTTCTAAAGAGTGTTTTTGAATGTGTGTGCGTGTGTAAATTGTATGAATGTCTGAGAGTGACAGCACAAAAGACGAATGTCTGTGTGTGTGAACACTTGTGTGTATATGAGAGTCTGTGTAAGTGCGTTTGCTGGTGTGCTAGTGTGTGTGTAGGTGTCTGAGTGTGAGAAAATGAGAGTTTGTGAGTGTGTATTCGAGAATGTTGCAGATTTTGTGTGATTGTGTTATTTTGCTTGAATGCGTGTGTTTGAGTGTCTGTGTGGTTGCTTTCACATGTGTGATGTTTGCTTGTGTGTGTGAGTGTGTGGGTCTGTGTGTGCGTCTGCTTGTGTGTCAGTGTGAGAGTGTGAGGGGAATGGGGTGAATTATGATGCAAGGGTGCCTAACATGTTTGGAAGCGAAATGGGCATTCTCTGAGATAACGGAAAGCGACAGAACATGGTGGGAGACTATATATAGGAGTGCAATGTTGTCGAATGGTTTGGAAAGTGCTGCAATGTGACGCAGTAGATGGTTCCTGTGTGTTTTGGAAGAGAACGGATCCTTCTTTGATGGAAAGAAACGCAGTAGAACGTGGTGGATTGTTGTAGAATGCAGTGGAATGTTGTGTAATGGAGAGCATTGTGATGAAGTGGAGAGAAAGTGAGTGGTTTGGACACGAGAGTAGCCTTCTTTCATGGAATGGAATGCAATACATGTTGATGGATTTTTGGGTACGATAGTAGAAAATTGTGGAATGGAGTGAAATGTAGTGCAATAGACGGTTGAGGACCTTGTTTTATGCGAACGGTTGTATGTGTGTGTGACTGTGCAGCTGTGTGCGTTTGTGTGAGTGATTGTCATAGAGAGTGTGAGTGTGGAAGAGAGCGTGTGCATGATTGTGAGGGAGGTGTTGTGTGAGTGCACATGTGTGTGAAAGGCTGAGTGTGAGTGGGTTTATGGGAGTGTGTGTGAGCATGCTTATGTGAGAGTGAATATGAGGGATTACATGTGCGTTTGTGAGTGTATGAGAATGTGTGGGTGTGTGTGATACTGTGAGCCTGTGTGAGTACATGTATGAGTGTGAGAAAATGTGTGAGAATGTGAGTGAGTACATGTGAGTCTGAGTGAGGATATGTCAGTGTGACAGTGACTATGTCAGGTGTGTAGGTCTGCACATGTGTTTGGGTCTGTGTACATGTGTGTGTTTGTTAGTTTGTGAGACTATAGGTGTCTGTGAGTGTGCGATTGTTGATATGTGTTTGTGTGAGTCTGTGTGTGTCGGGCAGTGGGTGAGTTTGTGATAGTGTGAGAGGATTGCTTACTTTATTGTGTGTGCTTTGGTGAGCATATATTTGTTGGTGTTTCTGTGAGCGTGTTTGTGAGAGCGGAGGTATGTGAGTGGAAGTGTGACTCTGAATGTGTGACTGTGTGTGTTTGTGATAGTATGAGTGCATGTGAATATTTGTTAATATTTGAGTGTGCTTGTGTGTGTGTTTCAGTGGTCAGTAAGTATGTGTGTGTGTGTTTGTGAGTTTTTGTGAGTGTGTTTGTAGGTGTGGGAGTGTGGGAGAAGTGTTATTTTGTGACAGTGTGTGTTTGCTAATGTGTCTGAATGTCTGAATGATTGTGTGACTGTACGTGTTTGTGAGAGAGTGTGCGTGTGGTAGTGTGTGTGTACGAATGTGTGAGTGTGTCTGATTATGAGTATGAGTGTGTCAGAGTACCTGAGTGTGTGTTTAAATGTGATTGTGAGAGTGCTGGTGAGTGGGAGTGTGCGGGTGTGTATATGGCTGTGCTATTGTTTGAGAGAGTGTGTGATGGTATGTGAGGATGGGTGTGAGTTTGTCTATGTTTAGGTGTGAGAGTGTGTGTGAGTGTGTGTTAGTGTGTGATGCTGTGTGACATTATGTGTTTGTGTGAGTGTAGTTGTGTCAGAGAGGGTGTGCGAATATTCATTTTTGAATGTGTGAACGAGTGTGAGCCTTTGTGTGATGGTGTGTGTGAGTGAGTGTTTCTGTTTGCCATTATGTGTGTGATTGTGTGAATGAGTGTGACCAGTTAGAAATTTATCTGTGTGTGTACTTGTGTGAGTGTATATGACAGTGAGATTGTGAGCAGGTGTGAGTCTGTGAGGGTGTGTTTGTGTGTGTGAGAGTGTGTGTGATGGTGTGCTTGATGTGCGTCTGTGCATTTGTGTCTGCGTACATGTGAGTAATTTTGTGACAGTGTGTACAACTGTGTGTATTCTGGTGTGTGCCTGTGTGAGTGTGTGATTTTGTGTGGTTTTCAGTGAGTGAGCATGTGTTTGAGAGTGTGAGTGTCCAAGGGGCTGTGTGTGTTGTGTGAGAGTGTGAAAGGTGATAGTATGTGATTGTGTGTGAGATAATATGAGCAGGTGTGTTTGAGTGTTTAAGTGAGTGTGTGTTTGTGATAGAGTAGCTTGAGTGTGTGTGTTACACTGTGTGTATGAGTGACTGTGTGCTTCTGTTTACACGAGAGTGTGTGTGAGTGTGTGTTCGTGTTTGCAGGTGTGGAAGTGAGAGATAGACTGTGTGACTGTGTGAGTGTGTGTGATTGTGTGATTGTATGTGAATAGTTGTGAGGGTATGTATGCACGTGTGTGTGAATGTGAGTGAATGTGCACAAGTGCGTATGTGAGTGTTTTACTCTTCAGGTATGCATAAGGATGAATATATCAGTGAGTGTGAGTGTCAGTGGGACTTTGAGTGTGCGTGAGTGTGAGAGACAGTATGTCTGAGCATGTGTGTAAGTGTGTGTTCTAAAGAGTGTTTTTGAATGTGTGTGCGTGTGTAAATTGTATGAATGTCTGAGAGTGACAGCACAAAAGACGAATGTCTGTGTGTGTGAACACTTGTGTGTATATGAGAGTCTGTGTAAGTGCGTTTGCTGGTGTGCTAGTGTGTGTGTAGGTGTCTGAGTGTGAGAAAATGAGAGTTTGTGAGTGTGTATTCGAGAATGTTGCAGATTTTGTGTGATTGTGTTATTTTGCTTGAATGCGTGTGTTTGAGTGTCTGTGTGGTTGCTTTCACATGTGTGATGTTTGCTTGTGTGTGTGAGTGTGTGGGTCTGTGTGTGCGTCTGCTTGTGTGTCAGTGTGAGAGTGTGAGGGGAATGGGGTGAATTATGATGCAAGGGTGCCTAACATGTTTGGAAGCGAAATGGGCATTCTCTGAGATAACGGAAAGCGACAGAACATGGTGGGAGACTATATATAGGAGTGCAATGTTGTCGAATGGTTTGGAAAGTGCTGCAATGTGACGCAGTAGATGGTTCCTGTGTGTTTTGGAAGAGAACGGATCCTTCTTTGATGGAAAGAAACGCAGTAGAACGTGGTGGATTGTTGTAGAATGCAGTGGAATGTTGTGTAATGGAGAGCATTGTGATGAAGTGGAGAGAAAGTGAGTGGTTTGGAAACGAGAGTAGCCTTCTTTCATGGAATGGAATGCAATACATGTTGATGGATTTTTGGGTACGATAGTAGAAAATTGTGGAATGGAGTGAAATGTAGTGCAATAGACGGTTGAGGACCTTGTTTTATGCGAACGGTTGTATGTGTGTGTGACTGTGCAGCTGTGTGCGTTTGTGTGAGTGATTGTCATAGAGAGTGTGAGTGTGGAAGAGAGCGTGTGCATGATTGTGAGGGAGGTGTTGTGTGAGTGCACATGTGTGTGAAAGGCTGAGTGTGAGTGGGTTTATGGGAGTGTGTGTGAGCATGCTTATGTGAGAGTGAATATGAGGGATTACATGTGCGTTTGTGAGTGTATGAGAATGTGTGGGTGTGTGTGATACTGTGAGCCTGTGTGAGTACATGTATGAGTGTGAGAAAATGTGTGAGAATGTGAGTGAGTACATGTGAGTCTGAGTGAGGATATGTCAGTGTGACAGTGACTATGTCAGGTGTGTAGGTCTGCACATGTGTTTGGGTCTGTGTACATGTGTGTGTTTGTTAGTTTGTGAGACTATAGGTGTCTGTGAGTGTGCGATTGTTGATATGTGATTGTGTGAGTCTGTGTGTGTCGGGCAGTGGGTGAGTTTGTGATAGTGTGAGAGGATTGCTTACTTTATTGTGTGTGCTTTGGTGAGCATATATTTGTTGGTGTTTCTGTGAGCGTGTTTGTGAGAGCGGAGGTATGTGAGTGGAAGTGTGACTCTGAATGTGTGACTGTGTGTGTTTGTGATAGTATGAGTGCATGTGAATATTTGTTAATATTTGAGTGTGCTTGTGTGTGTGTTTCAGTGGTCAGTAAGTATGTGTGTGTGTGTTTGTGAGTTTTTGTGAGTGTGTTTGTAGGTGTGGGAGTGTGGGAGAAGTTTTATTTTGTGACAGTGTGTGTTTGCTAATGTGTCTGAATGTCTGAATAATTGTGTGACTGTACGTGTTTGTGAGTGAGTGTGCGTGTGGTAGTGTGTGTGTACGAATGTGTGAGTGTGTCTGATTATGAGTATGAGTGTGTCAGAGTACCTGAGTGTGTGTTTAAATGTGATTGTGAGAGTGCTGGTGAGTGGGAGTGTGCGGGTGTGTATATGGCTGTGCTATTGTTTGAGAGAGTGTGTGATGGTATGTGAGGATGGGTATGAGTTTGTCTATGTTTAGGTGTGAGAGTGTGTGTGAGTGTGTGTTAGTGTGTGATGCTGTGTGACATTATGTGTTTGTGTGAGTGTAGTTGTGTCAGAGAGGGTGTGCGAATATTCATTTTTGAATGTGTGAACGAGTGTGAGCCTTTGTGTGATGGTGTGTGTGAGTGAGTGTTTCTGTTTGCCATTATGTGTGTGATTGTGAGAATGAGTGTGACCAGTTAGAAATTTATCTGTGTGCGTACTTGTGTGAGTGTATATGACAGTGAGATTGTGAGCAGGTGTGAGTCTGTGAGTGTGTGTTTGTGTGTGTGAGAGTGTGTGTGATGGTGTGCTTGATGTGCGTCTGTGCATTTGTGTCTGCGTACATGTGAGTAATTTTGGGACAGTGTGTACAACTGTGTGTATTCTGGTGTGTGCCTGTGTGAGTGTGTGATTTTGTGTGGTTTTCAGTGAGTGAGCATGTGTTTGAGAGTGTGAGTGCCCAAGGGGCTGTGTGTGTTGTGTGAGAGTGTGAAAGGTGATAGTATGTGATTGTGTGTGAGTTAATATGAGCAGGTGTGTTTGAGTGTTTAAGTGAGTGTGTGTTTGTGATAGAGTAGCTTGAGTGTGTGTGTTACACTGTGTGTATGAGTGACTGTGTGCTTCTGTTTACACGAGAGTGTGTGTGAGTGTGTGTGAGTGTTTGCAGGTGTGGAAGTGAGAGATAGACTGTGTGACTGTGTGAGTGTGTGTGATTGTGTGATTGTATGTGAATAGTTGTGAGGGTATGTATGCACGTGTGTGTGAATGTGAGTGTTTGAATGTGCACAAGTGCGTATGTGAGTGTGTTACTGTTCAGGTATGCATAAGGATGAATATATCAGTGAGTGTGAGTGTCAGTGGGACTTTGAGTGTGCGTGAGTGTGAGAGACAGTATGTCTGAGCATGTGTGTGTAAGTGTGTGTTCTAAAGACTGTTTTTGAATGTGTGTGCGTGTGTAAATTGTATGAATGTGTGAGAGTGACAGCACAAAAGACGAATGTCTGTGTGTGTGAACATTTGTGTGTATATGAGAATCTGTGTAAGTGCGTTTGCTGGTGTGCTAGTGTGTGTGTAGGTGTCTGAGTGTGAGAAAATGAGAGTTTGTGAGTGTGTATTCGAGAATGTTGCAGCTTTTGTGTGATTGTGTTATTTTGCTTGAATGCGTGTGTTTGAGTGTCTGTGTGGTTGCTTTCACATGTGTGATGTTTGCTTGTGTGTGTGAGTGTGTGGGTCTGTGTGTGCGTCTGCTTGTGTGTCAGTGTGAGAGTGTGAGGGGAATGGGGTGAATTATGATGCAAGGGTGCCTAACATGTTTGGAAGCGAAATGGGCATTCTCTGAGATAACGGAAAGCGACAGAACATGGTGGGAGACTATATATAGGAGTGCAATGTTGTCGAATGGTTTGGAAAGTGCTGCAATGTGACGCAGTAGATGGTTCCTGTGTGTTTTGGAAGAGAACGGATCCTTCTTTGATGGAAAGAAACGCAGTAGAACGTGGTGGATTGTTGTAGAATGCAGTGGAATGTTGTGTAATGGAGAGCATTGTGATGAAGTGGAGAGAAAGTGAGTGGTTTGGACACGAGAGTAGCCTTCTTTCATGGAATGGAATGCAATACATGTTGATGGATTTTTGGGTACGATAGTAGAAAATTGTGGAATGGAGTGAAATGTAGTGCAATAGACGGTTGAGGACCTTGTTTTATGCGAACGGTTGTATGTGTGTGTGACTGTGCAGCTGTGTGCGTTTGTGTGAGTGATTGTCATAGAGAGTGTGAGTGTGGAAGAGAGCGTGTGCATGATTGTGAGGGAGGTGTTGTGTGAGTGCACATGTGTGTGAAAGGCTGAGTGTGAGTGTGTTTATGGGAGTGTGTGTGAGCATGCTTATGTGAGAGTGAATATGAGGGATTACATGTGCGTTTGTGAGTGTATGAGAATGTGTGGGTGTGTGTGATACTGTGAGCCTGTGTGAGTACATGTATGAGTGTGAGAAAATGTGTGAGAATGTGAGTGAGTACATGTGAGTCTGAGTGAGGATATGTCAGTGTGACAGTGACTATGTCAGGTGTGTAGGTCTGCACATGTGTTTGGGTCTATGTACATGTGTGTGTTTGTTAGTTTGTGAGACTATAGGTGTCTGTGAGTGTGCGATTGTTGATATGTGATTGTGTGAGTCTGTGTGTGTCGGGCAGTGGGTGAGTTTGTGATAGTGTGAGAGGATTGCTTACTTTATTGTGTGTGCTTTGGTGAGCATATATTTGTTGGTGTTTCTGTGAGCGTGTTTGTGAGAGCGGAGGTATGTGAGTGGAAGTGTGACTCTGAATGTGTGACTGTGTGTGTTTGTGATAGTATGAGTGCATGTGAATATTTGTTAATATTTGAGTGTGCTTGTGTGTGTGTTTCAGTGGTCAGTAAGTATGTGTGTGTGTGTTTGTGAGTTTTTGTGAGTGTGTTTGTAGGTGTGGGAGTGTGGGAGAAGTTTTATTTTGTGACAGTGTGTGTTTGCTAATGTGTCTGAATGTCTGAATAATTGTGTGACTGTACGTGTTTGTGAGTGAGTGTGCGTGTGGTAGTGTGTGTGTACGAATGTGTGAGTGTGTCTGATTATGAGTATGAGTGTGTCAGAGTACCTGAGTGTGTGTTTAAATGTGATTGTGAGAGTGCTGGTGAGTGGGAGTGTGCGGGTGTGTATATGGCTGTGCTATTGTTTGAGAGAGTGTGTGATGGTATGTGAGGATGGGTGTGAGTTTGTCTGTTTAGGTGTGAGAGTGTGTGTGAGTGTGTGTTAGTGTGTGATGCTGTGTGACATTATGTGTTTGTGTGAGTGTAGTTGTGTCAGAGAGGGTGTGCGAATATTCATTTTTGAATGTGTGAACGAGTGTGAGCCTTTGTGTGATGGTGTGTGTGAGTGAGTGTTTCTGTTTGCCATTATGTGTGTGATTGTGTGAATGAGTGTGACCAGTTAGAAATTTATCTGTGTGTGTACTTGTGTGAGTGTATATGACAGTGAGATTGTGAGCAGGTGTGAGTCTGTGAGTGTGTGTTTGTGTGTGTGAGAGTGTGTGTGATGGTGTGCTTGATGTGCGTCTGTGCATTTGTGTCTGCGTACATGTGAGTAATTTTGGGACAGTGTGTACAACTGTGTGTATTCTGGTGTGTGCCTGTGTGAGTGTGTGATTTTGTGTGGTTTTCAGTGAGTGAGCATGTGTTTGAGAGTGTGAGTGTCCAAGGGGCTGTGTGTGTTGTGTGAGAGTGTGAAAGGTGATAGTATGTGATTGTGTGTGAGTTAATATGAGCAGGTGTGTTTGAGTGTTTAAGTGAGTGTGTGTTTGTGATAGAGTAGCTTGAGTGTGTGTGTTACACTGTGTGTATGAGTGACTGTGTGCTTCTGTTTACACGAGAGTGTGTGTGAGTGTGTGTTCGTGTTTGCAGGTGTGGAAGTGAGAGATAGACTGTGTGACTGTGTGAGTGTGTGTGATTGTGTGATTGTATGTGAATAGTTGTGAGGGAATGTATGCACGTGTGTGTGAATGTGAGTGTTTGAATGTGCACAAGTGCGTATGTGAGTGTGTTACTGTTCAGGTATGCATAAGGATGAATATATCAGTGAGTGTGAGTGTCAGTGGGACTTTGAGTGTGCGTGAGTGTGAGAGACAGTATGTCTGAGCATGTGTGTGTAAGTGTGTGTTCTAAAGACTGTTTTTGAATGTGTGTGCGTGTGTAAATTGTATGAATGTGTGAGAGTGACAGCACACAAGACGAATGTCTGTGTGTGTGAACATTTGTGTGTATATGAGAATCTGTGTAAGTGCGTTTGCTGGTGTGCTAGTGTGTGTGTAGGTGTCTGAGTGTGAGAAAATGAGAGTTTGTGAGTGTGTATTCGAGAATGTTGCAGCTTTTGTGTGATTGTGTTATTTTGCTTGAATGCGTGTGTTTGAGTGTCTGTGTGGTTGCTTTCACATGTGTGATGTTTGCTTGTGTGTGTGAGTGTGTGGGTCTGTGTGTGCATCTGCTTGTGTGTCAGTGTGAGAGTGTGAGGGGAATGGGGTGAATTATGATGCAAGGGTGCCTAACATGTTTGGAAGCGAAATGGGCATTCTCTGAGATAACGGAAAGCGACAGAACATGGTGGGAGACTATATATAGGAGTGCAATGTTGTCGAATGGTTTGGAAAGTGCTGCAATGTGACGCAGTAGATGGTTCCTGTGTGTTTTGGAAGAGAACGGATCCTTCTTTGATGGAAAGAAACGCAGTAGAACGTGGTGGATTGTTGTAGAATGCAGTGGAATGTTGTGTAATGGAGAGCATTGTGATGAAGTGGAGAGAAAGTGAGTGGTTTGGACACGAGAGTAGCCTTCTTTCATGGAATGGAATGCAATACATGTTGATGGATTTTTGGGTACGATAGTAGAAAATTGTGGAATGGAGTGAAATGTAGTGCAATAGACGGTTGAGGACCTTGTTTTATGCGAACGGTTGTATGTGTGTGTGACTGTGCAGCTGTGTGCGTTTGTGTGAGTGATTGTCATAGAGAGTGTGAGTGTGGAAGAGAGCGTGTGCATGATTGTGAGGGAGGTGTTGTGTGAGTGCACATGTGTGTGAAAGGCTGAGTGTGAGTGTGTTTATGGGAGTGTGTGTGAGCATGCTTATGTGAGAGTGAATATGAGGGATTACATGTGCGTTTGTGAGTGTATGAGAATGTGTGGGTGTGTGTGATACTGTGAGCCTGTGTGAGTACATGTATGAGTGTGAGAAAATGTGTGAGAATGTGAGTGAGTACATGTGAGTCTGAGTGAGGATATGTCAGTGTGACAGTGACTATGTCAGGTGTGTAGGTCTGCACATGTGTTTGGGTCTGTGTACATGTGTGTGTTTGTTAGTTTGTGAGACTATAGGTGTCTGTGAGTGTGCGATTGTTGATATGTGATTGTGTGAGTCTGTGTGTCGGGCAGTGGGTGAGTTTGTGATAGTGTGAGAGGATTGCTTACTTTATTGTGTGTGCTTTGGTGAGCATATATTTGTTGGTGTTTCTGTGAGCGTGTTTGTGAGAGCGGAGGTATGTGAGTGGAAGTGTGACTCTGAATGTGTGACTGTGTGTGTTTGTGATAGTATGAGTGCATGTGAATATTTGTTAATATTTGAGTGTGCTTGTGTGTGTGTTTCAGTGGTCAGTAAGTATGTGTGTGTGTGTTTGTGAGTTTTTGTGAGTGTGTTTGTAGGTGTGGGAGTGTGGGAGAAGTGTTATTTTGTGACAGTGTGTGTTTGCCAATGTGTCTGAATGTCTGAATAATTGTGTGACTGTACGTGTTTGTGAGTGAGTGTGCGTGTGTAAGTGTGTGTGTACGAATGTGTGAGTGTGTCTGATTATGAGTATGAGTGTGTCAGATTACCTGAGTGTGTGTTTAAATGTGATTGTGAGAGTGCTGGTGAGTGGGAGTGTGCGGGTGTGTATATGGCTGTGCTATTGTTTGAGAGAGTGTGTGATGGTATGTGAGGATGGGTGTGAGTTTGTCTATGTTTAGGTGTGATAGTGTGTGTGAGTGTGTGTTAGTGTGTGATGCTGTGTGACATTATGTGTTTATGTGAGTGTAGTTGTGTCAGAGAGGGTGTGCGAATATTCATTTTTGAATGTGTGAACGAGTGTGAGCCTTTGTGTGATGGTGTGTGTGAGTGAGTGTTTCTGTTTGCCATTATGTGTGTGATTGTGTGAATGAGTGTGACCAGTTAGAAATTTATCTGTGTGTGTACTTGTGTGAGTGTATATAACAGTGAGATTGTGAGGAGGTGTGAGTCTGTGAGAGTGTGTTTGTGTGTGTGAGAGTGTGTGTGATGGTGTGCTTGATGTGCGTCTGTGCATTTGTGTCTGCGTACATGTGAGTAATTTTGTGACAGTGTGTACAACTGTGTGTATTCTGGTGTGTGCCTGTGTGAGTGTGTGATTTTGTGTGGTTTTCAGTGAGTGAGCATGTGTTTGAGAGTGTGAGTGTCCAAGGGGCTGTGTGTGTTGTGTGAGAGTGTGAAAGGTGATAGTATGTGATTGTGTGTGAGTTAATATGAGCAGGTGTGTTTGAGTGTTTAAGTGAGTGTGTGTTTGTGATAGAGTAGCTTGAGTGTGTGTGTTACACTGTGTGTATGAGTGACTGTGTGCTTCTGTTTACACGAGAGTGTGTGTGAGTGTGTGTTCGTGTTTGCAGGTGTGGAAGTGAGAGATAGACTGTGTGACTGTGTGAGTGTGTGTGATTGTGTGATTGTATGTGAATAGTTGTGAGGGTATGTATGCACGTGTGTGTGAATGTGAGTGTTTGAATGTGCACAAGTGCGTATGTGAGTGTGTTACTGTTCAGGTATGCATAAGGATGAATATATCAGTGAGTGTGAGTGTCAGTGGGACTTTGAGTGTGCGTGAGTGTGAGAGACAGTATGTCTGAGCATGTGTGTGTAAGTGTGTGTTCTAAAGACTGTTTTTGAATGTGTGTGCGTGTGTAAATTGTATGAATGTGTGAGAGTGACAGCACAAAAGACGAATGTCTGTGTGTGTGAACATTTGTGTGTATATGAGAATCTGTGTAAGTGCGTTTGCTGGTGTGCTAGTGTGTGTGTAGGTGTCTGAGTGTGAGAAAATGAGAGTTTGTGAGTGTGTATTCGAGAATGTTGCAGCTTTTGTGTGATTGTGTTATTTTGCTTGAATGCGTGTGTTTGAGTGTCTGTGTGGTTGCTTTCACATGTGTGATGTTTGCTTGTGTGTGTGAGTGTGTGGGTCTGTGTGTGCGTCTGCTTGTGTGTCAGTGTGAGAGTGTGAGGGGAATGGGGTGAATTATGATGCAAGGGTGCCTAACATGTTTGGAAGCGAAATGGGCATTCTCTGAGATAACGGAAAGCGACAGAACATGGTGGGAGACTATATATAGGAGTGCAATGTTGTCGAATGGTTTGGAAAGTGCTGCAATGTGACGCAGTAGATGGTTCCTGTGTGTTTTGGAAGAGAACGGATCCTTCTTTGATGGAAAGAAACGCAGTAGAACGTGGTGGATTGTTGTAGAATGCAGTGGAATGTTGTGTAATGGAGAGCATTGTGATGAAGTGGAGAGAAAGTGAGTGGTTTGGACACGAGAGTAGCCTTCTTTCATGGAATGGAATGCAATACATGTTGATGGATTTTTGGGTACGATAGTAGAAAATTGTGGAATGGAGTGAAATGTAGTGCAATAGACGGTTGAGGACCTTGTTTTATGCGAACGGTTGTATGTGTGTGTGACTGTGCAGCTGTGTGCGTTTGTGTGAGTGATTGTCATAGAGAGTGTGAGTGTGGAAGAGAGCGTGTGCATGATTGTGAGGGAGGTGTTGTGTGAGTGCACATGTGTGTGAAAGGCTGAGTGTGAGTGTGTTTATGGGAGTGTGTGTGAGCATGCTTATGTGAGAGTGAATATGAGGGATTACATGTGCGTTTGTGAGTGTATGAGAATGTGTGGGTGTGTGTGATACTGTGAGCCTGTGTGAGTACATGTATGAGTGTGAGAAAATGTGTGAGAATGTGAGTGAGTACATGTGAGTCTGAGTGAGGATATGTCAGTGTGACAGTGACTATGTCAGGTGTGTAGGTCTGCACATGTGTTTGGGTCTATGTACATGTGTGTGTTTGTTAGTTTGTGAGACTATAGGTGTCTGTGAGTGTGCGATTGTTGATATGTGATTGTGTGAGTCTGTGTGTGTCGGGCAGTGGGTGAGTTTGTGATAGTGTGAGAGGATTGCTTACTTTATTGTGTGTGCTTTGGTGAGCATATATTTGTTGGTGTTTCTGTGAGCGTGTTTGTGAGAGCGGAGGTATGTGAGTGGAAGTGTGACTCTGAATGTGTGACTGTGTGTGTTTGTGATAGTATGAGTGCATGTGAATATATGTTAATATTTGAGTGTGCTTGTGTGTGTGTTACAGTGGTCAGTAAGTATGTGTGTGTGTGTTTGTGAGTTTTTGTGAGTGTGTTTGTAGGTGTGGGAGTGTGGGAGAAGTGTTATTTTGTGACAGTGTGTGTTTGCTAATGTGTCTGAATGTCTGAATAATTGTGTGACTGTACGTGTTTGTGAGTGAGTGTGCGTGTGGTAGTGTGTGTGTACGAATGTGTGAGTGTGTCTGATTATGAGTATGAGTGTGTCAGAGTACCTGAGTGTGTGTTTAAATGTGATTGTGAGAGTGCTGGTGAGTGGGAGTGTGCGGGTGTGTATATGGCTGTGCTATTGTTTGAGAGAGTGTGTGATGGTATGTGAGGATGGGTGTGAGTTTGTCTATGTTTAGGTGTGAGAGTGTGTGTGAGTGTGTGTTAGTGTGTGATGCTGTGTGACATTATGTGTTTGTGTGAGTGTAGTTGTGTCAGAGAGGGTGTGCGAATATTCATTTTTGAATGTGTGAACGAGTGTGAGCCTTTGTGTGATGGTGTGTGTGAGTGAGTGTTTCTGTTTGCCATTATGTGTGTGATTGTGTGAATGAGTGTGACCAGTTAGAAATTTATCTGTGTGCGTACTTGTGTGAGTGTATATGACAGTGAGATTGTGAGCAGGTGTGAGTCTGTGAGTGTGTGTTTGTGTGTGTGAGAGTGTGTGTGATGGTGTGCTTGATGTGCGTCTGTGCATTTGTGTCTGCGTACATGTGAGTAATTTTGGGACAGTGTGTACAACTGTGTGTATTCTGGTGTGTGCCTGTGTGAGTGTGTGATTTTGTGTGGTTTTCAGTGAGTGAGCATGTGTTTGAGAGTGTGAGTGCCCAAGGGGCTGTGTGTGTTGTGTGAGAGTGTGAAAGGTGATAGTATGTGATTGTGTGTGAGTTAATATGAGCAGGTGTGTTTGAGTGTTTAAGTGAGTGTGTGTTTGTGATAGAGTAGATTGAGTGGGTGTGTTACACTGTGTGTATGAGTGACTGTGTGCTTCTGTTTACACGAGAGTGTGTGTGAGTGTGTGTGAGTGTTTGCAGGTGTGGAAGTGAGAGATAGACTGTGTGACTGTGTGAGTGTGTGTGATTGTGTGATTGTATGTGAATAGTTGTGAGGGAATGTATGCACGTGTGTGTGAATGTGAGTGTTTGAATGTGCACAAGTGCGTATGTGAGTGTGTTACTGTTCAGGTATGCATAAGGATGAATATATCAGTGAGTGTGAGTGTCAGTGGGACTTTGAGTGTGCGTGAGTGTGAGAGACAGTATGTCTGAGCATGTGTGTGTAAGTGTGTGTTCTAAAGACTGTTTTTGAATGTGTGTGCGTGTGTAAATTGTATGAATGTGTGAGAGTGACAGCACAAAAGACGAATGTCTGTGTGTGTGAACATTTGTGTGTATATGAGAATCTGTGTAAGTGCGTTTGCTGGTGTGCTAGTGTGTGTGTAGGTGTCTGAGTGTGAGAAAATGAGAGTTTGTGAGTGTGTATTCGAGAATGTTGCAGCTTTTGTGTGATTGTGTTATTTTGCTTGAATGCGTGTGTTTGAGTGTCTGTGTGGTTGCTTTCACATGTGTGATGTTTGCTTGTGTGTGTGAGTGTGTGGGTCTGTGTGTGCGTCTGCTTGTGTGTCAGTGTGAGAGTGTGAGGGGAATGGGGTGAATTATGATGCAAGGGTGCCTAACATGTTTGGAAGCGAAATGGGCATTCTCTGAGATAACGGAAAGCGACAGAACATGGTGGGAGACTATATATAGGAGTGCAATGTTGTCGAATGGTTTGGAAAGTGCTGCAATGTGACGCAGTAGATGGTTCCTGTGTGTTTTGGAAGAGAACGGATCCTTCTTTGATGGAAAGAAACGCAGTAGAACGTGGTGGATTGTTGTAGAATGCAGTGGAATGTTGTGTAATGGAGAGCATTGTGATGAAGTGGAGAGAAAGTGAGTGGTTTGGACACGAGAGTAGCCTTCTTTCATGGAATGGAATGCAATACATGTTGATGGATTTTTGGGTACGATAGTAGAAAATTGTGGAATGGAGTGAAATGTAGTGCAATAGACGGTTGAGGACCTTGTTTTATGCGAACGGTTGTATGTGTGTGTGACTGTGCAGCTGTGTGCGTTTGTGTGAGTGATTGTCATAGAGAGTGTGAGTGTGGAAGAGAGCGTGTGCATGATTGTGAGGGAGGTGTTGTGTGAGTGCACATGTGTGTGAAAGGCTGAGTGTGAGTGTGTTTATGGGAGTGTGTGTGAGCATGCTTATGTGAGAGTGAATATGAGGGATTACATGTGCGTTTGTGAGTGTATGAGAATGTGTGGGTGTGTGTGATACTGTGAGCCTGTGTGAGTACATGTATGAGTGTGAGAAAATGTGTGAGAATGTGAGTGAGTACATGTGAGTCTGAGTGAGGATATGTCAGTGTGACAGTGACTATGTCAGGTGTGTAGGTCTGCACATGTGTTTGGGTCTATGTACATGTGTGTGTTTGTTAGTTTGTGAGACTATAGGTGTCTGTGAGTGTGCGATTGTTGATATGTGATTGTGTGAGTCTGTGTGTGTCGGGCAGTGGGTGAGTTTGGGATAGTGTGAGAGGATTGCTTACTTTATTGTGTGTGCTTTGGTGAGCATATATTTGTTGGTGTTTCTGTGAGCGTGTTTGTGAGAGCGGAGGTATGTGAGTGGAAGTGTGACTCTGAATGTGTGACTGTGTGTGTTTGTGATAGTATGAGTGCATGTGAATATTTGTTAATATTTGAGTGTGCTTGTGTGTGTGTTTCAGTGGTCAGTAAGTATGTGTGTGTGTGTTTGTGAGTTTTTGTGAGTGTGTTTGTAGGTGTGGGAGTGTGGGAGAAGTGTTATTTTGTGACAGTGTGTGTTTGCTAATGTGTCTGAATGTCTGAATAATTGTGTGACTGTACGTGTTTGTGAGTGAGTGTGCGTGTGGTAGTGTGTGTGTACGAATGTGTGAGTGTGTCTGATTATGAGTATGAGTGTGTCAGAGTACCTGAGTGTGTGTTTAAATGTGATTGTGAGAGTGCTGGTGAGTGGGAGTGTGCGGGTGTGTATATGGCTGTGCTATTGTTTGAGAGAGTGTGTGATGGTATGTGAGGATGGGTATGAGTTTGTCTATGTTTAGGTGTGAGAGTGTGTGTGAGTGTGTGTTAGTGTGTGATGCTGTGTGACATTATGTGTTTGTGTGAGTGTAGTTGTGTCAGAGAGGGTGTGCGAATATTCATTTTTGAATGTGTGAACGAGTGTGAGCCTTTGTGTGATGGTGTGTGTGAGTGAGTGTTTCTGTTTGCCATTATGTGTGTGATTGTGTGAATGAGTGTGACCAGTTAGAAATTTATCTGTGTGCGTACTTGTGTGAGTGTATATGACAGTGAGATTGTGAGCAGGTGTGAGTCTGTGAGTGTGTGTTTGTGTGTGTGAGAGTGTGTGTGATGGTGTGCTTGATGTGCGTCTGTGCATTTGTGTCTGCGTACATGTGAGTAATTTTGGGACAGTGTGTACAACTGTGTGTATTCTGGTGTGTGCCTGTGTGAGTGTGTGATTTTGTGTGGTTTTCAGTGAGTGAGCATGTGTTTGAGAGTGTGAGTGCCCAAGGAGCTGTGTGTGTTGTGTGAGAGTGTGAAAGGTGATAGTATGTGATTGTGTGTGAGTTAATATGAGCAGGTGTGTTTGAGTGTTTAAGTGAGTGTGTGTTTGTGATAGAGTAGATTGAGTGGGTGTGTTACACTGTGTGTATGAGTGACTGTGTGCTTCTGTTTACACGAGAGTGTGTGTGAGTGTGTGTGAGTGTTTGCAGGTGTGGAAGTGAGAGATAGACTGTGTGACTGTGTGAGTGTGTGTGATTGTGTGATTGTATGTGAATAGTTGTGAGGGTATGTATGCACGTGTGTGTGAATGTGAGTGTTTGAATGTGCACAAGTGCGTATGTGAGTGTGTTACTGTTCAGGTATGCATAAGGATGAATATATCAGTGAGTGTGAGTGTCAGTGGGACTTTGAGTGTGCGTGAGAGTGAGAGACAGTATGTCTGAGCATGTGTGTGTAAGTGTGTGTTCTAAAGACTGTTTTTGAATGTGTGTGCGTGTGTAAATTGTATGAATGTCTGAGAGTGACAGCACACAAGACGAATGTCTGTGTGTGTGAACACTTGTGTGTATAGGAGAGACTGTGTAAGTGCGTTTGCTGGAGTGCTAGTGTGTGTGTAGGTGTCTGAGTGTGAGAAAATGAGAGTTTGTGAGTGTGTATTCGAGAATGTTGCAGCTTTTGTGTGATTGTGTTATTTTGCTTGAATGCGTGTGTTTGAGTGTCTGTGTGGTTGCTTTCACATGTGTGATGTTTGCTTGTGTGTGTGAGTGTGTGGGTCTGTGTGTGCGTCTGCTTGTGTGTCAGTGTGAGAGTGTGAGGGGAATGGGGTGAATTATGATGCAAGGGTGCCTAACATGTTTGGAAGCGAAATGGGCATTCTCTGAGATAACGGAAAGCGACAGAACATGGTGGGAGACTATATATAGGAGTGCAATGTTGTCGAATGGTTTGGAAAGTGCTGCAATGTGACGCAGTAGATGGTTCCTGTGTGTTTTGGAAGAGAACGGATCCTTCTTTGATGGAAAGAAACGCAGTAGAACGTGGTGGATTGTTGTAGAATGCAGTGGAATGTTGTGTAATGGAGAGCATTGTGATGAAGTGGAGAGAAAGTGAGTGGTTTGGACACGAGAGTAGCCTTCTTTCATGGAATGGAATGCAATACATGTTGATGGATTTTTGGGTACGATAGTAGAAAATTGTGGAATGGAGTGAAATGTAGTGCAATAGACGGTTGAGGACCTTGTTTTATGCGAACGGTTGTATGTGTGTGTGACTGTGCAGCTGTGTGCGTTTGTGTGAGTGATTGTCATAGAGAGTGTGAGTGTGGAAGAGAGCGTGTGCATGATTGTGAGGGAGGTGTTGTGTGAGTGCACATGTGTGTGAAAGGCTGAGTGTGAGTGTGTTTATGGGAGTGTGTGTGAGCATGCTTATGTGAGAGTGAATATGAGGGATTACATGTGCGTTTGTGAGTGTATGAGAATGTGTGGGTGTGTGTGATACTGTGAGCCTGTGTGAGTACATGTATGAGTGTGAGAAAATGTGTGAGAATGTGAGTGAGTACATGTGAGTCTGAGTGAGGATATGTCAGTGTGACAGTGACTATGTCAGGTGTGTAGGTCTGCACATGTGTTTGGGTCTGTGTACATGTGTGTGTTTGTTAGTTTGTGAGACTATAGGTGTCTGTGAGTGTGCGATTGTTGATATGTGTTTGTGTGAGTCTGTGTGTGTCGGGCAGTGGGTGAGTTTGTGATAGTGTGAGAGGATTGCTTACTTTATTGTGTGTGCTTTGGTGAGCATATATTTGTTGGTGTTTCTGTGAGCGTGTTTGTGAGAGCGGAGGTATGTGAGTGGAAGTGTGACTCTGAATGTGTGACTGTGTGTGTTTGTGATAGTATGAGTGCATGTGAATATTTGTTAATATTTGAGTGTGCTTGTGTGTGTGTTTCAGTGGTCAGTAAGTATGTGTGTGTGTGTTTGTGAGTTTTTGTGAGTGTGTTTGTAGGTGTGGGAGTGTGGGAGAAGGTTTTATTTTGTGACAGTGTGTGTTTGCTAATGTGTCTGAATGTCTGAATGATTGTGTGACTGTACGTGTTTGTGAGTGAGTGTGCGTGTGGTAGTGTGTGTGTACGAATGTGTGAGTGTGTCTGATTATGAGTATGAGTGTGTCAGAGTACCTGAGTGTGTGTTTAAATGTGATTGTGAGAGTGCTGGTGAGTGGGAGTGTGCGGGTGTGTATATGGCTGTGCTATTGTTTGAGAGAGTGCGTGATGGTATGTGAGGATGGGTGTGAGTTTGTCTATGTTTAGGTGTGAGAGTGTGTGTGAGTGTGTGTTAGTGTGTGATGCTGTGTGACATTATGTGTTTGTGTGAGTGTAGTTGTGTCAGAGAGGGTGTGCGAATATTCATTTTTGAATGTGTGAACGAGTGTGAGCCTTTGTGTGATGGTGTGTGTGAGTGAGTGTTTCTGTTTGCCATTATGTGTGTGATTGTGTGAATGAGTGTGACCAGTTAGAAATTTATCTGTGTGTGTACTTGTGTGAGTGTATATGACAGTGAGATTGTGAGCAGGTGTGAGTCTGTGAGAGTGTGTTTGTGTGTGTGAGAGTGTGTGTGATGGTGTGCTTGATGTGCGTCTGTGCATTTGTGTCTGCGTACATGTGAGTAATTTTGTGACAGTGTGTACAACTGTGTGTATTCTGGTGTGTGCCTGTGTGAGTGTGTGATTTTGTGTGGTTTTCAGTGAGTGAGCATGTGTTTGAGAGTGTGAGTGTCCAAGGGGCTGTGTGTGTTGTGTGAGAGTGTGAAAGGTGATAGTATGTGATTGTGTGTGAGATAATATGAGCAGGTGTGTTTGAGTGTTTAAGTGAGTGTGTGTTTGTGATAGAGTAGCTTGAGTGTGTGTGTTACACTGTGTGTATGAGTGACTGTGTGCTTCTGTTTACACGAGAGTGTGTGTGAGTGTGTGTTCGTGTTTGCAGGTGTGGAAGTGAGAGATAGACTGTGTGACTGTGTGAGTGTGTGTGATTGTGTGATTGTATGTGAATAGTTGTGAGGGTATGTATGCACGTGTGTGTGAATGTGAGTGAATGTGCACAAGTGCGTATGTGAGTGTTTTACTCTTCAGGTATGCATAAGGATGAATATATCAGTGAGTGTGAGTGTCAGTGGGACTTTGAGTGTGCGTGAGTGTGAGAGACAGTATGTCTGAGCATGTGTGTAAGTGTGTGTTCTAAAGAGTGTTTTTGAATGTGTGTGCGTGTGTAAATTGTATGAATGTCTGAGAGTGACAGCACAAAAGACGAATGTCTGTGTGTGTGAACACTTGTGTGTATATGAGAGTCTGTGTAAGTGCGTTTGCTGGTGTGCTAGTGTGTGTGTAGGTGTCTGAGTGTGAGAAAATGAGAGTTTGTGAGTGTGTATTCGAGAATGTTGCAGCTTTTGTGTGATTGTGTTATTTTGCTTGAATGCGTGTGTTTGAGTGTCTGTGTGGTTGCTTTCACATGTGTGATGTTTGCTTGTGTGTGTGAGTGTGTGGGTCTGTGTGTGCGTCTGCTTGTGTGTCAGTGTGAGAGTGTGAGGGGAATGGGGTGAATTATGATGCAAGGGTGCCTAACATGTTTGGAAGCGAAATGGGCATTCTCTGAGATAACGGAAAGCGACAGAACATGGTGGGAGACTATATATAGGAGTGCAATGTTGTCGAATGGTTTGGAAAGTGCTGCAATGTGACGCAGTAGATGGTTCCTGTGTGTTTTGGAAGAGAACGGATCCTTCTTTGATGGAAAGAAACGCAGTAGAACGTGGTGGATTGTTGTAGAATGCAGTGGAATGTTGTGTAATGGAGAGCATTGTGATGAAGTGGAGAGAAAGTGAGTGGTTTGGACACGAGAGTAGCCTTCTTTCATGGAATGGAATGCAATACATGTTGATGGATTTTTGGGTACGATAGTAGAAAATTGTGGAATGGAGTGAAATGTAGTGCAATAGACGGTTGAGGACCTTGTTTTATGCGAACGGTTGTATGTGTGTGTGACTGTGCAGCTGTGTGCGTTTGTGTGAGTGATTGTCATAGAGAGTGTGAGTGTGGAAGAGAGCGTGTGCATGATTGTGAGGGAGGTGTTGTGTGAGTGCACATGTGTGTGAAAGGCTGAGTGTGAGTCTGTTTATGGGAGTGTGTGTGAGCATGCTTATGTGAGAGTGAATATGAGGGATTACATGTGCGTTTGTGAGTGTATGAGAATGTGTGGGTGTGTGTGATACTGTGAGCCTGTGTGAGTACATGTATGAGTGTGAGAAAATGTGTGAGAATGTGAGTGAGTACATGTGAGTCTGAGTGAGGATATGTCAGTGTGACAGTGACTATGTCAGGTGTGTAGGTCTGCACATGTGTTTGGGTCTATGTACATGTGTGTGTTTGTTAGTTTGTGAGACTATAGGTGTCTGTGAGTGTGCGATTGTTGATATGTGATTGTGTGAGTCTGTGTGTGTCGGGCAGTGGGTGAGTTTGTGATAGTGTGAGAGGATTGCTTACTTTATTGTGTGTGCTTTGGTGAGCATATATTTGTTGGTGTTTCTGTGAGCGTGTTTGTGAGAGCGGAGGTATGTGAGTGGAAGTGTGACTCTGAATGTGTGACTGTGTGTGTTTGTGATAGTATGAGTGCATGTGAATATTTGTTAATATTTGAGTGTGCTTGTGTGTGTGTTTCAGTGGTCAGTAAGTATGTGTGTGTGTGTTTGTGAGTTTTTGTGAGTGTGTTTGTAGGTGTGGGAGTGTGGGAGAAGTGTTATTTTGTGACAGTGTGTGTTTGCCAATGTGTCTGAATGTCTGAATAATTGTGTGACTGTACGTGTTTGTGAGTGAGTGTGCGTGTGTAAGTGTGTGTGTACGAATGTGTGAGTGTGTCTGATTATGAGTATGAGTGTGTCAGAGTACCTGAGTGTGTGTTTAAATGTGATTGTGAGAGTGCTGGTGAGTGGGAGTGTGCGGGTGTGTATATGGCTGTGCTATTGTTTGAGAGAGTGTGTGATGGTATGTGAGGATGGGTGTGAGTTTGTCTATGTTTAGGTGTGAGAGTGTGTGAGTGTGTGTTAGTGTGTGATGCTGTGTGACATTATGTGTTTGTGTGAGTGTAGTTGTGTCAGAGAGGGTGTGCGAATATTCATTTTTGAATGTGTGAACGAGTGTGAGCCTTTGTGTGATGGTGTGTGTGAGTGAGTGTTTCTGTTTGCCATTATGTGTGTGATTGTGTGAATGAGTGTGACCAGTTAGAAATTTATCTGTGTGCGTACTTGTGTGAGTGTATATGACAGTGAGATTGTGAGCAGGTGTGAGTCTGTGAGTGTGTGTTTGTGTGTGTGAGAGTGTGTGTGATGGTGTGCTTGATGTGCGTCTGTGCATTTGTGTCTGCGTACATGTGAGTAATTTTGGGACAGTGTGTACAACTGTGTGTATTCTGGTGTGTGCCTGTGTGAGTGTGTGATTTTGTGTGGTTTTCAGTGAGTGAGCATGTGTTTGAGAGTGTGAGTGTCCAAGGGGCTGTGTGTGTTGTGTGAGAGTGTGAAAGGTGATAGTATGTGATTGTGTGTGAGTTAATATGAGCAGGTGTGTTTGAGTGTTTAAGTGAGTGTGTGTTTGTGATAGAGTAGCTTGAGTGTGTGTGTTACACTGTGTGTATGAGTGACTGTGTGCTTCTGTTTACACGAGAGTGTGTGTGAGTGTGTGTTCGTGTTTGCAGGTGTGGAAGTGAGAGATAGACTGTGTGACTGTGTGAGTGTGTGTGATTGTGTGATTGTATGTGAATAGTTGTGAGGGAATGTATGCACGTGTGTGTGAATGTGAGTGTTTGAATGTGCACAAGTGCGTATGTGAGTGTGTTACTGTTCAGGTATGCATAAGGATGAATATATCAGTGAGTGTGAGTGTCAGTGGGACTTTGAGTGTGCGTGAGTGTGAGAGACAGTATGTCTGAGCATGTGTGTGTAAGTGTGTGTTCTAAAGACTGTTTTTGAATGTGTGTGCGTGTGTAAATTGTATGAATGTGTGAGAGAGACAGCACAAAAGACGAATGTCTGTGTGTGTGAACATTTGTGTGTATATGAGAATCTGTGTAAGTGCGTTTGCTGGTGTGCTAGTGTGTGTGTAGGTGTCTGAGTGTGAGAAAATGAGAGTTTGTGAGTGTGTATTCGAGAATGTTGCAGCTTTTGTGTGATTGTGTTATTTTGCTTGAATGCGTGTGTTTGAGTGTCTGTGTGGTTGCTTTCACATGTGTGATGTTTGCTTGTGTGTGTGAGTGTGTGGGTCTGTGTGTGCGTCTGCTTGTGTGTCAGTGTGAGAGTGTGAGGGGAATGGGGTGAATTATGATGCAAGGGTGCCTAACATGTTTGGAAGCGAAATGGGCATTCTCTGAGATAACGGAAAGCGACAGAACATGGTGGGAGACTATATATAGGAGTGCAATGTTGTCGAATGGTTTGGAAAGTGCTGCAATGTGACGCAGTAGATGGTTCCTGTGTGTTTTGGAAGAGAACGGATCCTTCTTTGATGGAAAGAAACGCAGTAGAACGTGGTGGATTGTTGTAGAATGCAGTGGAATGTTGTGTAATGGAGAGCATTGTGATGAAGTGGAGAGAAAGTGAGTGGTTTGGACACGAGAGTAGCCTTCTTTCATGGAATGGAATGCAATACATGTTGATGGATTTTTGGGTACGATAGTAGAAAATTGTGGAATGGAGTGAAATGTAGTGCAATAGACGGTTGAGGACCTTGTTTTATGCGAACGGTTGTATGTGTGTGTGACTGTGCAGCTGTGTGCGTTTGTGTGAGTGATTGTCATAGAGAGTGTGAGTGTGGAAGAGAGCGTGTGCATGATTGTGAGGGAGGTGTTGTGTGAGTGCACATGTGTGTGAAAGGCTGAGTGTGAGTGTGTTTATGGGAGTGTGTGTGAGCATGCTTATGTGAGAGTGAATATGAGGGATTACATGTGCGTTTGTGAGTGTATGAGAATGTGTGGGTGTGTGTGATACTGTGAGCCTGTGTGAGTACATGTATGAGTGTGAGAAAATGTGTGAGAATGTGAGTGAGTACATGTGAGTCTGAGTGAGGATATGTCAGTGTGACAGTGACTATGTCAGGTGTGTAGGTCTGCACATGTGTTTGGGTCTGTGTACATGTGTGTGTTTGTTAGTTTGTGAGACTATAGGTGTCTGTGAGTGTGCGATTGTTGATATGTGTTTGTGTGAGTCTGTGTGTGTCGGGCAGTGGGTGAGTTTGTGATAGTGTGAGAGGATTGCTTACTTTATTGTGTGTGCTTTGGTGAGCATATATTTGTTGGTGTTTCTGTGAGCGTGTTTGTGACAGCGGAGGTATGTGAGTGGAAGTGTGACTCTGAATGTGTGACTGTGTGTGTTTGTGATAGTATGAGTGCATGTGAATATTTGTTAATATTTGAGTGTGCTTGTGTGTGTGTTTCAGTGGTCAGTAAGTATGTGTGTGTGTGTTTGTGAGTTTTTGTGAGTGTGTTTGTAGGTGTGGGAGTGTGGGAGAAGGTTTTATTTTGTGACAGTGTGTGTTTGCTAATGTGTCTGAATGTCTGAATGATTGTGTGACTGTACGTGTTTGTGAGTGAGTGTGCGTGTGGTAGTGTGTGTGTACGAATGTGTGAGTGTGTCTGATTATGAGTATGAGTGTGTCAGAGTACCTGAGTGTGTGTTTAAATGTGATTGTGAGAGTGCTGGTGAGTGGGAGTGTGCGGGTGTGTATATGGCTGTGCTATTGTTTGAGAGAGTGCGTGATGGTATGTGAGGATGGGTGTGAGTTTGTCTATGTTTAGGTGTGAGAGTGTGTGTGAGTGTGTGTTAGTGTGTGATGCTGTGTGACATTATGTGTTTGTGTGAGTGTAGTTGTGTCAGAGAGGGTGTGCGAATATTCATTTTTGAATGTGTGAACGAGTGTGAGCCTTTGTGTGATGGTGTGTGTGAGTGAGTGTTTCTGTTTGCCATTATGTGTGTGATTGTGTGAATGAGTGTGACCAGTTAGAAATTTATCTGTGTGTGTACTTGTGTGAGTGTATATGACAGTGAGATTGTGAGCAGGTGTGAGTCTGTGAGAGTGTGTTTGTGTGTGTGAGAGTGTGTGTGATGGTGTGCTTGATGTGCGTCTGTGCATTTGTGTCTGCGTACATGTGAGTAATTTTGTGACAGTGTGTACAACTGTGTGTATTCTGGTGTGTGCCTGTGTGAGTGTGTGATTTTGTGTGGTTTTCAGTGAGTGAGCATGTGTTTGAGAGTGTGAGTGTCCAAGGGGCTGTGTGTGTTGTGTGAGAGTGTGAAAGGTGATAGTATGTGATTGTGTGTGAGATAATATGAGCAGGTGTGTTTGAGTGTTTAAGTGAGTGTGTGTTTGTGATAGAGTAGCTTGAGTGTGTGTGTTACACTGTGTGTATGAGTGACTGTGTGCTTCTGTTTACACGAGAGTGTGTGTGAGTGTGTGTTCGTGTTTGCAGGTGTGGAAGTGAGAGATAGACTGTGTGACTGTGTGAGTGTGTGTGATTGTGTGATTGTATGTGAATAGTTGTGAGGGTATGTATGCACGTGTGTGTGAATGTGAGTGAATGTGCACAAGTGCGTATGTGAGTGTTTTACTCTTCAGGTATGCATAAGGATGAATATATCAGTGAGTGTGAGTGTCAGTGGGACTTTGAGTGTGCGTGAGTGTGAGAGACAGTATGTCTGAGCATGTGTGTAAGTGTGTGTTCTAAAGAGTGTTTTTGAATGTGTGTGCGTGTGTAAATTGTATGAATGTCTGAGAGTGACAGCACAAAAGACGAATGTCTGTGTGTGTGAACACTTGTGTGTATATGAGAGTCTGTGTAAGTGCGTTTGCTGGTGTGCTAGTGTGTGTGTAGGTGTCTGAGTGTGAGAAAATGAGAGTTTGTGAGTGTGTATTCGAGAATGTTGCAGATTTTGTGTGATTGTGTTATTTTGCTTGAATGCGTGTGTTTGAGTGTCTGTGTGGTTGCTTTCACATGTGTGATGTTTGCTTGTGTGTGTGAGTGTGTGGGTCTGTGTGTGCGTCTGCTTGTGTGTCAGTGTGAGAGTGTGAGGGGAATGGGGTGAATTATGATGCAAGGGTGCCTAACATGTTTGGAAGCGAAATGGGCATTCTCTGAGATAACGGAAAGCGACAGAACATGGTGGGAGACTATATATAGGAGTGCAATGTTGTCGAATGGTTTGGAAAGTGCTGCAATGTGACGCAGTAGATGGTTCCTGTGTGTTTTGGAAGAGAACGGATCCTTCTTTGATGGAAAGAAACGCAGTAGAACGTGGTGGATTGTTGTAGAATGCAGTGGAATGTTGTGTAATGGAGAGCATTGTGATGAAGTGGAGAGAAAGTGAGTGGTTTGGACACGAGAGTAGCCTTCTTTCATGGAATGGAATGCAATACATGTTGATGGATTTTTGGGTACGATAGTAGAAAATTGTGGAATGGAGTGAAATGTAGTGCAATAGACGGTTGAGGACCTTGTTTTATGCGAACGGTTGTATGTGTGTGTGACTGTGCAGCTGTGTGCGTTTGTGTGAGTGATTGTCATAGAGAGTGTGAGTGTGGAAGAGAGCGTGTGCATGATTGTGAGGGAGGTGTTGTGTGAGTGCACATGTGTGTGAAAGGCTGAGTGTGAGTCTGTTTATGGGAGTGTGTGTGAGCATGCTTATGTGAGAGTGAATATGAGGGATTACATGTGCGTTTGTGAGTGTATGAGAATGTGTGGGTGTGTGTGATACTGTGAGCCTGTGTGAGTACATGTATGAGTGTGAGAAAATGTGTGAGAATGTGAGTGAGTACATGTGAGTCTGAGTGAGGATATGTCAGTGTGACAGTGACTATGTCAGGTGTGTAGGTCTGCACATGTGTTTGGGTCTATGTACATGTGTGTGTTTGTTAGTTTGTGAGACTATAGGTGTCTGTGAGTGTGCGATTGTTGATATGTGATTGTGTGAGTCTGTGTGTGTCGGGCAGTGGGTGAGTTTGTGATAGTGTGAGAGGATTGCTTACTTTATTGTGTGTGCTTTGGTGAGCATATATTTGTTGGTGTTTCTGTGAGCGTGTTTGTGAGAGCGGAGGTATGTGAGTGGAAGTGTGACTCTGAATGTGTGACTGTGTGTGTTTGTGATAGTATGAGTGCATGTGAATATTTGTTAATATTTGAGTGTGCTTGTGTGTGTGTTTCAGTGGTCAGTAAGTATGTGTGTGTGTGTTTGTGAGTTTTTGTGAGTGTGTTTGTAGGTGTGGGAGTGTGGGAGAAGTGTTATTTTGTGACAGTGTGTGTTTGCCAATGTGTCTGAATGTCTGAATAATTGTGTGACTGTACGTGTTTGTGAGTGAGTGTGCGTGTGTAAGTGTGTGTGTACGAATGTGTGAGTGTGTCTGATTATGAGTATGAGTGTGTCAGAGTACCTGAGTGTGTGTTTAAATGTGATTGTGAGAGTGCTGGTGAGTGGGAGTGTGCGGGTGTGTATATGGCTGTGCTATTGTTTGAGAGAGTGTGTGATGGTATGTGAGGATGGGTGTGAGTTTGTCTATGTTTAGGTGTGAGAGTGTGTGAGTGTGTGTTAGTGTGTGATGCTGTGTGACATTATGTGTTTGTGTGAGTGTAGTTGTGTCAGAGAGGGTGTGCGAATATTCATTTTTGAATGTGTGAACGAGTGTGAGCCTTTGTGTGATGGTGTGTGTGAGTGAGTGTTTCTGTTTGCCATTATGTGTGTGATTGTGTGAATGAGTGTGACCAGTTAGAAATTTATCTGTGTGCGTACTTGTGTGAGTGTATATGACAGTGAGATTGTGAGCAGGTGTGAGTCTGTGAGTGTGTGTTTGTGTGTGTGAGAGTGTGTGTGATGGTGTGCTTGATGTGCGTCTGTGCATTTGTGTCTGCGTACATGTGAGTAATTTTGGGACAGTGTGTACAACTGTGTGTATTCTGGTGTGTGCCTGTGTGAGTGTGTGATTTTGTGTGGTTTTCAGTGAGTGAGCATGTGTTTGAGAGTGTGAGTGTCCAAGGGGCTGTGTGTGTTGTGTGAGAGTGTGAAAGGTGATAGTATGTGATTGTGTGTGAGTTAATATGAGCAGGTGTGTTTGAGTGTTTAAGTGAGTGTGTGTTTGTGATAGAGTAGCTTGAGTGTGTGTGTTACACTGTGTGTATGAGTGACTGTGTGCTTCTGTTTACACGAGAGTGTGTGTGAGTGTGTGTTCGTGTTTGCAGGTGTGGAAGTGAGAGATAGACTGTGTGACTGTGTGAGTGTGTGTGATTGTGTGATTGTATGTGAATAGTTGTGAGGGTATGTATGCACGTGTGTGTGAATGTGAGTGTTTGAATGTGCACAAGTGCGTATGTGAGTGTGTTACTGTTCAGGTATGCATAAGGATGAATATATCAGTGAGTGTGAGTGTCAGTGGGACTTTGAGTGTGCGTGAGTGTGAGAGACAGTATGTCTGAGCATGTGTGTGTAAGTGTGTGTTCTAAAGACTGTTTTTGAATGTGTGTGCGTGTGTAAATTGTATGAATGTGTGAGAGTGACAGCACAAAAGACGAATGTCTGTGTGTGTGAACATTTGTGTGTATATGAGAATCTGTGTAAGTGCGTTTGCTGGTGTGCTAGTGTGTGTGTAGGTGTCTGAGTGTGAGAAAATGAGAGTTTGTGAGTGTGTATTCGAGAATGTTGCAGCTTTTGTGTGATTGTGTTATTTTGCTTGAATGCGTGTGTTTGAGTGTCTGTGTGGTTGCTTTCACATGTGTGATGTTTGCTTGTGTGTGTGAGTGTGTGGGTCTGTGTGTGCGTCTGCTTGTGTGTCAGTGTGAGAGTGTGAGGGGAATGGGGTGAATTATGATGCAAGGGTGCCTAACATGTTTGGAAGCGAAATGGGCATTCTCTGAGATAACGGAAAGCGACAGAACATGGTGGGAGACTATATATAGGAGTGCAATGTTGTCGAATGGTTTGGAAAGTGCTGCAATGTGACGCAGTAGATGGTTCCTGTGTGTTTTGGAAGAGAACGGATCCTTCTTTGATGGAAAGAAACGCAGTAGAACGTGGTGGATTGTTGTAGAATGCAGTGGAATGTTGTGTAATGGAGAGCATTGTGATGAAGTGGAGAGAAAGTGAGTGGTTTGGACACGAGAGTAGCCTTCTTTCATGGAATGGAATGCAATACATGTTGATGGATTTTTGGGTACGATAGTAGAAAATTGTGGAATGGAGTGAAATGTAGTGCAATAGACGGTTGAGGACCTTGTTTTATGCGAACGGTTGTATGTGTGTGTGACTGTGCAGCTGTGTGCGTTTGTGTGAGTGATTGTCATAGAGAGTGTGAGTGTGGAAGAGAGCGTGTGCATGATTGTGAGGGAGGTGTTGTGTGAGTGCACATGTGTGTGAAAGGCTGAGTGTGAGTGTGTTTATGGGAGTGTGTGTGAGCATGCTTATGTGAGAGTGAATATGAGGGATTACATGTGCGTTTGTGAGTGTATGAGAATGTGTGGGTGTGTGTGATACTGTGAGCCTGTGTGAGTACATGTATGAGTGTGAGAAAATGTGTGAGAATGTGAGTGAGTACATGTGAGTCTGAGTGAGGATATGTCAGTGTGACAGTGACTATGTCAGGTGTGTAGGTCTGCACATGTGTTTGGGTCTATGTACATGTGTGTGTTTGTTAGTTTGTGAGACTATAGGTGTCTGTGAGTGTGCGATTGTTGATATGTGATTGTGTGAGTCTGTGTGTGTCGGGCAGTGGGTGAGTTTGTGATAGTGTGAGAGGATTGCTTACTTTATTGTGTGTGCTTTGGTGAGCATATATTTGTTGGTGTTTCTGTGAGCGTGTTTGTGAGAGCGGAGGTATGTGAGTGGAAGTGTGACTCTGAATGTGTGACTGTGTGTGTTTGTGATAGTATGAGTGCATGTGAATATTTGTTAATATTTGAGTGTGCTTGTGTGTGTGTTTCAGTGGTCAGTAAGTATGTGTGTGTGTGTTTGTGAGTTTTTGTGAGTGTGTTTGTAGGTGTGGGAGTGTGGGAGAAGTGTTATTTTGTGACAGTGTGTGTTTGCTAATGTGTCTGAATGTCTGAATAATTGTGTGACTGTACGTGTTTGTGAGTGAGTGTGCGTGTGGTAGTGTGTGTGTACGAATGTGTGAGTGTGTCTGATTATGAGTATGAGTGTGTCAGAGTACCTGAGTGTGTGTTTAAATGTGATTGTGAGAGTGCTGGTGAGTGGGAGTGTGCGGGTGTGTATATGGCTGTGCTATTGTTTGAGAGAGTGTGTGATGGTATGTGAGGATGGGTGTGAGTTTGTCTATGTTTAGGTGTGAGAGTGTGTGTGAGTGTGTGTTAGTGTGTGATGCTGTGTGACATTATGTGTTTGTGTGAGTGTAGTTGTGTCAGAGAGGGTGTGCGAATATTCATTTTTGAATGTGTGAACGAGTGTGAGCCTTTGTGTGATGGTGTGTGTGAGTGAGTGTTTCTGTTTGCCATTATGTGTGTGATTGTGTGAATGAGTGTGACCAGTTAGAAATTTATCTGTGTGCGTACTTGTGTGAGTGTATATGACAGTGAGATTGTGAGCAGGTGTGAGTCTGTGAGTGTGTGTTTGTGTGTGTGAGAGTGTGTGTGATGGTGTGCTTGATGTGCGTCTGTGCATTTGTGTCTGCGTACATGTGAGTAATTTTGGGACAGTGTGTACAACTGTGTGTATTCTGGTGTGTGCCTGTGTGAGTGTGTGATTTTGTGTGGTTTTCAGTGAGTGAGCATGTGTTTGAGAGTGTGAGTGCCCAAGGGGCTGTGTGTGTTGTGTGAGAGTGTGAAAGGTGATAGTATGTGATTGTGTGTGAGTTAATATGAGCAGGTGTGTTTGAGTGTTTAAGTGAGTGTGTGTTTGTGATAGAGTAGATTGAGTGGGTGTGTTACACTGTGTGTATGAGTGACTGTGTGCTTCTGTTTACACGAGAGTGTGTGTGAGTGTGTGTGAGTGTTTGCAGGTGTGGAAGTGAGAGATAGACTGTGTGACTGTGTGAGTGTGTGTGATTGTGTGATTGTATGTGAATAGTTGTGAGGGAATGTATGCACGTGTGTGTGAATGTGAGTGTTTGAATGTGCACAAGTGCGTATGTGAGTGTGTTACTGTTCAGGTATGCATAAGGATGAATATATCAGTGAGTGTGAGTGTCAGTGGGACTTTGAGTGTGCGTGAGTGTGAGAGACAGTATGTCTGAGCATGTGTGTGTAAGTGTGTGTTCTAAAGACTGTTTTTGAATGTGTGTGCGTGTGTAAATTGTATGAATGTGTGAGAGTGACAGCACAAAAGACGAATGTCTGTGTGTGTGAACATTTGTGTGTATATGAGAATCTGTGTAAGTGCGTTTGCTGGTGTGCTAGTGTGTGTGTAGGTGTCTGAGTGTGAGAAAATGAGAGTTTGTGAGTGTGTATTCGAGAATGTTGCAGCTTTTGTGTGATTGTGTTATTTTGCTTGAATGCGTGTGTTTGAGTGTCTGTGTGGTTGCTTTCACATGTGTGATGTTTGCTTGTGTGTGTGAGTGTGTGGGTCTGTGTGTGCGTCTGCTTGTGTGTCAGTGTGAGAGTGTGAGGGGAATGGGGTGAATTATGATGCAAGGGTGCCTAACATGTTTGGAAGCGAAATGGGCATTCTCTGAGATAACGGAAAGCGACAGAACATGGTGGGAGACTATATATAGGAGTGCAATGTTGTCGAATGGTTTGGAAAGTGCTGCAATGTGACGCAGTAGATGGTTCCTGTGTGTTTTGGAAGAGAACGGATCCTTCTTTGATGGAAAGAAACGCAGTAGAACGTGGTGGATTGTTGTAGAATGCAGTGGAATGTTGTGTAATGGAGAGCATTGTGATGAAGTGGAGAGAAAGTGAGTGGTTTGGACACGAGAGTAGCCTTCTTTCATGGAATGGAATGCAATACATGTTGATGGATTTTTGGGTACGATAGTAGAAAATTGTGGAATGGAGTGAAATGTAGTGCAATAGACGGTTGAGGACCTTGTTTTATGCGAACGGTTGTATGTGTGTGTGACTGTGCAGCTGTGTGCGTTTGTGTGAGTGATTGTCATAGAGAGTGTGAGTGTGGAAGAGAGCGTGTGCATGATTGTGAGGGAGGTGTTGTGTGAGTGCACATGTGTGTGAAAGGCTGAGTGTGAGTGTGTTTATGGGAGTGTGTGTGAGCATGCTTATGTGAGAGTGAATATGAGGGATTACATGTGCGTTTGTGAGTGTATGAGAATGTGTGGGTGTGTGTGATACTGTGAGCCTGTGTGAGTACATGTATGAGTGTGAGAAAATGTGTGAGAATGTGAGTGAGTACATGTGAGTCTGAGTGAGGATATATCAGTGTGACAGTGACTATGTCAGGTGTGTAGGTCTGCACATGTGTTTGGGTCTATGTACATGTGTGTGTTTGTTAGTTTGTGAGACTATAGGTGTCTGTGAGTGTGCGATTGTTGATATGTGATTGTGTGAGTCTGTGTGTGTCGGGCAGTGGGTGAGTTTTTGATAGTGTGAGAGGATTGCTTACTTTATTGTGTGTGCTTTGGTGAGCATATATTTGTTGGTGTTTCTGTGAGCGTGTTTGTGAGAGCGGAGGTATGTGAGTGGAAGTGTGACTCTGAATGTGTGACTGTGTGTGTTTGTGATAGTATGAGTGCATGTGAATATTTGTTAATATTTGAGTGTGCTTGTGTGTGTGTTTCAGTGGTCAGTAAGTATGTGTGTGTGTGTTTGTGAGTTTTTGTGAGTGTGTTTGTAGGTGTGGGAGTGTGGGAGAAGTGTTATTTTGTGACAGTGTGTGTTTGCCAATGTGTCTGAATGTCTGAATAATTGTGTGACTGTACGTGTTTGTGAGTGAGTGTGCGTGTGTAAGTGTGTGTGTACGAATGTGTGAGTGTGTCTGATTATGAGTATGAGTGTGTCAGAGTACCTGAGTGTGTGTTTAAATGTGATTGTGAGAGTGCTGGTGAGTGGGAGTGTGCGGGTGTGTATATGGCTGTGCTATTGTTTGAGAGAGTGTGTGATGGTATGTGAGGATGGGTGTGAGTTTGTCTATGTTTAGGTGTGAGAGTGTGTGAGTGTGTGTTAGTGTGTGATGCTGTGTGACATTATGTGTTTGTTTGAGTGTAGTTGTGTCAGAGAGGGTGTGCGAATATTCATTTTTGAATGTGTGAACGAGTGTGAGCCTTTGTGTGATGGTGTGTGTGAGTGAGTGTTTCTGTTTGCCATTATGTGTGTGATTGTGTGAATGAGTGTGACCAGTTAGAAATTTATCTGTGTGCGTACTTGTGTGAGTGTATATGACAGTGAGATTGTGAGCAGGTGTGAGTCTGTGAGTGTGTGTTTGTGTGTGTGAGAGTGTGTGTGATGGTGTGCTTGATGTGCGTCTGTGCATTTGTGTCTGCGTACATGTGAGTAATTTTGGGACAGTGTGTACAACTGTGTGTATTCTGGTGTGTGCCTGTGTGAGTGTGTGATTTTGTGTGGTTTTCAGTGAGTGAGCATGTGTTTGAGAGTGTGAGTGCCCAAGGGGCTGTGTGTGTTGTGTGAGAGTGTGAAAGGTGATAGTATGTGATTGTGTGTGAGTTAATATGAGCAGGTGTGTTTGAGTGTTTAAGTGAGTGTGTGTTTGTGATAGAGTAGATTGAGTGGGTGTGTTACACTGTGTGTATGAGTGACTGTGTGCTTCTGTTTACACGAGAGTGTGTGTGAGTGTGTGTGAGTGTTTGCAGGTGTGGAAGTGAGAGATAGACTGTGTGACTGTGTGAGTGTGTGTGATTGTGTGATTGTATGTGAATAGTTGTGAGGGTATGTATGCACGTGTGTGTGAATGTGAGTGTTTGAATGTGCACAAGTGCGTATGTGAGTGTGTTACTGTTCAGGTATGCATAAGGATGAATATATCAGTGAGTGTGAGTGTCAGTGGGACTTTGAGTGTGCGTGAGTGTGAGAGACAGTATGTCTGAGCATGTGTGTGTAAGTGTGTGTTCTAAAGACTGTTTTTGAATGTGTGTGCGTGTGTAAATTGTATGAATGTGTGAGAGTGACAGCACAAAAGACGAATGTCTGTGTGTGTGAACATTTGTGTGTATATGAGAATCTGTGTAAGTGCGTTTGCTGGTGTGCTAGTGTGTGTGTAGGTGTCTGAGTGTGAGAAAATGAGAGTTTGTGAGTGTGTATTCGAGAATGTTGCAGCTTTTGTGTGATTGTGTTATTTTGCTTGAATGCGTGTGTTTGAGTGTCTGTGTGGTTGCTTTCACATGTGTGATGTTTGCTTGTGTGTGTGAGTGTGTGGGTCTGTGTGTGCGTCTGCTTGTGTGTCAGTGTGAGAGTGTGAGGGGAATGGGGTGAATTATGATGCAAGGGTGCCTAACATGTTTGGAAGCGAAATGGGCATTCTCTGAGATAACGGAAAGCGACAGAACATGGTGGGAGACTATATATAGGAGTGCAATGTTGTCGAATGGTTTGGAAAGTGCTGCAATGTGACGCAGTAGATGGTTCCTGTGTGTTTTGGAAGAGAACGGATCCTTCTTTGATGGAAAGAAACGCAGTAGAACGTGGTGGATTGTTGTAGAATGCAGTGGAATGTTGTGTAATGGAGAGCATTGTGATGAAGTGGAGAGAAAGTGAGTGGTTTGGACACGAGAGTAGCCTTCTTTCATGGAATGGAATGCAATACATGTTGATGGATTTTTGGGTACGATAGTAGAAAATTGTGGAATGGAGTGAAATGTAGTGCAATAGACGGTTGAGGACCTTGTTTTATGCGAACGGTTGTATGTGTGTGTGACTGTGCAGCTGTGTGCGTTTGTGTGAGTGATTGTCATAGAGAGTGTGAGTGTGGAAGAGAGCGTGTGCATGATTGTGAGGGAGGTGTTGTGTGAGTGCACATGTGTGTGAAAGGCTGAGTGTGAGTGTGTTTATGGGAGTGTGTGTGAGCATGCTTATGTGAGAGTGAATATGAGGGATTACATGTGCGTTTGTGAGTGTATGAGAATGTGTGGGTGTGTGTGATACTGTGAGCCTGTGTGAGTACATGTATGAGTGTGAGAAAATGTGTGAGAATGTGAGTGAGTACATGTGAGTCTGAGTGAGGATATGTCAGTGTGACAGTGACTATGTCAGGTGTGTAGGTCTGCACATGTGTTTGGGTCTATGTACATGTGTGTGTTTGTTAGTTTGTGAGACTATAGGTGTCTGTGAGTGTGCGATTGTTGATATGTGATTGTGTGAGTCTGTGTGTGTCGGGCAGTGGGTGAGTTTGGGATAGTGTGAGAGGATTGCTTACTTTATTGTGTGTGCTTTGGTGAGCATATATTTGTTGGTGTTTCTGTGAGCGTGTTTGTGAGAGCGGAGGTATGTGAGTGGAAGTGTGACTCTGAATGTGTGACTGTGTGTGTTTGTGATAGTATGAGTGCATGTGAATATTTGTTAATCTTTGAGTGTGCTTGTGTGTGAGTTTCAGTGGTCAGTAAGTATGTGTGTGTGTGTTTGTGAGTTTTTGTGAGTGTGTTTGTAGGTGTGGGAGTGTGGGAGAAGTGTTATTTTGTGACAGTGTGTGTTTGCTAATGTGTCTGAATGTCTGAATAATTGTGTGACTGTACGTGTTTGTGAGTGAGTGTGCGTGTGGTAGTGTGTGTGTACGAATGTGTGAGTGTGTCTGATTATGAGTATGAGTGTGTCAGAGTACCTGAGTGTGTGTTTAAATGTGATTGTGAGAGTGCTGGTGAGTGGGAGTGTGCGGGTGTGTATATGGCTGTGCTATTGTTTGAGAGAGTGTGTGATGGTATGTGAGGATGGGTATGAGTTTGTCTATGTTTAGGTGTGAGAGTGTGTGTGAGTGTGTGTTAGTGTGTGATGCTGTGTGACATTATGTGTTTGTGTGAGTGTAGTTGTGTCAGAGAGGGTGTGCGAATATTCATTTTTGAATGTGTGAACGAGTGTGAGCCTTTGTGTGATGGTGTGTGTGAGTGAGTGTTTCTGTTTGCCATTATGTGTGTGATTGTGTGAATGAGTGTGACCAGTTAGAAATTTATCTGTGTGCGTACTTGTGTGAGTGTATATGACAGTGAGATTGTGAGCAGGTGTGAGTCTGTGAGTGTGTGTTTGTGTGTGTGAGAGTGTGTGTGATGGTGTGCTTGATGTGCGTCTGTGCATTTGTGTCTGCGTACATGTGAGTAATTTTGGGACAGTGTGTACAACTGTGTGTATTCTGGTGTGTGCCTGTGTGAGTGTGTGATTTTGTGTGGTTTTCAGTGAGTGAGCATGTGTTTGAGAGTGTGAGTGCCCAAGGGGCTGTGTGTGTTGTGTGAGAGTGTGAAAGGTGATAGTATGTGATTGTGTGTGAGTTAATATGAGCAGGTGTGTTTGAGTGTTTAAGTGAGTGTGTGTTTGTGATAGAGTAGATTGAGTGGGTGTGTTACACTGTGTGTATGAGTGACTGTGTGCTTCTGTTTACACGAGAGTGTGTGTGAGTGTGTGTGAGTGTTTGCAGGTGTGGAAGTGAGAGATAGACTGTGTGACTGTGTGAGTGTGTGTGATTGTGTGATTGTATGTGAATAGTTGTGAGGGTATGTATGCACGTGTGTGTGAATGTGAGTGTTTGAATGTGCACAAGTGCGTATGTGAGTGTGTTACTGTTCAGGTATGCATAAGGATGAATATATCAGTGAGTGTGAGTGTCAGTGGGACTTTGAGTGTGCGTGAGTGTGAGAGACAGTATGTCTGAGCATGTGTGTGTAAGTGTGTGTTCTAAAGACTGTTTTTGAATGTGTGTGCGTGTGTAAATTGTATGAATGTCTGAGAGTGACAGCACACAAGACGAATGTCTGTGTGTGTGAACACTTGTGTGTATAGGAGAGACTGTGTAAGTGCGTTTGCTGGAGTGCTAGTGTGTGTGTAGGTGTCTGAGTGTGAGAAAATGAGAGTTTGTGAGTGTGTATTCGAGAATGTTGCAGCTTTTGTGTGATTGTGTTATTTTGCTTGAATGCGTGTGTTTGAGTGTCTGTGTGGTTGCTTTCACATGTGTGATGTTTGCTTGTGTGTGTGAGTGTGTGGGTCTGTGTGTGCGTCTGCTTGTGTGTCAGTGTGAGAGTGTGAGGGGAATGGGGTGAATTATGATGCAAGGGTGCCTAACATGTTTGGAAGCGAAATGGGCATTCTCTGAGATAACGGAAAGCGACAGAACATGGTGGGAGACTATATATAGGAGTGCAATGTTGTCGAATGGTTTGGAAAGTGCTGCAATGTGACGCAGTAGATGGTTCCTGTGTGTTTTGGAAGAGAACGGATCCTTCTTTGATGGAAAGAAACGCAGTAGAACGTGGTGGATTGTTGTAGAATGCAGTGGAATGTTGTGTAATGGAGAGCATTGTGATGAAGTGGAGAGAAAGTGAGTGGTTTGGACACGAGAGTAGCCTTCTTTCATGGAATGGAATGCAATACATGTTGATGGATTTTTGGGTACGATAGTAGAAAATTGTGGAATGGAGTGAAATGTAGTGCAATAGACGGTTGAGGACCTTGTTTTATGCGAACGGTTGTATGTGTGTGTGACTGTGCAGCTGTGTGCGTTTGTGTGAGTGATTGTCATAGAGAGTGTGAGTGTGGAAGAGAGCGTGTGCATGATTGTGAGGGAGGTGTTGTGTGAGTGCACATGTGTGTGAAAGGCTGAGTGTGAGTGTGTTTATGGGAGTGTGTGTGAGCATGCTTATGTGAGAGTGAATATGAGGGATTACATGTGCGTTTGTGAGTGTATGAGAATGTGTGGGTGTGTGTGATACTGTGAGCCTGTGTGAGTACATGTATGAGTGTGAGAAAATGTGTGAGAATGTGAGTGAGTACATGTGAGTCTGAGTGAGGATATGTCAGTGTGACAGTGACTATGTCAGGTGTGTAGGTCTGCACATGTGTTTGGGTCTGTGTACATGTGTGTGTTTGTTAGTTTGTGAGACTATAGGTGTCTGTGAGTGTGCGATTGTTGATATGTGTTTGTGTGAGTCTGTGTGTGTCGGGCAGTGGGTGAGTTTGTGATAGTGTGAGAGGATTGCTTACTTTATTGTGTGTGCTTTGGTGAGCATATATTTGTTGGTGTTTCTGTGAGCGTGTTTGTGAGAGCGGAGGTATGTGAGTGGAAGTGTGACTCTGAATGTGTGACTGTGTGTGTTTGTGATAGTATGAGTGCATGTGAATATTTGTTAATATTTGAGTGTGCTTGTGTGTGTGTTTCAGTGGTCAGTAAGTATGTGTGTGTGTGTTTGTGAGTTTTTGTGAGTGTGTTTGTAGGTGTGGGAGTGTGGGAGAAGGTTTTATTTTGTGACAGTGTGTGTTTGCTAATGTGTCTGAATGTCTGAATGATTGTGTGACTGTACGTGTTTGTGAGTGAGTGTGCGTGTGGTAGTGTGTGTGTACGAATGTGTGAGTGTGTCTGATTATGAGTATGAGTGTGTCAGAGTACCTGAGTGTGTGTTTAAATGTGATTGTGAGAGTGCTGGTGAGTGGGAGTGTGCGGGTGTGTATATGGCTGTGCTATTGTTTGAGAGAGTGCGTGATGGTATGTGAGGATGGGTGTGAGTTTGTCTATGTTTAGGTGTGAGAGTGTGTGTGAGTGTGTGTTAGTGTGTGATGCTGTGTGACATTATGTGTTTGTGTGAGTGTAGTTGTGTCAGAGAGGGTGTGCGAATATTCATTTTTGAATGTGTGAACGAGTGTGAGCCTTTGTGTGATGGTGTGTGTGAGTGAGTGTTTCTGTTTGCCATTATGTGTGTGATTGTGTGAATGAGTGTGACCAGTTAGAAATTTATCTGTGTGTGTACTTGTGTGAGTGTATATGACAGTGAGATTGTGAGCAGGTGTGAGTCTGTGAGAGTGTGTTTGTGTGTGTGAGAGTGTGTGTGATGGTGTGCTTGATGTGCGTCTGTGCATTTGTGTCTGCGTACATGTGAGTAATTTTGTGACAGTGTGTACAACTGTGTGTATTCTGGTGTGTGCCTGTGTGAGTGTGTGATTTTGTGTGGTTTTCAGTGAGTGAGCATGTGTTTGAGAGTGTGAGTGTCCAAGGGGCTGTGTGTGTTGTGTGAGAGTGTGAAAGGTGATAGTATGTGATTGTGTGTGAGATAATATGAGCAGGTGTGTTTGAGTGTTTAAGTGAGTGTGTGTTTGTGATAGAGTAGCTTGAGTGTGTGTGTTACACTGTGTGTATGAGTGACTGTGTGCTTCTGTTTACACGAGAGTGTGTGTGAGTGTGTGTTCGTGTTTGCAGGTGTGGAAGTGAGAGATAGACTGTGTGACTGTGTGAGTGTGTGTGATTGTGTGATTGTATGTGAATAGTTGTGAGGGTATGTATGCACGTGTGTGTGAATGTGAGTGAATGTGCACAAGTGCGTATGTGAGTGTTTTACTCTTCAGGTATGCATAAGGATGAATATATCAGTGAGTGTGAGTGTCAGTGGGACTTTGAGTGTGCGTGAGTGTGAGAGACAGTATGTCTGAGCATGTGTGTAAGTGTGTGTTCTAAAGAGTGTTTTTGAATGTGTGTGCGTGTGTAAATTGTATGAATGTCTGAGAGTGACAGCACAAAAGACGAATGTCTGTGTGTGTGAACACTTGTGTGTATATGAGAGTCTGTGTAAGTGCGTTTGCTGGTGTGCTAGTGTGTGTGTAGGTGTCTGAGTGTGAGAAAATGAGAGTTTGTGAGTGTGTATTCGAGAATGTTGCAGCTTTTGTGTGATTGTGTTATTTTGCTTGAATGCGTGTGTTTGAGTGTCTGTGTGGTTGCTTTCACATGTGTGATGTTTGCTTGTGTGTGTGAGTGTGTGGGTCTGTGTGTGCGTCTGCTTGTGTGTCAGTGTGAGAGTGTGAGGGGAATGGGGTGAATTATGATGCAAGGGTGCCTAACATGTTTGGAAGCGAAATGGGCATTCTCTGAGATAACGGAAAGCGACAGAACATGGTGGGAGACTATATATAGGAGTGCAATGTTGTCGAATGGTTTGGAAAGTGCTGCAATGTGACGCAGTAGATGGTTCCTGTGTGTTTTGGAAGAGAACGGATCCTTCTTTGATGGAAAGAAACGCAGTAGAACGTGGTGGATTGTTGTAGAATGCAGTGGAATGTTGTGTAATGGAGAGCATTGTGATGAAGTGGAGAGAAAGTGAGTGGTTTGGACACGAGAGTAGCCTTCTTTCATGGAATGGAATGCAATACATGTTGATGGATTTTTGGGTACGATAGTAGAAAATTGTGGAATGGAGTGAAATGTAGTGCAATAGACGGTTGAGGACCTTGTTTTATGCGAACGGTTGTATGTGTGTGTGACTGTGCAGCTGTGTGCGTTTGTGTGAGTGATTGTCATAGAGAGTGTGAGTGTGGAAGAGAGCGTGTGCATGATTGTGAGGGAGGTGTTGTGTGAGTGCACATGTGTGTGAAAGGCTGAGTGTGAGTCTGTTTATGGGAGTGTGTGTGAGCATGCTTATGTGAGAGTGAATATGAGGGATTACATGTGCGTTTGTGAGTGTATGAGAATGTGTGGGTGTGTGTGATACTGTGAGCCTGTGTGAGTACATGTATGAGTGTGAGAAAATGTGTGAGAATGTGAGTGAGTACATGTGAGTCTGAGTGAGGATATGTCAGTGTGACAGTGACTATGTCAGGTGTGTAGGTCTGCACATGTGTTTGGGTCTGTGTACATGTGTGTGTTTGTTAGTTTGTGAGACTATAGGTGTCTGTGAGTGTGCGATTGTTGATATGTGTTTGTGTGAGTCTGTGTGTGTCGGGCAGTGGGTGAGTTTGTGATAGTGTGAGAGGATTGCTTACTTTATTGTGTGTGCTTTGGTGAGCATATATTTGTTGGTGTTTCTGTGAGCGTGTTTGTGAGAGCGGAGGTATGTGAGTGGAAGTGTGACTCTGAATGTGTGACTGTGTGTGTTTGTGATAGTATGAGTGCATGTGAATATTTGTTAATATTTGAGTGTGCTTGTGTGTGTGTTTCAGTGGTCAGTAAGTATGTGTGTGTGTGTTTGTGAGTTTTTGTGAGTGTGTTTGTAGGTGTGGGAGTGTGGGAGAAGGTTTTATTTTGTGACAGTGTGTGTTTGCTAATGTGTCTGAATGTCTGAATGATTGTGTGACTGTACGTGTTTGTGAGTGAGTGTGCGTGTGGTAGTGTGTGTGTACGAATGTGTGAGTGTGTCTGATTATGAGTATGAGTGTGTCAGAGTACCTGAGTGTGTGTTTAAATGTGATTGTGAGAGTGCTGGTGAGTGGGAGTGTGCGGGTGTGTATATGGCTGTGCTATTGTTTGAGAGAGTGCGTGATGGTATGTGAGGATGGGTGTGAGTTTGTCTATGTTTAGGTGTGAGAGTGTGTGTGAGTGTGTGTTAGTGTGTGATGCTGTGTGACATTATGTGTTTGTGTGAGTGTAGTTGTGTCAGAGAGGGTGTGCGAATATTCATTTTTGAATGTGTGAACGAGTGTGAGCCTTTGTGTGATGGTGTGTGTGAGTGAGTGTTTCTGTTTGCCATTATGTGTGTGATTGTGTGAATGAGTGTGACCAGTTAGAAATTTATCTGTGTGTGTACTTGTGTGAGTGTATATGACAGTGAGATTGTGAGCAGGTGTGAGTCTGTGAGAGTGTGTTTGTGTGTGTGAGAGTGTGTGTGATGGTGTGCTTGATGTGCGTCTGTGCATTTGTGTCTGCGTACATGTGAGTAATTTTGTGACAGTGTGTACAACTGTGTGTATTCTGGTGTGTGCCTGTGTGAGTGTGTGATTTTGTGTGGTTTTCAGTGAGTGAGCATGTGTTTGAGAGTGTGAGTGTCCAAGGGGCTGTGTGTGTTGTGTGAGAGTGTGAAAGGTGATAGTATGTGATTGTGTGTGAGATAATATGAGCAGGTGTGTTTGAGTGTTTAAGTGAGTGTGTGTTTGTGATAGAGTAGCTTGAGTGTGTGTGTTACACTGTGTGTATGAGTGACTGTGTGCTTCTGTTTACACGAGAGTGTGTGTGAGTGTGTGTTCGTGTTTGCAGGTGTGGAAGTGAGAGATAGACTGTGTGACTGTGTGAGTGTGTGTGATTGTGTGATTGTATGTGAATAGTTGTGAGGGTATGTATGCACGTGTGTGTGAATGTGAGTGAATGTGCACAAGTGCGTATGTGAGTGTTTTACTCTTCAGGTATGCATAAGGATGAATATATCAGTGAGTGTGAGTGTCAGTGGGACTTTGAGTGTGCGTGAGTGTGAGAGACAGTATGTCTGAGCATGTGTGTAAGTGTGTGTTCTAAAGAGTGTTTTTGAATGTGTGTGCGTGTGTAAATTGTATGAATGTCTGAGAGTGACAGCACAAAAGACGAATGTCTGTGTGTGTGAACACTTGTGTGTATATGAGAGTCTGTGTAAGTGCGTTTGCTGGTGTGCTAGTGTGTGTGTAGGTGTCTGAGTGTGAGAAAATGAGAGTTTGTGAGTGTGTATTCGAGAATGTTGCAGCTTTTGTGTGATTGTGTTATTTTGCTTGAATGCGTGTGTTTGAGTGTCTGTGTGGTTGCTTTCACATGTGTGATGTTTGCTTGTGTGTGTGAGTGTGTGGGTCTGTGTGTGCGTCTGCTTGTGTGTCAGTGTGAGAGTGTGAGGGGAATGGGGTGAATTATGATGCAAGGGTGCCTAACATGTTTGGAAGCGAAATGGGCATTCTCTGAGATAACGGAAAGCGACAGAACATGGTGGGAGACTATATATAGGAGTGCAATGTTGTCGAATGGTTTGGAAAGTGCTGCAATGTGACGCAGTAGATGGTTCCTGTGTGTTTTGGAAGAGAACGGATCCTTCTTTGATGGAAAGAAACGCAGTAGAACGTGGTGGATTGTTGTAGAATGCAGTGGAATGTTGTGTAATGGAGAGCATTGTGATGAAGTGGAGAGAAAGTGAGTGGTTTGGACACGAGAGTAGCCTTCTTTCATGGAATGGAATGCAATACATGTTGATGGATTTTTGGGTACGATAGTAGAAAATTGTGGAATGGAGTGAAATGTAGTGCAATAGACGGTTGAGGACCTTGTTTTATGCGAACGGTTGTATGTGTGTGTGACTGTGCAGCTGTGTGCGTTTGTGTGAGTGATTGTCATAGAGAGTGTGAGTGTGGAAGAGAGCGTGTGCATGATTGTGAGGGAGGTGTTGTGTGAGTGCACATGTGTGTGAAAGGCTGAGTGTGAGTCTGTTTATGGGAGTGTGTGTGAGCATGCTTATGTGAGAGTGAATATGAGGGATTACATGTGCGTTTGTGAGTGTATGAGAATGTGTGGGTGTGTGTGATACTGTGAGCCTGTGTGAGTACATGTATGAGTGTGAGAAAATGTGTGAGAATGTGAGTGAGTACATGTGAGTCTGAGTGAGGATATGTCAGTGTGACAGTGACTATGTCAGGTGTGTAGGTCTGCACATGTGTTTGGGTCTATGTACATGTGTGTGTTTGTTAGTTTGTGAGACTATAGGTGTCTGTGAGTGTGCGATTGTTGATATGTGATTGTGTGAGTCTGTGTGTGTCGGGCAGTGGGTGAGTTTGTGATAGTGTGAGAGGATTGCTTACTTTATTGTGTGTGCTTTGGTGAGCATATATTTGTTGGTGTTTCTGTGAGCGTGTTTGTGAGAGCGGAGGTATGTGAGTGGAAGTGTGACTCTGAATGTGTGACTGTGTGTGTTTGTGATAGTATGAGTGCATGTGAATATTTGTTAATATTTGAGTGTGCTTGTGTGTGTGTTTCAGTGGTCAGTAAGTATGTGTGTGTGTGTTTGTGAGTTTTTGTGAGTGTGTTTGTAGGTGTGGGAGTGTGGGAGAAGTGTTATTTTGTGACAGTGTGTGTTTGCCAATGTGTCTGAATGTCTGAATAATTGTGTGACTGTACGTGTTTGTGAGTGAGTGTGCGTGTGTAAGTGTGTGTGTACGAATGTGTGAGTGTGTCTGATTATGAGTATGAGTGTGTCAGAGTACCTGAGTGTGTGTTTAAATGTGATTGTGAGAGTGCTGGTGAGTGGGAGTGTGCGGGTGTGTATATGGCTGTGCTATTGTTTGAGAGAGTGTGTGATGGTATGTGAGGATGGGTATGAGTTTGTCTATGTTTAGGTGTGAGAGTGTGTGTGAGTGTGTGTTAGTGTGTGACGCTGTGTGACATTATGTGTTTGTGTGAGTGTAGTTGTGTCAGAGAGGGTGTGCGAATATTCATTTTTGAATGTGTGAACGAGTGTGAGCCTTTGTGTGATGGTGTGTGTGAGTGAGTGTTTCTGTTTGCCATTATGTGTGTGATTGTGTGAATGAGTGTGACCAGTTAGAAATTTATCTGTGTGCGTACTTGTGTGAGTGTATATGACAGTGAGATTGTGAGCAGGTGTGAGTCTGTGAGTGTGTGTTTGTGTGTGTGAGAGTGTGTGTGATGGTGTGCTTGATGTGCGTCTGTGCATTTGTGTCTGCGTACATGTGAGTAATTTTGTGACAGTGTGTACAACTGTGTGTATTCTGGTGTGTGCCTGTGTGAGTGTGTGATTTTGTGTGGTTTTCAGTGAGTGAGCATGTGTTTGAGAGTGTGAGTGCCCAAGGGGCTGTGTGTGTTGTGTGAGAGTGTGAAAGGTGATAGTATGTGATTGTGTGTGAGTTAATATGAGCAGGTGTGTTTGAGTGTTTAAGTGAGTGTGTGTTTGTGATAGAGTAGATTGAGTGGGTGTGTTACACTGTGTGTATGAGTGACTGTGTGCTTCTGTTTACACGAGAGTGTGTGTGAGTGTGTGTGAGTGTTTGCAGGTGTGGAAGTGAGAGATAGACTGTGTGACTGTGTGAGTGTGTGTGATTGTGTGATTGTATGTGAATAGTTGTGAGGGTATGTATGCACGTGTGTGTGAATGTGAGTGTTTGAATGTGCACAAGTGCGTATGTGAGTGTGTTACTGTTCAGGTATGCATAAGGATGAATATATCAGTGAGTGTGAGTGTCAGTGGGACTTTGAGTGTGCGTGAGTGTGAGAGACAGTATGTCTGAGCATGTGTGTGTAAGTGTGTGTTCTAAAGACTGTTTTTGAATGTGTGTGCGTGTGTAAATTGTATGAATGTCTGAGAGTGACAGCACACAAGACGAATGTCTGTGTGTGTGAACACTTGTGTGTATAGGAGAGACTGTGTAAGTGCGTTTGCTGGAGTGCTAGTGTGTGTGTAGGTGTCTGAGTGTGAGAAAATGAGAGTTTGTGAGTGTGTATTCGAGAATGTTGCAGCTTTTGTGTGATTGTGTTATTTTGCTTGAATGCGTGTGTTTGAGTGTCTGTGTGGTTGCTTTCACATGTGTGATGTTTGCTTGTGTGTGTGAGTGTGTGGGTCTGTGTGTGCGTCTGCTTGTGTGTCAGTGTGAGAGTGTGAGGGGAATGGGGTGAATTATGATGCAAGGGTGCCTAACATGTTTGGAAGCGAAATGGGCATTCTCTGAGATAACGGAAAGCGACAGAACATGGTGGGAGACTATATATAGGAGTGCAATGTTGTCGAATGGTTTGGAAAGTGCTGCAATGTGACGCAGTAGATGGTTCCTGTGTGTTTTGGAAGAGAACGGATCCTTCTTTGATGGAAAGAAACGCAGTAGAACGTGGTGGATTGTTGTAGAATGCAGTGGAATGTTGTGTAATGGAGAGCATTGTGATGAAGTGGAGAGAAAGTGAGTGGTTTGGACACGAGAGTAGCCTTCTTTCATGGAATGGAATGCAATACATGTTGATGGATTTTTGGGTACGATAGTAGAAAATTGTGGAATGGAGTGAAATGTAGTGCAATAGACGGTTGAGGACCTTGTTTTATGCGAACGGTTGTATGTGTGTGTGACTGTGCAGCTGTGTGCGTTTGTGTGAGTGATTGTCATAGAGAGTGTGAGTGTGGAAGAGAGCGTGTGCATGATTGTGAGGGAGGTGTTGTGTGAGTGCACATGTGTGTGAAAGGCTGAGTGTGAGTGTGTTTATGGGAGTGTGTGTGAGCATGCTTATGTGAGAGTGAATATGAGGGATTACATGTGCGTTTGTGAGTGTATGAGAATGTGTGGGTGTGTGTGATACTGTGAGCCTGTGTGAGTACATGTATGAGTGTGAGAAAATGTGTGAGAATGTGAGTGAGTACATGTGAGTCTGAGTGAGGATATGTCAGTGTGACAGTGACTATGTCAGGTGTGTAGGTCTGCACATGTGTTTGGGTCTGTGTACATGTGTGTGTTTGTTAGTTTGTGAGACTATAGGTGTCTGTGAGTGTGCGATTGTTGATATGTGTTTGTGTGAGTCTGTGTGTGTCGGGCAGTGGGTGAGTTTGTGATAGTGTGAGAGGATTGCTTACTTTATTGTGTGTGCTTTGGTGAGCATATATTTGTTGGTGTTTCTGTGAGCGTGTTTGTGAGAGCGGAGGTATGTGAGTGGAAGTGTGACTCTGAATGTGTGACTGTGTGTGTTTGTGATAGTATGAGTGCATGTGAATATTTGTTAATATTTGAGTGTGCTTGTGTGTGTGTTTCAGTGGTCAGTAAGTATGTGTGTGTGTGTTTGTGAGTTTTTGTGAGTGTGTTTGTAGGTGTGGGAGTGTGGGAGAAGGTTTTATTTTGTGACAGTGTGTGTTTGCTAATGTGTCTGAATGTCTGAATGATTGTGTGACTGTACGTGTTTGTGAGTGAGTGTGCGTGTGGTAGTGTGTGTGTACGAATGTGTGAGTGTGTCTGATTATGAGTATGAGTGTGTCAGAGTACCTGAGTGTGTGTTTAAATGTGATTGTGAGAGTGCTGGTGAGTGGGAGTGTGCGGGTGTGTATATGGCTGTGCTATTGTTTGAGAGAGTGCGTGATGGTATGTGAGGATGGGTGTGAGTTTGTCTATGTTTAGGTGTGAGAGTGTGTGTGAGTGTGTGTTAGTGTGTGATGCTGTGTGACATTATGTGTTTGTGTGAGTGTAGTTGTGTCAGAGAGGGTGTGCGAATATTCATTTTTGAATGTGTGAACGAGTGTGAGCCTTTGTGTGATGGTGTGTGTGAGTGAGTGTTTCTGTTTGCCATTATGTGTGTGATTGTGTGAATGAGTGTGACCAGTTAGAAATTTATCTGTGTGTGTACTTGTGTGAGTGTATATGACAGTGAGATTGTGAGCAGGTGTGAGTCTGTGAGAGTGTGTTTGTGTGTGTGAGAGTGTGTGTGATGGTGTGCTTGATGTGCGTCTGTGCATTTGTGTCTGCGTACATGTGAGTAATTTTGTGACAGTGTGTACAACTGTGTGTATTCTGGTGTGTGCCTGTGTGAGTGTGTGATTTTGTGTGGTTTTCAGTGAGTGAGCATGTGTTTGAGAGTGTGAGTGTCCAAGGGGCTGTGTGTGTTGTGTGAGAGTGTGAAAGGTGATAGTATGTGATTGTGTGTGAGATAATATGAGCAGGTGTGTTTGAGTGTTTAAGTGAGTGTGTGTTTGTGATAGAGTAGCTTGAGTGTGTGTGTTACACTGTGTGTATGAGTGACTGTGTGCTTCTGTTTACACGAGAGTGTGTGTGAGTGTGTGTTCGTGTTTGCAGGTGTGGAAGTGAGAGATAGACTGTGTGACTGTGTGAGTGTGTGTGATTGTGTGATTGTATGTGAATAGTTGTGAGGGTATGTATGCACGTGTGTGTGAATGTGAGTGAATGTGCACAAGTGCGTATGTGAGTGTTTTACTCTTCAGGTATGCATAAGGATGAATATATCAGTGAGTGTGAGTGTCAGTGGGACTTTGAGTGTGCGTGAGTGTGAGAGACAGTATGTCTGAGCATGTGTGTAAGTGTGTGTTCTAAAGAGTGTTTTTGAATGTGTGTGCGTGTGTAAATTGTATGAATGTCTGAGAGTGACAGCACAAAAGACGAATGTCTGTGTGTGTGAACACTTGTGTGTATATGAGAGTCTGTGTAAGTGCGTTTGCTGGTGTGCTAGTGTGTGTGTAGGTGTCTGAGTGTGAGAAAATGAGAGTTTGTGAGTGTGTATTCGAGAATGTTGCAGCTTTTGTGTGATTGTGTTATTTTGCTTGAATGCGTGTGTTTGAGTGTCTGTGTGGTTGCTTTCACATGTGTGATGTTTGCTTGTGTGTGTGAGTGTGTGGGTCTGTGTGTGCGTCTGCTTGTGTGTCAGTGTGAGAGTGTGAGGGGAATGGGGTGAATTATGATGCAAGGGTGCCTAACATGTTTGGAAGCGAAATGGGCATTCTCTGAGATAACGGAAAGCGACAGAACATGGTGGGAGACTATATATAGGAGTGCAATGTTGTCGAATGGTTTGGAAAGTGCTGCAATGTGACGCAGTAGATGGTTCCTGTGTGTTTTGGAAGAGAACGGATCCTTCTTTGATGGAAAGAAACGCAGTAGAACGTGGTGGATTGTTGTAGAATGCAGTGGAATGTTGTGTAATGGAGAGCATTGTGATGAAGTGGAGAGAAAGTGAGTGGTTTGGACACGAGAGTAGCCTTCTTTCATGGAATGGAATGCAATACATGTTGATGGATTTTTGGGTACGATAGTAGAAAATTGTGGAATGGAGTGAAATGTAGTGCAATAGACGGTTGAGGACCTTGTTTTATGCGAACGGTTGTATGTGTGTGTGACTGTGCAGCTGTGTGCGTTTGTGTGAGTGATTGTCATAGAGAGTGTGAGTGTGGAAGAGAGCGTGTGCATGATTGTGAGGGAGGTGTTGTGTGAGTGCACATGTGTGTGAAAGGCTGAGTGTGAGTCTGTTTATGGGAGTGTGTGTGAGCATGCTTATGTGAGAGTGAATATGAGGGATTACATGTGCGTTTGTGAGTGTATGAGAATGTGTGGGTGTGTGTGATACTGTGAGCCTGTGTGAGTACATGTATGAGTGTGAGAAAATGTGTGAGAATGTGAGTGAGTACATGTGAGTCTGAGTGAGGATATGTCAGTGTGACAGTGACTATGTCAGGTGTGTAGGTCTGCACATGTGTTTGGGTCTATGTACATGTGTGTGTTTGTTAGTTTGTGAGACTATAGGTGTCTGTGAGTGTGCGATTGTTGATATGTGATTGTGTGAGTCTGTGTGTGTCGGGCAGTGGGTGAGTTTGTGATAGTGTGAGAGGATTGCTTACTTTATTGTGTGTGCTTTGGTGAGCATATATTTGTTGGTGTTTCTGTGAGCGTGTTTGTGAGAGCGGAGGTATGTGAGTGGAAGTGTGACTCTGAATGTGTGACTGTGTGTGTTTGTGATAGTATGAGTGCATGTGAATATTTGTTAATATTTGAGTGTGCTTGTGTGTGTGTTTCAGTGGTCAGTAAGTATGTGTGTGTGTGTTTGTGAGTTTTTGTGAGTGTGTTTGTAGGTGTGGGAGTGTGGGAGAAGTGTTATTTTGTGACAGTGTGTGTTTGCCAATGTGTCTGAATGTCTGAATAATTGTGTGACTGTACGTGTTTGTGAGTGAGTGTGCGTGTGTAAGTGTGTGTGTACGAATGTGTGAGTGTGTCTGATTATGAGTATGAGTGTGTCAGAGTACCTGAGTGTGTGTTTAAATGTGATTGTGAGAGTGCTGGTGAGTGGGAGTGTGCGGGTGTGTATATGGCTGTGCTATTGTTTGAGAGAGTGTGTGATGGTATGTGAGGATGGGTGTGAGTTTGTCTATGTTTAGGTGTGAGAGTGTGTGAGTGTGTGTTAGTGTGTGATGCTGTGTGACATTATGTGTTTGTGTGAGTGTAGTTGTGTCAGAGAGGGTGTGCGAATATTCATTTTTGAATGTGTGAACGAGTGTGAGCCTTTGTGTGATGGTGTGTGTGAGTGAGTGTTTCTGTTTGCCATTATGTGTGTGATTGTGTGAATGAGTGTGACCAGTTAGAAATTTATCTGTGTGCGTACTTGTGTGAGTGTATATGACAGTGAGATTGTGAGCAGGTGTGAGTCTGTGAGTGTGTGTTTGTGTGTGTGAGAGTGTGTGTGATGGTGTGCTTGATGTGCGTCTGTGCATTTGTGTCTGCGTACATGTGAGTAATTTTGGGACAGTGTGTACAACTGTGTGTATTCTGGTGTGTGCCTGTGTGAGTGTGTGATTTTGTGTGGTTTTCAGTGAGTGAGCATGTGTTTGAGAGTGTGAGTGTCCAAGGGGCTGTGTGTGTTGTGTGAGAGTGTGAAAGGTGATAGTATGTGATTGTGTGTGAGTTAATATGAGCAGGTGTGTTTGAGTGTTTAAGTGAGTGTGTGTTTGTGATAGAGTAGCTTGAGTGTGTGTGTTACACTGTGTGTATGAGTGACTGTGTGCTTCTGTTTACACGAGAGTGTGTGTGAGTGTGTGTTCGTGTTTGCAGGTGTGGAAGTGAGAGATAGACTGTGTGACTGTGTGAGTGTGTGTGATTGTGTGATTGTATGTGAATAGTTGTGAGGGAATGTATGCACGTGTGTGTGAATGTGAGTGTTTGAATGTGCACAAGTGCGTATGTGAGTGTGTTACTGTTCAGGTATGCATAAGGATGAATATATCAGTGAGTGTGAGTGTCAGTGGGACTTTGAGTGTGCGTGAGTGTGAGAGACAGTATGTCTGAGCATGTGTGTGTAAGTGTGTGTTCTAAAGACTGTTTTTGAATGTGTGTGCGTGTGTAAATTGTATGAATGTGTGAGAGAGACAGCACAAAAGACGAATGTCTGTGTGTGTGAACATTTGTGTGTATATGAGAATCTGTGTAAGTGCGTTTGCTGGTGTGCTAGTGTGTGTGTAGGTGTCTGAGTGTGAGAAAATGAGAGTTTGTGAGTGTGTATTCGAGAATGTTGCAGCTTTTGTGTGATTGTGTTATTTTGCTTGAATGCGTGTGTTTGAGTGTCTGTGTGGTTGCTTTCACATGTGTGATGTTTGCTTGTGTGTGTGAGTGTGTGGGTCTGTGTGTGCGTCTGCTTGTGTGTCAGTGTGAGAGTGTGAGGGGAATGGGGTGAATTATGATGCAAGGGTGCCTAACATGTTTGGAAGCGAAATGGGCATTCTCTGAGATAACGGAAAGCGACAGAACATGGTGGGAGACTATATATAGGAGTGCAATGTTGTCGAATGGTTTGGAAAGTGCTGCAATGTGACGCAGTAGATGGTTCCTGTGTGTTTTGGAAGAGAACGGATCCTTCTTTGATGGAAAGAAACGCAGTAGAACGTGGTGGATTGTTGTAGAATGCAGTGGAATGTTGTGTAATGGAGAGCATTGTGATGAAGTGGAGAGAAAGTGAGTGGTTTGGACACGAGAGTAGCCTTCTTTCATGGAATGGAATGCAATACATGTTGATGGATTTTTGGGTACGATAGTAGAAAATTGTGGAATGGAGTGAAATGTAGTGCAATAGACGGTTGAGGACCTTGTTTTATGCGAACGGTTGTATGTGTGTGTGACTGTGCAGCTGTGTGCGTTTGTGTGAGTGATTGTCATAGAGAGTGTGAGTGTGGAAGAGAGCGTGTGCATGATTGTGAGGGAGGTGTTGTGTGAGTGCACATGTGTGTGAAAGGCTGAGTGTGAGTGTGTTTATGGGAGTGTGTGTGAGCATGCTTATGTGAGAGTGAATATGAGGGATTACATGTGCGTTTGTGAGTGTATGAGAATGTGTGGGTGTGTGTGATACTGTGAGCCTGTGTGAGTACATGTATGAGTGTGAGAAAATGTGTGAGAATGTGAGTGAGTACATGTGAGTCTGAGTGAGGATATGTCAGTGTGACAGTGACTATGTCAGGTGTGTAGGTCTGCACATGTGTTTGGGTCTGTGTACATGTGTGTGTTTGTTAGTTTGTGAGACTATAGGTGTCTGTGAGTGTGCGATTGTTGATATGTGTTTGTGTGAGTCTGTGTGTGTCGGGCAGTGGGTGAGTTTGTGATAGTGTGAGAGGATTGCTTACTTTATTGTGTGTGCTTTGGTGAGCATATATTTGTTGGTGTTTCTGTGAGCGTGTTTGTGACAGCGGAGGTATGTGAGTGGAAGTGTGACTCTGAATGTGTGACTGTGTGTGTTTGTGATAGTATGAGTGCATGTGAATATTTGTTAATATTTGAGTGTGCTTGTGTGTGTGTTTCAGTGGTCAGTAAGTATGTGTGTGTGTGTTTGTGAGTTTTTGTGAGTGTGTTTGTAGGTGTGGGAGTGTGGGAGAAGGTTTTATTTTGTGACAGTGTGTGTTTGCTAATGTGTCTGAATGTCTGAATGATTGTGTGACTGTACGTGTTTGTGAGTGAGTGTGCGTGTGGTAGTGTGTGTGTACGAATGTGTGAGTGTGTCTGATTATGAGTATGAGTGTGTCAGAGTACCTGAGTGTGTGTTTAAATGTGATTGTGAGAGTGCTGGTGAGTGGGAGTGTGCGGGTGTGTATATGGCTGTGCTATTGTTTGAGAGAGTGCGTGATGGTATGTGAGGATGGGTGTGAGTTTGTCTATGTTTAGGTGTGAGAGTGTGTGTGAGTGTGTGTTAGTGTGTGATGCTGTGTGACATTATGTGTTTGTGTGAGTGTAGTTGTGTCAGAGAGGGTGTGCGAATATTCATTTTTGAATGTGTGAACGAGTGTGAGCCTTTGTGTGATGGTGTGTGTGAGTGAGTGTTTCTGTTTGCCATTATGTGTGTGATTGTGTGAATGAGTGTGACCAGTTAGAAATTTATCTGTGTGTGTACTTGTGTGAGTGTATATGACAGTGAGATTGTGAGCAGGTGTGAGTCTGTGAGAGTGTGTTTGTGTGTGTGAGAGTGTGTGTGATGGTGTGCTTGATGTGCGTCTGTGCATTTGTGTCTGCGTACATGTGAGTAATTTTGTGACAGTGTGTACAACTGTGTGTATTCTGGTGTGTGCCTGTGTGAGTGTGTGATTTTGTGTGGTTTTCAGTGAGTGAGCATGTGTTTGAGAGTGTGAGTGTCCAAGGGGCTGTGTGTGTTGTGTGAGAGTGTGAAAGGTGATAGTATGTGATTGTGTGTGAGATAATATGAGCAGGTGTGTTTGAGTGTTTAAGTGAGTGTGTGTTTGTGATAGAGTAGCTTGAGTGTGTGTGTTACACTGTGTGTATGAGTGACTGTGTGCTTCTGTTTACACGAGAGTGTGTGTGAGTGTGTGTTCGTGTTTGCAGGTGTGGAAGTGAGAGATAGACTGTGTGACTGTGTGAGTGTGTGTGATTGTGTGATTGTATGTGAATAGTTGTGAGGGTATGTATGCACGTGTGTGTGAATGTGAGTGAATGTGCACAAGTGCGTATGTGAGTGTTTTACTCTTCAGGTATGCATAAGGATGAATATATCAGTGAGTGTGAGTGTCAGTGGGACTTTGAGTGTGCGTGAGTGTGAGAGACAGTATGTCTGAGCATGTGTGTAAGTGTGTGTTCTAAAGAGTGTTTTTGAATGTGTGTGCGTGTGTAAATTGTATGAATGTCTGAGAGTGACAGCACAAAAGACGAATGTCTGTGTGTGTGAACACTTGTGTGTATATGAGAGTCTGTGTAAGTGCGTTTGCTGGTGTGCTAGTGTGTGTGTAGGTGTCTGAGTGTGAGAAAATGAGAGTTTGTGAGTGTGTATTCGAGAATGTTGCAGATTTTGTGTGATTGTGTTATTTTGCTTGAATGCGTGTGTTTGAGTGTCTGTGTGGTTGCTTTCACATGTGTGATGTTTGCTTGTGTGTGTGAGTGTGTGGGTCTGTGTGTGCGTCTGCTTGTGTGTCAGTGTGAGAGTGTGAGGGGAATGGGGTGAATTATGATGCAAGGGTGCCTAACATGTTTGGAAGCGAAATGGGCATTCTCTGAGATAACGGAAAGCGACAGAACATGGTGGGAGACTATATATAGGAGTGCAATGTTGTCGAATGGTTTGGAAAGTGCTGCAATGTGACGCAGTAGATGGTTCCTGTGTGTTTTGGAAGAGAACGGATCCTTCTTTGATGGAAAGAAACGCAGTAGAACGTGGTGGATTGTTGTAGAATGCAGTGGAATGTTGTGTAATGGAGAGCATTGTGATGAAGTGGAGAGAAAGTGAGTGGTTTGGACACGAGAGTAGCCTTCTTTCATGGAATGGAATGCAATACATGTTGATGGATTTTTGGGTACGATAGTAGAAAATTGTGGAATGGAGTGAAATGTAGTGCAATAGACGGTTGAGGACCTTGTTTTATGCGAACGGTTGTATGTGTGTGTGACTGTGCAGCTGTGTGCGTTTGTGTGAGTGATTGTCATAGAGAGTGTGAGTGTGGAAGAGAGCGTGTGCATGATTGTGAGGGAGGTGTTGTGTGAGTGCACATGTGTGTGAAAGGCTGAGTGTGAGTCTGTTTATGGGAGTGTGTGTGAGCATGCTTATGTGAGAGTGAATATGAGGGATTACATGTGCGTTTGTGAGTGTATGAGAATGTGTGGGTGTGTGTGATACTGTGAGCCTGTGTGAGTACATGTATGAGTGTGAGAAAATGTGTGAGAATGTGAGTGAGTACATGTGAGTCTGAGTGAGGATATGTCAGTGTGACAGTGACTATGTCAGGTGTGTAGGTCTGCACATGTGTTTGGGTCTATGTACATGTGTGTGTTTGTTAGTTTGTGAGACTATAGGTGTCTGTGAGTGTGCGATTGTTGATATGTGATTGTGTGAGTCTGTGTGTGTCGGGCAGTGGGTGAGTTTGTGATAGTGTGAGAGGATTGCTTACTTTATTGTGTGTGCTTTGGTGAGCATATATTTGTTGGTGTTTCTGTGAGCGTGTTTGTGAGAGCGGAGGTATGTGAGTGGAAGTGTGACTCTGAATGTGTGACTGTGTGTGTTTGTGATAGTATGAGTGCATGTGAATATTTGTTAATATTTGAGTGTGCTTGTGTGTGTGTTTCAGTGGTCAGTAAGTATGTGTGTGTGTGTTTGTGAGTTTTTGTGAGTGTGTTTGTAGGTGTGGGAGTGTGGGAGAAGTGTTATTTTGTGACAGTGTGTGTTTGCCAATGTGTCTGAATGTCTGAATAATTGTGTGACTGTACGTGTTTGTGAGTGAGTGTGCGTGTGTAAGTGTGTGTGTACGAATGTGTGAGTGTGTCTGATTATGAGTATGAGTGTGTCAGAGTACCTGAGTGTGTGTTTAAATGTGATTGTGAGAGTGCTGGTGAGTGGGAGTGTGCGGGTGTGTATATGGCTGTGCTATTGTTTGAGAGAGTGTGTGATGGTATGTGAGGATGGGTGTGAGTTTGTCTATGTTTAGGTGTGAGAGTGTGTGAGTGTGTGTTAGTGTGTGATGCTGTGTGACATTATGTGTTTGTGTGAGTGTAGTTGTGTCAGAGAGGGTGTGCGAATATTCATTTTTGAATGTGTGAACGAGTGTGAGCCTTTGTGTGATGGTGTGTGTGAGTGAGTGTTTCTGTTTGCCATTATGTGTGTGATTGTGTGAATGAGTGTGACCAGTTAGAAATTTATCTGTGTGCGTACTTGTGTGAGTGTATATGACAGTGAGATTGTGAGCAGGTGTGAGTCTGTGAGTGTGTGTTTGTGTGTGTGAGAGTGTGTGTGATGGTGTGCTTGATGTGCGTCTGTGCATTTGTGTCTGCGTACATGTGAGTAATTTTGGGACAGTGTGTACAACTGTGTGTATTCTGGTGTGTGCCTGTGTGAGTGTGTGATTTTGTGTGGTTTTCAGTGAGTGAGCATGTGTTTGAGAGTGTGAGTGTCCAAGGGGCTGTGTGTGTTGTGTGAGAGTGTGAAAGGTGATAGTATGTGATTGTGTGTGAGTTAATATGAGCAGGTGTGTTTGAGTGTTTAAGTGAGTGTGTGTTTGTGATAGAGTAGCTTGAGTGTGTGTGTTACACTGTGTGTATGAGTGACTGTGTGCTTCTGTTTACACGAGAGTGTGTGTGAGTGTGTGTTCGTGTTTGCAGGTGTGGAAGTGAGAGATAGACTGTGTGACTGTGTGAGTGTGTGTGATTGTGTGATTGTATGTGAATAGTTGTGAGGGAATGTATGCACGTGTGTGTGAATGTGAGTGTTTGAATGTGCACAAGTGCGTATGTGAGTGTGTTACTGTTCAGGTATGCATAAGGATGAATATATCAGTGAGTGTGAGTGTCAGTGGGACTTTGAGTGTGCGTGAGTGTGAGAGACAGTATGTCTGAGCATGTGTGTGTAAGTGTGTGTTCTAAAGACTGTTTTTGAATGTGTGTGCGTGTGTAAATTGTATGAATGTGTGAGAGAGACAGCACAAAAGACGAATGTCTGTGTGTGTGAACATTTGTGTGTATATGAGAATCTGTGTAAGTGCGTTTGCTGGTGTGCTAGTGTGTGTGTAGGTGTCTGAGTGTGAGAAAATGAGAGTTTGTGAGTGTGTATTCGAGAATGTTGCAGCTTTTGTGTGATTGTGTTATTTTGCTTGAATGCGTGTGTTTGAGTGTCTGTGTGGTTGCTTTCACATGTGTGATGTTTGCTTGTGTGTGTGAGTGTGTGGGTCTGTGTGTGCGTCTGCTTGTGTGTCAGTGTGAGAGTGTGAGGGGAATGGGGTGAATTATGATGCAAGGGTGCCTAACATGTTTGGAAGCGAAATGGGCATTCTCTGAGATAACGGAAAGCGACAGAACATGGTGGGAGACTATATATAGGAGTGCAATGTTGTCGAATGGTTTGGAAAGTGCTGCAATGTGACGCAGTAGATGGTTCCTGTGTGTTTTGGAAGAGAACGGATCCTTCTTTGATGGAAAGAAACGCAGTAGAACGTGGTGGATTGTTGTAGAATGCAGTGGAATGTTGTGTAATGGAGAGCATTGTGATGAAGTGGAGAGAAAGTGAGTGGTTTGGACACGAGAGTAGCCTTCTTTCATGGAATGGAATGCAATACATGTTGATGGATTTTTGGGTACGATAGTAGAAAATTGTGGAATGGAGTGAAATGTAGTGCAATAGACGGTTGAGGACCTTGTTTTATGCGAACGGTTGTATGTGTGTGTGACTGTGCAGCTGTGTGCGTTTGTGTGAGTGATTGTCATAGAGAGTGTGAGTGTGGAAGAGAGCGTGTGCATGATTGTGAGGGAGGTGTTGTGTGAGTGCACATGTGTGTGAAAGGCTGAGTGTGAGTGGGTTTATGGGAATGTGTGTGAGCATGCTTATGTGAGAGTGAATATGAGGGATTACATGTGCGTTTGTGAGTGTATGAGAATGTGTGGGTGTGTGTGATACTGTGAGCCTGTGTGAGTACATGTATGAGTGTGAGAAAATGTGTGAGAATGTGAGTGAGTACATGTGAGTCTGGGTGAGGATATGTCAGTGTGACAGTGACTATGTCAGGTGTGTAGGTCTGCACATGTGTTTGGGTCTGTGTACATGTGTGTGTTTGTTAGTTTGTGAGACTATAGGTGTCTGTGAGTGTGCGATTGTTGATATGTGTTTGTGTGAGTCTGTGTGTGTCGGGCAGTGGGTGAGTTTGTGATAGTGTGAGAGGATTGCTTACTTTATTGTGTGTGCTTTGGTGAGCATATATTTGTTGGTGTTTCTGTGAGCGTGTTTGTGAGAGCGGAGGTATGTGAGTGGAAGTGTGACTCTGAATGTGTGACTGTGTGTGTTTGTGATAGTATGAGTGCATGTGAATATTTGTTAATATTTGAGTGTGCTTGTGTGTGTGTTTCAGTGGTCAGTAAGTATGTGTGTGTGTGTTTGTGAGTTTTTGTGAGTGTGTTTGTAGGTGTGGGAGTGTGGGAGAAGGTTTTATTTTGTGACAGTGTGTGTTTGCTAATGTGTCTGAATGTCTGAATGATTGTGTGACTGTACGTGTTTGTGAGAGAGTGTGCGTGTGGTAGTGTGTGTGTACGAATGTGTGAGTGTGTCTGATTATGAGTATGAGTGTGTCAGAGTACCTGAGTGTGTGTTTAAATGTGATTGTGAGAGTGCTGGTGAGTGGGAGTGTGCGGGTGTGTATATGGCTGTGCTATTGTTTGAGAGAGTGTGTGATGGTATGTGAGGATGGGTGTGAGTTTGTCTATGTTTAGGTGTGAGAGTGTGTGTGAGTGTGTGTTAGTGTGTGATGCTGTGTGACATTATGTGTTTGTGTGAGTGTAGTTGTGTCAGAGAGGGTGTGCGAATATTCATTTTTGAATGTGTGAACGAGTGTGAGCCTTTGTGTGATGGTGTGTGTGAGTGAGTGTTTCTGTTTGCCATTATGTGTGTGATTGTGTGAATGAGTGTGACCAGTTAGAAATTTATCTGTGTGTGTACTTGTGTGAGTGTATATGACAGTGAGATTGTGAGCAGGTGTGAGTCTGTGAGAGTGTGTTTGTGTGTGTGAGAGTGTGTGTGATGGTGTGCTTGATGTGCGTCTGTGCATTTGTGTCTGCGTACATGTGAGTAATTTTGTGACAGTGTGTACAACTGTGTGTATTCTGGTGTGTGCCTGTGTGAGTGTGTGATTTTGTGTGGTTTTCAGTGAGTGAGCATGTGTTTGAGAGTGTGAGTGTCCAAGGGGCTGTGTGTGTTGTGTGAGAGTGTGAAAGGTGATAGTATGTGATTGTGTGTGAGATAATATGAGCAGGTGTGTTTGAGTGTTTAAGTGAGTGTGTGTTTGTGATAGAGTAGCTTGAGTGTGTGTGTTACACTGTGTGTATGAGTGACTGTGTGCTTCTGTTTACACGAGAGTGTGTGTGAGTGTGTGTTCGTGTTTGCAGGTGTGGAAGTGAGAGATAGACTGTGTGACTGTGTGAGTGTGTGTGATTGTGTGATTGTATGTGAATAGTTGTGAGGGTATGTATGCACGTGTGTGTGAATGTGAGTGAATGTGCACAAGTGCGTATGTGAGTGTTTTACTCTTCAGGTATGCATAAGGATGAATATATCAGTGAGTGTGAGTGTCAGTGGGACTTTGAGTGTGCGTGAGTGTGAGAGACAGTATGTCTGAGCATGTGTGTAAGTGTGTGTTCTAAAGAGTGTTTTTGAATGTGTGTGCGTGTGTAAATTGTATGAATGTCTGAGAGTGACAGCACAAAAGACGAATGTCTGTGTGTGTGAACACTTGTGTGTATATGAGAGTCTGTGTAAGTGCGTTTGCTGGTGTGCTAGTGTGTGTGTAGGTGTCTGAGTGTGAGAAAATGAGAGTTTGTGAGTGTGTATTCGAGAATGTTGCAGATTTTGTGTGATTGTGTTATTTTGCTTGAATGCGTGTGTTTGAGTGTCTGTGTGGTTGCTTTCACATGTGTGATGTTTGCTTGTGTGTGTGAGTGTGTGGGTCTGTGTGTGCGTCTGCTTGTGTGTCAGTGTGAGAGTGTGAGGGGAATGGGGTGAATTATGATGCAAGGGTGCCTAACATGTTTGGAAGCGAAATGGGCATTCTCTGAGATAACGGAAAGCGACAGAACATGGTGGGAGACTATATATAGGAGTGCAATGTTGTCGAATGGTTTGGAAAGTGCTGCAATGTGACGCAGTAGATGGTTCCTGTGTGTTTTGGAAGAGAACGGATCCTTCTTTGATGGAAAGAAACGCAGTAGAACGTGGTGGATTGTTGTAGAATGCAGTGGAATGTTGTGTAATGGAGAGCATTGTGATGAAGTGGAGAGAAAGTGAGTGGTTTGGACACGAGAGTAGCCTTCTTTCATGGAATGGAATGCAATACATGTTGATGGATTTTTGGGTACGATAGTAGAAAATTGTGGAATGGAGTGAAATGTAGTGCAATAGACGGTTGAGGACCTTGTTTTATGCGAACGGTTGTATGTGTGTGTGACTGTGCAGCTGTGTGCGTTTGTGTGAGTGATTGTCATAGAGAGTGTGAGTGTGGAAGAGAGCGTGTGCATGATTGTGAGGGAGGTGTTGTGTGAGTGCACATGTGTGTGAAAGGCTGAGTGTGAGTCTGTTTATGGGAGTGTGTGTGAGCATGCTTATGTGAGAGTGAATATGAGGGATTACATGTGCGTTTGTGAGTGTATGAGAATGTGTGGGTGTGTGTGATACTGTGAGCCTGTGTGAGTACATGTATGAGTGTGAGAAAATGTGTGAGAATGTGAGTGAGTACATGTGAGTCTGAGTGAGGATATGTCAGTGTGACAGTGACTATGTCAGGTGTGTAGGTCTGCACATGTGTTTGGGTCTATGTACATGTGTGTGTTTGTTAGTTTGTGAGACTATAGGTGTCTGTGAGTGTGCGATTGTTGATATGTGATTGTGTGAGTCTGTGTGTGTCGGGCAGTGGGTGAGTTTGTGATAGTGTGAGAGGATTGCTTACTTTATTGTGTGTGCTTTGGTGAGCATATATTTGTTGGTGTTTCTGTGAGCGTGTTTGTGAGAGCGGAGGTATGTGAGTGGAAGTGTGACTCTGAATGTGTGACTGTGTGTGTTTGTGATAGTATGAGTGCATGTGAATATTTGTTAATATTTGAGTGTGCTTGTGTGTGTGTTTCAGTGGTCAGTAAGTATGTGTGTGTGTGTTTGTGAGTTTTTGTGAGTGTGTTTGTAGGTGTGGGAGTGTGGGAGAAGTGTTATTTTGTGACAGTGTGTGTTTGCCAATGTGTCTGAATGTCTGAATAATTGTGTGACTGTACGTGTTTGTGAGTGAGTGTGCGTGTGTAAGTGTGTGTGTACGAATGTGTGAGTGTGTCTGATTATGAGTATGAGTGTGTCAGAGTACCTGAGTGTGTGTTTAAATGTGATTGTGAGAGTGCTGGTGAGTGGGAGTGTGCGGGTGTGTATATGGCTGTGCTATTGTTTGAGAGAGTGTGTGATGGTATGTGAGGATGGGTGTGAGTTTGTCTATGTTTAGGTGTGAGAGTGTGTGAGTGTGTGTTAGTGTGTGATGCTGTGTGACATTATGTGTTTGTGTGAGTGTAGTTGTGTCAGAGAGGGTGTGCGAATATTCATTTTTGAATGTGTGAACGAGTGTGAGCCTTTGTGTGATGGTGTGTGTGAGTGAGTGTTTCTGTTTGCCATTATGTGTGTGATTGTGTGAATGAGTGTGACCAGTTAGAAATTTATCTGTGTGCGTACTTGTGTGAGTGTATATGACAGTGAGATTGTGAGCAGGTGTGAGTCTGTGAGTGTGTGTTTGTGTGTGTGAGAGTGTGTGTGATGGTGTGCTTGATGTGCGTCTGTGCATTTGTGTCTGCGTACATGTGAGTAATTTTGGGACAGTGTGTACAACTGTGTGTATTCTGGTGTGTGCCTGTGTGAGTGTGTGATTTTGTGTGGTTTTCAGTGAGTGAGCATGTGTTTGAGAGTGTGAGTGTCCAAGGGGCTGTGTGTGTTGTGTGAGAGTGTGAAAGGTGATAGTATGTGATTGTGTGTGAGTTAATATGAGCAGGTGTGTTTGAGTGTTTAAGTGAGTGTGTGTTTGTGATAGAGTAGCTTGAGTGTGTGTGTTACACTGTGTGTATGAGTGACTGTGTGCTTCTGTTTACACGAGAGTGTGTGTGAGTGTGTGTTCGTGTTTGCAGGTGTGGAAATGAGAGATAGACTGTGTGACTGTGTGAGTGTGTGTGATTGTGTGATTGTATGTGAATAGTTGTGAGGGAATGTATGCACGTGTGTGTGAATGTGAGTGTTTGAATGTGCACAAGTGCGTATGTGAGTGTGTTACTGTTCAGGTATGCATAAGGATGAATATATCAGTGAGTGTGAGTGTCAGTGGGACTTTGAGTGTGCGTGAGTGTGAGAGACAGTATGTCTGAGCATGTGTGTGTAAGTGTGTGTTCTAAAGACTGTTTTTGAATGTGTGTGCGTGTGTAAATTGTATGAATGTGTGAGAGAGACAGCACAAAAGACGAATGTCTGTGTGTGTGAACATTTGTGTGTATATGAGAATCTGTGTAAGTGCGTTTGCTGGTGTGCTAGTGTGTGTGTAGGTGTCTGAGTGTGAGAAAATGAGAGTTTGTGAGTGTGTATTCGAGAATGTTGCAGCTTTTGTGTGATTGTGTTATTTTGCTTGAATGCGTGTGTTTGAGTGTCTGTGTGGTTGCTTTCACATGTGTGATGTTTGCTTGTGTGTGTGAGTGTGTGGGTCTGTGTGTGCGTCTGCTTGTGTGTCAGTGTGAGAGTGTGAGGGGAATGGGGTGAATTATGATGCAAGGGTGCCTAACATGTTTGGAAGCGAAATGGGCATTCTCTGAGATAACGGAAAGCGACAGAACATGGTGGGAGACTATATATAGGAGTGCAATGTTGTCGAATGGTTTGGAAAGTGCTGCAATGTGACGCAGTAGATGGTTCCTGTGTGTTTTGGAAGAGAACGGATCCTTCTTTGATGGAAAGAAACGCAGTAGAACGTGGTGGATTGTTGTAGAATGCAGTGGAATGTTGTGTAATGGAGAGCATTGTGATGAAGTGGAGAGAAAGTGAGTGGTTTGGACACGAGAGTAGCCTTCTTTCATGGAATGGAATGCAATACATGTTGATGGATTTTTGGGTACGATAGTAGAAAATTGTGGAATGGAGTGAAATGTAGTGCAATAGACGGTTGAGGACCTTGTTTTATGCGAACGGTTGTATGTGTGTGTGACTGTGCAGCTGTGTGCGTTTGTGTGAGTGATTGTCATAGAGAGTGTGAGTGTGGAAGAGAGCGTGTGCATGATTGTGAGGGAGGTGTTGTGTGAGTGCACATGTGTGTGAAAGGCTGAGTGTGAGTGGGTTTATGGGAGTGTGTGTGAGCATGCTTATGTGAGAGTGAATATGAGGGATTACATGTGCGTTTGTGAGTGTATGAGAATGTGTGGGTGTGTGTGATACTGTGAGCCTGTGTGAGTACATGTATGAGTGTGAGAAAATGTGTGAGAATGTGAGTGAGTACATGTGAGTCTGGGTGAGGATATGTCAGTGTGACAGTGACTATGTCAGGTGTGTAGGTCTGCACATGTGTTTGGGTCTGTGTACATGTGTGTGTTTGTTAGTTTGTGAGACTATAGGTGTCTGTGAGTGTGCGATTGTTGATATGTGTTTGTGTGAGTCTGTGTGTGTCGGGCAGTGGGTGAGTTTGTGATAGTGTGAGAGGATTGCTTACTTTATTGTGTGTGCTTTGGTGAGCATATATTTGTTGGTGTTTCTGTGAGCGTGTTTGTGAGAGCGGAGGTATGTGAGTGGAAGTGTGACTCTGAATGTGTGACTGTGTGTGTTTGTGATAGTATGAGTGCATGTGAATATTTGTTAATATTTGAGTGTGCTTGTGTGTGTGTTTCAGTGGTCAGTAAGTATGTGTGTGTGTGTTTGTGAGTTTTTGTGAGTGTGTTTGTAGGTGTGGGAGTGTGGGAGAAGGTTTTATTTTGTGACAGTGTGTGTTTGCTAATGTGTCTGAATGTCTGAATGATTGTGTGACTGTACGTGTTTGTGAGAGAGTGTGCGTGTGGTAGTGTGTGTGTACGAATGTGTGAGTGTGTCTGATTATGAGTATGAGTGTGTCAGAGTACCTGAGTGTGTGTTTAAATGTGATTGTGAGAGTGCTGGTGAGTGGGAGTGTGCGGGTGTGTATATGGCTGTGCTATTGTTTGAGAGAGTGTGTGATGGTATGTGAGGATGGGTGTGAGTTTGTCTATGTTTAGGTGTGAGAGTGTGTGTGAGTGTGTGTTAGTGTGTGATGCTGTGTGACATTATGTGTTTGTGTGAGTGTAGTTGTGTCAGAGAGGGTGTGCGAATATTCATTTTTGAATGTGTGAACGAGTGTGAGCCTTTGTGTGATGGTGTGTGTGAGTGAGTGTTTCTGTTTGCCATTATGTGTGTGATTGTGTGAATGAGTGTGACCAGTTAGAAATTTATCTGTGTGTGTACTTGTGTGAGTGTATATGACAGTGAGATTGTGAGCAGGTGTGAGTCTGTGAGAGTGTGTTTGTGTGTGTGAGAGTGTGTGTGATGGTGTGCTTGATGTGCGTCTGTGCATTTGTGTCTGCGTACATGTGAGTAATTTTGTGACAGTGTGTACAACTGTGTGTATTCTGGTGTGTGCCTGTGTGAGTGTGTGATTTTGTGTGGTTTTCAGTGAGTGAGCATGTGTTTGAGAGTGTGAGTGTCCAAGGGGCTGTGTGTGTTGTGTGAGAGTGTGAAAGGTGATAGTATGTGATTGTGTGTGAGATAATATGAGCAGGTGTGTTTGAGTGTTTAAGTGAGTGTGTGTTTGTGATAGAGTAGCTTGAGTGTGTGTGTTACACTGTGTGTATGAGTGACTGTGTGCTTCTGTTTACACGAGAGTGTGTGTGAGTGTGTGTTCGTGTTTGCAGGTGTGGAAGTGAGAGATAGACTGTGTGACTGTGTGAGTGTGTGTGATTGTGTGATTGTATGTGAATAGTTGTGAGGGTATGTATGCACGTGTGTGTGAATGTGAGTGAATGTGCACAAGTGCGTATGTGAGTGTTTTACTCTTCAGGTATGCATAAGGATGAATATATCAGTGAGTGTGAGTGTCAGTGGGACTTTGAGTGTGCGTGAGTGTGAGAGACAGTATGTCTGAGCATGTGTGTAAGTGTGTGTTCTAAAGAGTGTTTTTGAATGTGTGTGCGTGTGTAAATTGTATGAATGTCTGAGAGTGACAGCACAAAAGACGAATGTCTGTGTGTGTGAACACTTGTGTGTATATGAGAGTCTGTGTAAGTGCGTTTGCTGGTGTGCTAGTGTGTGTGTAGGTGTCTGAGTGTGAGAAAATGAGAGTTTGTGAGTGTGTATTCGAGAATGTTGCAGATTTTGTGTGATTGTGTTATTTTGCTTGAATGCGTGTGTTTGAGTGTCTGTGTGGTTGCTTTCACATGTGTGATGTTTGCTTGTGTGTGTGAGTGTGTGGGTCTGTGTGTGCGTCTGCTTGTGTGTCAGTGTGAGAGTGTGAGGGGAATGGGGTGAATTATGATGCAAGGGTGCCTAACATGTTTGGAAGCGAAATGGGCATTCTCTGAGATAACGGAAAGCGACAGAACATGGTGGGAGACTATATATAGGAGTGCAATGTTGTCGAATGGTTTGGAAAGTGCTGCAATGTGACGCAGTAGATGGTTCCTGTGTGTTTTGGAAGAGAACGGATCCTTCTTTGATGGAAAGAAACGCAGTAGAACGTGGTGGATTGTTGTAGAATGCAGTGGAATGTTGTGTAATGGAGAGCATTGTGATGAAGTGGAGAGAAAGTGAGTGGTTTGGACACGAGAGTAGCCTTCTTTCATGGAATGGAATGCAATACATGTTGATGGATTTTTGGGTACGATAGTAGAAAATTGTGGAATGGAGTGAAATGTAGTGCAATAGACGGTTGAGGACCTTGTTTTATGCGAACGGTTGTATGTGTGTGTGACTGTGCAGCTGTGTGCGTTTGTGTGAGTGATTGTCATAGAGAGTGTGAGTGTGGAAGAGAGCGTGTGCATGATTGTGAGGGAGGTGTTGTGTGAGTGCACATGTGTGTGAAAGGCTGAGTGTGAGTCTGTTTATGGGAGTGTGTGTGAGCATGCTTATGTGAGAGTGAATATGAGGGATTACATGTGCGTTTGTGAGTGTATGAGAATGTGTGGGTGTGTGTGATACTGTGAGCCTGTGTGAGTACATGTATGAGTGTGAGAAAATGTGTGAGAATGTGAGTGAGTACATGTGAGTCTGAGTGAGGATATGTCAGTGTGACAGTGACTATGTCAGGTGTGTAGGTCTGCACATGTGTTTGGGTCTATGTACATGTGTGTGTTTGTTAGTTTGTGAGACTATAGGTGTCTGTGAGTGTGCGATTGTTGATATGTGATTGTGTGAGTCTGTGTGTGTCGGGCAGTGGGTGAGTTTGTGATAGTGTGAGAGGATTGCTTACTTTATTGTGTGTGCTTTGGTGAGCATATATTTGTTGGTGTTTCTGTGAGCGTGTTTGTGAGAGCGGAGGTATGTGAGTGGAAGTGTGACTCTGAATGTGTGACTGTGTGTGTTTGTGATAGTATGAGTGCATGTGAATATTTGTTAATATTTGAGTGTGCTTGTGTGTGTGTTTCAGTGGTCAGTAAGTATGTGTGTGTGTGTTTGTGAGTTTTTGTGAGTGTGTTTGTAGGTGTGGGAGTGTGGGAGAAGTGTTATTTTGTGACAGTGTGTGTTTGCCAATGTGTCTGAATGTCTGAATAATTGTGTGACTGTACGTGTTTGTGAGTGAGTGTGCGTGTGTAAGTGTGTGTGTACGAATGTGTGAGTGTGTCTGATTATGAGTATGAGTGTGTCAGAGTACCTGAGTGTGTGTTTAAATGTGATTGTGAGAGTGCTGGTGAGTGGGAGTGTGCGGGTGTGTATATGGCTGTGCTATTGTTTGAGAGAGTGTGTGATGGTATGTGAGGATGGGTGTGAGTTTGTCTATGTTTAGGTGTGAGAGTGTGTGAGTGTGTGTTAGTGTGTGATGCTGTGTGACATTATGTGTTTGTGTGAGTGTAGTTGTGTCAGAGAGGGTGTGCGAATATTCATTTTTGAATGTGTGAACGAGTGTGAGCCTTTGTGTGATGGTGTGTGTGAGTGAGTGTTTCTGTTTGCCATTATGTGTGTGATTGTGTGAATGAGTGTGACCAGTTAGAAATTTATCTGTGTGCGTACTTGTGTGAGTGTATATGACAGTGAGATTGTGAGCAGGTGTGAGTCTGTGAGTGTGTGTTTGTGTGTGTGAGAGTGTGTGTGATGGTGTGCTTGATGTGCGTCTGTGCATTTGTGTCTGCGTACATGTGAGTAATTTTGGGACAGTGTGTACAACTGTGTGTATTCTGGTGTGTGCCTGTGTGAGTGTGTGATTTTGTGTGGTTTTCAGTGAGTGAGCATGTGTTTGAGAGTGTGAGTGTCCAAGGGGCTGTGTGTGTTGTGTGAGAGTGTGAAAGGTGATAGTATGTGATTGTGTGTGAGTTAATATGAGCAGGTGTGTTTGAGTGTTTAAGTGAGTGTGTGTTTGTGATAGAGTAGCTTGAGTGTGTGTGTTACACTGTGTGTATGAGTGACTGTGTGCTTCTGTTTACACGAGAGTGTGTGTGAGTGTGTGTTCGTGTTTGCAGGTGTGGAAGTGAGAGATAGACTGTGTGACTGTGTGAGTGTGTGTGATTGTGTGATTGTATGTGAATAGTTGTGAGGGAATGTATGCACGTGTGTGTGAATGTGAGTGTTTGAATGTGCACAAGTGCGTATGTGAGTGTGTTACTGTTCAGGTATGCATAAGGATGAATATATCAGTGAGTGTGAGTGTCAGTGGGACTTTGAGTGTGCGTGAGTGTGAGAGACAGTATGTCTGAGCATGTGTGTGTAAGTGTGTGTTCTAAAGACTGTTTTTGAATGTGTGTGCGTGTGTAAATTGTATGAATGTGTGAGAGAGACAGCACAAAAGACGAATGTCTGTGTGTGTGAACATTTGTGTGTATATGAGAATCTGTGTAAGTGCGTTTGCTGGTGTGCTAGTGTGTGTGTAGGTGTCTGAGTGTGAGAAAATGAGAGTTTGTGAGTGTGTATTCGAGAATGTTGCAGCTTTTGTGTGATTGTGTTATTTTGCTTGAATGCGTGTGTTTGAGTGTCTGTGTGGTTGCTTTCACATGTGTGATGTTTGCTTGTGTGTGTGAGTGTGTGGGTCTGTGTGTGCGTCTGCTTGTGTGTCAGTGTGAGAGTGTGAGGGGAATGGGGTGAATTATGATGCAAGGGTGCCTAACATGTTTGGAAGCGAAATGGGCATTCTCTGAGATAACGGAAAGCGACAGAACATGGTGGGAGACTATATATAGGAGTGCAATGTTGTCGAATGGTTTGGAAAGTGCTGCAATGTGACGCAGTAGATGGTTCCTGTGTGTTTTGGAAGAGAACGGATCCTTCTTTGATGGAAAGAAACGCAGTAGAACGTGGTGGATTGTTGTAGAATGCAGTGGAATGTTGTGTAATGGAGAGCATTGTGATGAAGTGGAGAGAAAGTGAGTGGTTTGGACACGAGAGTAGCCTTCTTTCATGGAATGGAATGCAATACATGTTGATGGATTTTTGGGTACGATAGTAGAAAATTGTGGAATGGAGTGAAATGTAGTGCAATAGACGGTTGAGGACCTTGTTTTATGCGAACGGTTGTATGTGTGTGTGACTGTGCAGCTGTGTGCGTTTGTGTGAGTGATTGTCATAGAGAGTGTGAGTGTGGAAGAGAGCGTGTGCATGATTGTGAGGGAGGTGTTGTGTGAGTGCACATGTGTGTGAAAGGCTGAGTGTGAGTGGGTTTATGGGAGTGTGTGTGAGCATGCTTATGTGAGAGTGAATATGAGGGATTACATGTGCGTTTGTGAGTGTATGAGAATGTGTGGGTGTGTGTGATACTGTGAGCCTGTGTGAGTACATGTATGAGTGTGAGAAAATGTGTGAGAATGTGAGTGAGTACATGTGAGTCTGGGTGAGGATATGTCAGTGTGACAGTGACTATGTCAGGTGTGTAGGTCTGCACATGTGTTTGGGTCTGTGTACATGTGTGTGTTTGTTAGTTTGTGAGACTATAGGTGTCTGTGAGTGTGCGATTGTTGATATGTGTTTGTGTGAGTCTGTGTGTGTCGGGCAGTGGGTGAGTTTGTGATAGTGTGAGAGGATTGCTTACTTTATTGTGTGTGCTTTGGTGAGCATATATTTGTTGGTGTTTCTGTGAGCGTGTTTGTGAGAGCGGAGGTATGTGAGTGGAAGTGTGACTCTGAATGTGTGACTGTGTGTGTTTGTGATAGTATGAGTGCATGTGAATATTTGTTAATATTTGAGTGTGCTTGTGTGTGTGTTTCAGTGGTCAGTAAGTATGTGTGTGTGTGTTTGTGAGTTTTTGTGAGTGTGTTTGTAGGTGTGGGAGTGTGGGAGAAGGTTTTATTTTGTGACAGTGTGTGTTTGCTAATGTGTCTGAATGTCTGAATGATTGTGTGACTGTACGTGTTTGTGAGAGAGTGTGCGTGTGGTAGTGTGTGTGTACGAATGTGTGAGTGTGTCTGATTATGAGTATGAGTGTGTCAGAGTACCTGAGTGTGTGTTTAAATGTGATTGTGAGAGTGCTGGTGAGTGGGAGTGTGCGGGTGTGTATATGGCTGTGCTATTGTTTGAGAGAGTGTGTGATGGTATGTGAGGATGGGTGTGAGTTTGTCTATGTTTAGGTGTGAGAGTGTGTGTGAGTGTGTGTTAGTGTGTGATGCTGTGTGACATTATGTGTTTGTGTGAGTGTAGTTGTGTCAGAGAGGGTGTGCGAATATTCATTTTTGAATGTGTGAACGAGTGTGAGCCTTTGTGTGATGGTGTGTGTGAGTGAGTGTTTCTGTTTGCCATTATGTGTGTGATTGTGTGAATGAGTGTGACCAGTTAGAAATTTATCTGTGTGTGTACTTGTGTGAGTGTATATGACAGTGAGATTGTGAGCAGGTGTGAGTCTGTGAGAGTGTGTTTGTGTGTGTGAGAGTGTGTGTGATGGTGTGCTTGATGTGCGTCTGTGCATTTGTGTCTGCGTACATGTGAGTAATTTTGTGACAGTGTGTACAACTGTGTGTATTCTGGTGTGTGCCTGTGTGAGTGTGTGATTTTGTGTGGTTTTCAGTGAGTGAGCATGTGTTTGAGAGTGTGAGTGTCCAAGGGGCTGTGTGTGTTGTGTGAGAGTGTGAAAGGTGATAGTATGTGATTGTGTGTGAGATAATATGAGCAGGTGTGTTTGAGTGTTTAAGTGAGTGTGTGTTTGTGATAGAGTAGCTTGAGTGTGTGTGTTACACTGTGTGTATGAGTGACTGTGTGCTTCTGTTTACACGAGAGTGTGTGTGAGTGTGTGTTCGTGTTTGCAGGTGTGGAAGTGAGAGATAGACTGTGTGACTGTGTGAGTGTGTGTGATTGTGTGATTGTATGTGAATAGTTGTGAGGGTATGTATGCACGTGTGTGTGAATGTGAGTGAATGTGCACAAGTGCGTATGTGAGTGTTTTACTCTTCAGGTATGCATAAGGATGAATATATCAGTGAGTGTGAGTGTCAGTGGGACTTTGAGTGTGCGTGAGTGTGAGAGACAGTATGTCTGAGCATGTGTGTAAGTGTGTGTTCTAAAGAGTGTTTTTGAATGTGTGTGCGTGTGTAAATTGTATGAATGTCTGAGAGTGACAGCACAAAAGACGAATGTCTGTGTGTGTGAACACTTGTGTGTATATGAGAGTCTGTGTAAGTGCGTTTGCTGGTGTGCTAGTGTGTGTGTAGGTGTCTGAGTGTGAGAAAATGAGAGTTTGTGAGTGTGTATTCGAGAATGTTGCAGATTTTGTGTGATTGTGTTATTTTGCTTGAATGCGTGTGTTTGAGTGTCTGTGTGGTTGCTTTCACATGTGTGATGTTTGCTTGTGTGTGTGAGTGTGTGGGTCTGTGTGTGCGTCTGCTTGTGTGTCAGTGTGAGAGTGTGAGGGGAATGGGGTGAATTATGATGCAAGGGTGCCTAACATGTTTGGAAGCGAAATGGGCATTCTCTGAGATAACGGAAAGCGACAGAACATGGTGGGAGACTATATATAGGAGTGCAATGTTGTCGAATGGTTTGGAAAGTGCTGCAATGTGACGCAGTAGATGGTTCCTGTGTGTTTTGGAAGAGAACGGATCCTTCTTTGATGGAAAGAAACGCAGTAGAACGTGGTGGATTGTTGTAGAATGCAGTGGAATGTTGTGTAATGGAGAGCATTGTGATGAAGTGGAGAGAAAGTGAGTGGTTTGGACACGAGAGTAGCCTTCTTTCATGGAATGGAATGCAATACATGTTGATGGATTTTTGGGTACGATAGTAGAAAATTGTGGAATGGAGTGAAATGTAGTGCAATAGACGGTTGAGGACCTTGTTTTATGCGAACGGTTGTATGTGTGTGTGACTGTGCAGCTGTGTGCGTTTGTGTGAGTGATTGTCATAGAGAGTGTGAGTGTGGAAGAGAGCGTGTGCATGATTGTGAGGGAGGTGTTGTGTGAGTGCACATGTGTGTGAAAGGCTGAGTGTGAGTGGGTTTATGGGAGTGTGTGTGAGCATGCTTATGTGAGAGTGAATATGAGGGATTACATGTGCGTTTGTGAGTGTATGAGAATGTGTGGGTGTGTGTGATACTGTGAGCCTGTGTGAGTACATGTATGAGTGTGAGAAAATGTGTGAGAATGTGAGTGAGTACATGTGAGTCTGAGTGAGGATATGTCAGTGTGACAGTGACTATGTCAGGTGTGTAGGTCTGCACATGTGTTTGGGTCTGTGTACATGTGTGTGTTTGTTAGTTTGTGAGACTATAGGTGTCTGTGAGTGTGCGATTGTTGATATGTGTTTGTGTGAGTCTGTGTGTGTCGGGCAGTGGGTGAGTTTGTGATAGTGTGAGAGGATTGCTTACTTTATTGTGTGTGCTTTGGTGAGCATATATTTGTTGGTGTTTCTGTGAGCGTGTTTGTGAGAGCGGAGGTATGTGAGTGGAAGTGTGACTCTGAATGTGTGACTGTGTGTGTTTGTGATAGTATGAGTGCATGTGAATATTTGTTAATATTTGAGTGTGCTAGTGTGTGTGTTTCAGTGGTCAGTAAGTATGTGTGTGTGTGTTTGTGAGTTTTTGTGAGTGTGTTTGTAGGTGTGGGAGTGTGGGAGAAGGTTTTATTTTGTGACAGTGTGTGTTTGCTAATGTGTCTGAATGTCTGAATGATTGTGTGACTGTACGTGTTTGTGAGAGAGTGTGCGTGTGGTAGTGTGTGTGTACGAATGTGTGAGTGTGTCTGATTATGAGTATGAGTGTGTCAGAGTACCTGAGTGTGTGTTTAAATGTGATTGTGAGAGTGCTGGTGAGTGGGAGTGTGCGGGTGTGTATATGGCTGTGCTATTGTTTGAGAGAGTGTGTGATGGTATGTGAGGATGGGTGTGAGTTTGTCTATGTTTAGGTGTGAGAGTGTGTGTGAGTGTGTGTTAGTGTGTGATGCTGTGTGACATTATGTGTTTGTGTGAGTGTAGTTGTGTCAGAGAGGGTGTGCGAATATTCATTTTTGAATGTGTGAACGAGTGTGAGCCTTTGTGTGATGGTGTGTGTGAGTGAGTGTTTCTGTTTGCCATTATGTGTGTGATTGTGTGAATGAGTGTGACCAGTTAGAAATTTATCTGTGTGTGTACTTGTGTGAGTGTATATGACAGTGAGATTGTGAGCAGGTGTGAGTCTGTGAGAGTGTGTTTGTGTGTGTGAGAGTGTGTGTGATGGTGTGCTTGATGTGCGTCTGTGCATTTGTGTCTGCGTACATGTGAGTAATTTTGTGACAGTGTGTACAACTGTGTGTATTCTGGTGTGTGCCTGTGTGAGTGTGTGATTTTGTGTGGTTTTCAGTGAGTGAGCATGTGTTTGAGAGTGTGAGTGTCCAAGGGGCTGTGTGTGTTGTGTGAGAGTGTGAAAGGTGATAGTATGTGATTGTGTGTGAGATAATATGAGCAGGTGTGTTTGAGTGTTTAAGTGAGTGTGTGTTTGTGATAGAGTAGCTTGAGTGTGTGTGTTACACTGTGTGTATGAGTGACTGTGTGCTTCTGTTTACACGAGAGTGTGTGTGAGTGTGTGTTCGTGTTTGCAGGTGTGGAAGTGAGAGATAGACTGTGTGACTGTGTGAGTGTGTGTGATTGTGTGATTGTATGTGAATAGTTGTGAGGGTATGTATGCACGTGTGTGTGAATGTGAGTGAATGTGCACAAGTGCGTATGTGAGTGTTTTACTCTTCAGGTATGCATAAGGATGAATATATCAGTGAGTGTGAGTGTCAGTGGGACTTTGAGTGTGCGTGAGTGTGAGAGACAGTATGTCTGAGCATGTGTGTAAGTGTGTGTTCTAAAGAGTGTTTTTGAATGTGTGTGCGTGTGTAAATTGTATGAATGTCTGAGAGTGACAGCACAAAAGACGAATGTCTGTGTGTGTGAACACTTGTGTGTATATGAGAGTCTGTGTAAGTGCGTTTGCTGGTGTGCTAGTGTGTGTGTAGGTGTCTGAGTGTGAGAAAATGAGAGTTTGTGAGTGTGTATTCGAGAATGTTGCAGATTTTGTGTGATTGTGTTATTTTGCTTGAATGCGTGTGTTTGAGTGTCTGTGTGGTTGCTTTCACATGTGTGATGTTTGCTTGTGTGTGTGAGTGTGTGGGTCTGTGTGTGCGTCTGCTTGTGTGTCAGTGTGAGAGTGTGAGGGGAATGGGGTGAATTATGATGCAAGGGTGCCTAACATGTTTGGAAGCGAAATGGGCATTCTCTGAGATAACGGAAAGCGACAGAACATGGTGGGAGACTATATATAGGAGTGCAATGTTGTCGAATGGTTTGGAAAGTGCTGCAATGTGACGCAGTAGATGGTTCCTGTGTGTTTTGGAAGAGAACGGATCCTTCTTTGATGGAAAGAAACGCAGTAGAACGTGGTGGATTGTTGTAGAATGCAGTGGAATGTTGTGTAATGGAGAGCATTGTGATGAAGTGGAGAGAAAGTGAGTGGTTTGGACACGAGAGTAGCCTTCTTTCATGGAATGGAATGCAATACATGTTGATGGATTTTTGGGTACGATAGTAGAAAATTGTGGAATGGAGTGAAATGTAGTGCAATAGACGGTTGAGGACCTTGTTTTATGCGAACGGTTGTATGTGTGTGTGACTGTGCAGCTGTGTGCGTTTGTGTGAGTGATTGTCATAGAGAGTGTGAGTGTGGAAGAGAGCGTGTGCATGATTGTGAGGGAGGTGTTGTGTGAGTGCACATGTGTGTGAAAGGCTGAGTGTGAGTGTGTTTATGGGAGTGTGTGTGAGCATGCTTATGTGAGAGTGAATATGAGGGATTACATGTGCGTTTGTGAGTGTATGAGAATGTGTGGGTGTGTGTGATACTGTGAGCCTGTGTGAGTACATGTATGAGTGTGAGAAAATGTGTGAGAATGTGAGTGAGTACATGTGAGTCTGAGTGAGGATATGTCAGTGTGACAGTGACTATGTCAGGTGTGTAGGTCTGCACATGTGTTTGGGTCTGTGTACATGTGTGTGTTTGTTAGTTTGTGAGACTATAGGTGTCTGTGAGTGTGCGATTGTTGATATGTGATTGTGTGAGTCTGTGTGTGTCGGGCAGTGGGTGAGTTTGTGATAGTGTGAGAGGATTGCTTACTTTATTGTGTGTGCTTTGGTGAGCATATATTTGTTGGTGTTTCTGTGAGCGTGTTTGTGAGAGCGGAGGTATGTGAGTGGAAGTGTGACTCTGAATGTGTGACTGTGTGTGTTTGTGATAGTATGAGTGCATGTGAATATTTGTTAATATTTGAGTGTGCTTGTGTGTGTGTTTCAGTGGTCAGTAAGTATGTGTGTGTGTGTTTGTGAGTTTTTGTGAGTGTGTTTGTAGGTGTGGGAGTGTGGGAGAAGTGTTATTTTGTGACAGTGTGTGTTTGCCAATGTGTCTGAATGTCTGAATAATTGTGTGACTGTACGTGTTTGTGAGTGAGTGTGCGTGTGTAAGTGTGTGTGTACGAATGTGTGAGTGTGTCTGATTATGAGTATGAGTGTGTCAGATTACCTGAGTGTGTGTTTAAATGTGATTGTGAGAGTGCTGGTGAGTGGGAGTGTGCGGGTGTGTATATGGCTGTGCTATTGTTTGAGAGAGTGTGTGATGGTATGTGAGGATGGGTGTGAGTTTGTCTATGTTTAGGTGTGATAGTGTGTGTGAGTGTGTGTTAGTGTGTGATGCTGTGTGACATTATGTGTTTGTGTGAGTGTAGTTGTGTCAGAGAGGGTGTGCGAATATTCATTTTTGAATGTGTGAACGAGTGTGAGCCTTTGTGTGATGGTGTGTGTGAGTGAGTGTTTCTGTTTGCCATTATGTGTGTGATTGTGTGAATGAGTGTGACCAGTTAGAAATTTATCTGTGTGTGTACTTGTGTGAGTGTATATGACAGTGAGATTGTGAGGAGGTGTGAGTCTGTGAGAGTGTGTTTGTGTGTGTGAGAGTGTGTGTGATGGTGTGCTTGATGTGCGTCTGTGCATTTGTGTCTGTGTACATGTGAGTAATTTTGTGACAGTGTGTACAACTGTGTGTATTCTGGTGTGTGCCTGTGTGAGTGTGTGATTTTGTGTGGTTTTCAGTGAGTGAGCATGTGTTTGAGAGTGTGAGTGTCCAAGGGGCTGTGTGTGTTGTGTGAGAGTGTGAAAGGTGATAGTATGTGATTGTGTGTGAGTTAATATGAGCAGGTGTGTTTGAGTGTTTAAGTGAGTGTGTGTTTGTGATAGAGTAGCTTGAGTGTGTGTGTTACACTGTGTGTATGAGTGACTGTGTGCTTCTGTTTACACGAGAGTGTGTGTGAGTGTGTGTTCGTGTTTGCAGGTGTGGAAGTGAGAGATAGACTGTGTGACTGTGTGAGTGTGTGTGATTGTGTGATTGTATGTGAATAGTTGTGAGGGTATGTATGCACGTGTGTGTGAATGTGAGTGTTTGAATGTGCACAAGTGCGTATGTGAGTGTGTTACTGTTCAGGTATGCATAAGGATGAATATATCAGTGAGTGTGAGTGTCAGTGGGACTTTGAGTGTGCGTGAGTGTGAGAGACAGTATGTCTGAGCATGTGTGTGTAAGTGTGTGTTCTAAAGACTGTTTTTGAATGTGTGTGCGTGTGTAAATTGTATGAATGTGTGAGAGTGACAGCACAAAAGACGAATGTCTGTGTGTGTGAACATTTGTGTGTATATGAGAATCTGTGTAAGTGCGTTTGCTGGTGTGCTAGTGTGTGTGTAGGTGTCTGAGTGTGAGAAAATGAGAGTTTGTGAGTGTGTATTCGAGAATGTTGCAGATTTTGTGTGATTGTGTTATTTTGCTTGAATGCGTGTGTTTGAGTGTCTGTGTGGTTGCTTTCACATGTGTGATGTTTGCTTGTGTGTGTGAGTGTGTGGGTCTGTGTGTGCGTCTGCTTGTGTGTCAGTGTGAGAGTGTGAGGGGAATGGGGTGAATTATGATGCAAGGGTGCCTAACATGTTTGGAAGCGAAATGGGCATTCTCTGAGATAACGGAAAGCGACAGAACATGGTGGGAGACTATATATAGGAGTGCAATGTTGTCGAATGGTTTGGAAAGTGCTGCAATGTGACGCAGTAGATGGTTCCTGTGTGTTTTGGAAGAGAACGGATCCTTCTTTGATGGAAAGAAACGCAGTAGAACGTGGTGGATTGTTGTAGAATGCAGTGGAATGTTGTGTAATGGAGAGCATTGTGATGAAGTGGAGAGAAAGTGAGTGGTTTGGACACGAGAGTAGCCTTCTTTCATGGAATGGAATGCAATACATGTTGATGGATTTTTGGGTACGATAGTAGAAAATTGTGGAATGGAGTGAAATGTAGTGCAATAGACGGTTGAGGACCTTGTTTTATGCGAACGGTTGTATGTGTGTGTGACTGTGCAGCTGTGTGCGTTTGTGTGAGTGATTGTCATAGAGAGTGTGAGTGTGGAAGAGAGCGTGTGCATGATTGTGAGGGAGGTGTTGTGTGAGTGCACATGTGTGTGAAAGGCTGAGTGTGAGTGGGTTTATGGGAGTGTGTGTGAGCATGCTTATGTGAGAGTGAATATGAGGGATTACATGTGCGTTTGTGAGTGTATGAGAATGTGTGGGTGTGTGTGATACTGTGAGCCTGTGTGAGTACATGTATGAGTGTGAGAAAATGTGTGAGAATGTGAGTGAGTACATGTGAGTCTGGGTGAGGATATGTCAGTGTGACAGTGACTATGTCAGGTGTGTAGGTCTGCACATGTGTTTGGGTCTGTGTACATGTGTGTGTTTGTTAGTTTGTGAGACTATAGGTGTCTGTGAGTGTGCGATTGTTGATATGTGTTTGTGTGAGTCTGTGTGTGTCGGGCAGTGGGTGAGTTTGTGATAGTGTGAGAGGATTGCTTACTTTATTGTGTGTGCTTTGGTGAGCATATATTTGTTGGTGTTTCTGTGAGCGTGTTTGTGAGAGCGGAGGTATGTGAGTGGAAGTGTGACTCTGAATGTGTGACTGTGTGTGTTTGTGATAGTATGAGTGCATGTGAATATTTGTTAATATTTGAGTGTGCTTGTGTGTGTGTTTCAGTGGTCAGTAAGTATGTGTGTGTGTGTTTGTGAGTTTTTGTGAGTGTGTTTGTAGGTGTGGGAGTGTGGGAGAAGGTTTTATTTTGTGACAGTGTGTGTTTGCTAATGTGTCTGAATGTCTGAATGATTGTGTGACTGTACGTGTTTGTGAGAGAGTGTGCGTGTTGTAGTGTGTGTGTACGAATGTGTGAGTGTGTCTGATTATGAGTATGAGTGTGTCAGAGTACCTGAGTGTGTGTTTAAATGTGATTGTGAGAGTGCTGGTGAGTGGGAGTGTGCGGGTGTGTATATGGCTGTGCTATTGTTTGAGAGAGTGTGTGATGGTATGTGAGGATGGGTGTGAGTTTGTCTATGTTTAGGTGTGAGAGTGTGTGTGAGTGTGTGTTAGTGTGTGATGCTGTGTGACATTATGTGTTTGTGTGAGTGTAGTTGTGTCAGAGAGGGTGTGCGAATATTCATTTTTGAATGTGTGAACGAGTGTGAGCCTTTGTGTGATGGTGTGTGTGAGTGAGTGTTTCTGTTTGCCATTATGTGTGTGATTGTGTGAATGAGTGTGACCAGTTAGAAATTTATCTGTGTGTGTACTTGTGTGAGTGTATATGACAGTGAGATTGTGAGCAGGTGTGAGTCTGTGAGAGTGTGTTTGTGTGTGTGAGAGTGTGTGTGATGGTGTGCTTGATGTGCGTCTGTGCATTTGTGTCTGCGTACATGTGAGTAATTTTGTGACAGTGTGTACAACTGTGTGTATTCTGGTGTGTGCCTGTGTGAGTGTGTGATTTTGTGTGGTTTTCAGTGAGTGAGCATGTGTTTGAGAGTGTGAGTGTCCAAGGGGCTGTGTGTGTTGTGTGAGAGTGTGAAAGGTGATAGTATGTGATTGTGTGTGAGATAATATGAGCAGGTGTGTTTGAGTGTTTAAGTGAGTGTGTGTTTGTGATAGAGTAGCTTGAGTGTGTGTGTTACACTGTGTGTATGAGTGACTGTGTGCTTCTGTTTACACGAGAGTGTGTGTGAGTGTGTGTTCGTGTTTGCAGGTGTGGAAGTGAGAGATAGACTGTGTGACTGTGTGAGTGTGTGTGATTGTGTGATTGTATGTGAATAGTTGTGAGGGTATGTATGCACGTGTGTGTGAATGTGAGTGAATGTGCACAAGTGCGTATGTGAGTGTTTTACTCTTCAGGTATGCATAAGGATGAATATATCAGTGAGTGTGAGTGTCAGTGGGACTTTGAGTGTGCGTGAGTGTGAGAGACAGTATGTCTGAGCATGTGTGTAAGTGTGTGTTCTAAAGAGTGTTTTTGAATGTGTGTGCGTGTGTAAATTGTATGAATGTCTGAGAGTGACAGCACAAAAGACGAATGTCTGTGTGTGTGAACACTTGTGTGTATATGAGAGTCTGTGTAAGTGCGTTTGCTGGTGTGCTAGTGTGTGTGTAGGTGTCTGAGTGTGAGAAAATGAGAGTTTGTGAGTGTGTATTCGAGAATGTTGCAGATTTTGTGTGATTGTGTTATTTTGCTTGAATGCGTGTGTTTGAGTGTCTGTGTGGTTGCTTTCACATGTGTGATGTTTGCTTGTGTGTGTGAGTGTGTGGGTCTGTGTGTGCGTCTGCTTGTGTGTCAGTGTGAGAGTGTGAGGGGAATGGGGTGAATTATGATGCAAGGGTGCCTAACATGTTTGGAAGCGAAATGGGCATTCTCTGAGATAACGGAAAGCGACAGAACATGGTGGGAGACTATATATAGGAGTGCAATGTTGTCGAATGGTTTGGAAAGTGCTGCAATGTGACGCAGTAGATGGTTCCTGTGTGTTTTGGAAGAGAACGGATCCTTCTTTGATGGAAAGAAACGCAGTAGAACGTGGTGGATTGTTGTAGAATGCAGTGGAATGTTGTGTAATGGAGAGCATTGTGATGAAGTGGAGAGAAAGTGAGTGGTTTGGACACGAGAGTAGCCTTCTTTCATGGAATGGAATGCAATACATGTTGATGGATTTTTGGGTACGATAGTAGAAAATTGTGGAATGGAGTGAAATGTAGTGCAATAGACGGTTGAGGACCTTGTTTTATGCGAACGGTTGTATGTGTGTGTGACTGTGCAGCTGTGTGCGTTTGTGTGAGTGATTGTCATAGAGAGTGTGAGTGTGGAAGAGAGCGTGTGCATGATTGTGAGGGAGGTGTTGTGTGAGTGCACATGTGTGTGAAAGGCTGAGTGTGAGTGTGTTTATGGGAGTGTGTGTGAGCATGCTTATGTGAGAGTGAATATGAGGGATTACATGTGCGTTTGTGAGTGTATGAGAATGTGTGGGTGTGTGTGATACTGTGAGCCTGTGTGAGTACATGTATGAGTGTGAGAAAATGTGTGAGAATGTGAGTGAGTACATGTGAGTCTGAGTGAGGATATGTCAGTGTGACAGTGACTATGTCAGGTGTGTAGGTCTGCACATGTGTTTGGGTCTGTGTACATGTGTGTGTTTGTTAGTTTGTGAGACTATAGGTGTCTGTGAGTGTGCGATTGTTGATATGTGTTTGTGTGAGTCTGTGTGTGTCGGGCAGTGGGTGAGTTTGTGATAGTGTGAGAGGATTGCTTACTTTATTGTGTGTGCTTTGGTGAGCATATATTTGTTGGTGTTTCTGTGAGCGTGTTTGTGACAGCGGAGGTATGTGAGTGGAAGTGTGACTCTGAATGTGTGACTGTGTGTGTTTGTGATAGTATGAGTGCATGTGAATATTTGTTAATATTTGAGTGTGCTTGTGTGTGTGTTTCAGTGGTCAGTAAGTATGTGTGTGTGTGTTTGTGAGTTTTTGTGAGTGTGTTTGTAGGTGTGGGAGTGTGGGAGAAGGTTTTATTTTGTGACAGTGTGTGTTTGCTAATGTGTCTGAATGTCTGAATGATTGTGTGACTGTACGTGTTTGTGAGTGAGTGTGCGTGTGGTAGTGTGTGTGTACGAATGTGTGAGTGTGTCTGATTATGAGTATGAGTGTGTCAGAGTACCTGAGTGTGTGTTTAAATGTGATTGTGAGAGTGCTGGTGAGTGGGAGTGTGCGGGTGTGTATATGGCTGTGCTATTGTTTGAGAGAGTGCGTGATGGTATGTGAGGATGGGTGTGAGTTTGTCTATGTTTAGGTGTGAGAGTGTGTGTGAGTGTGTGTTAGTGTGTGATGCTGTGTGACATTATGTGTTTGTGTGAGTGTAGTTGTGTCAGAGAGGGTGTGCGAATATTCATTTTTGAATGTGTGAACGAGTGTGAGCCTTTGTGTGATGGTGTGTGTGAGTGAGTGTTTCTGTTTGCCATTATGTGTGTGATTGTGTGAATGAGTGTGACCAGTTAGAAATTTATCTGTGTGTGTACTTGTGTGAGTGTATATGACAGTGAGATTGTGAGCAGGTGTGAGTCTGTGAGAGTGTGTTTGTGTGTGTGAGAGTGTGTGTGATGGTGTGCTTGATGTGCGTCTGTGCATTTGTGTCTGCGTACATGTGAGTAATTTTGTGACAGTGTGTACAACTGTGTGTATTCTGGTGTGTGCCTGTGTGAGTGTGTGATTTTGTGTGGTTTTCAGTGAGTGAGCATGTGTTTGAGAGTGTGAGTGTCCAAGGGGCTGTGTGTGTTGTGTGAGAGTGTGAAAGGTGATAGTATGTGATTGTGTGTGAGATAATATGAGCAGGTGTGTTTGAGTGTTTAAGTGAGTGTGTGTTTGTGATAGAGTAGCTTGAGTGTGTGTGTTACACTGTGTGTATGAGTGACTGTGTGCTTCTGTTTACACGAGAGTGTGTGTGAGTGTGTGTTCGTGTTTGCAGGTGTGGAAGTGAGAGATAGACTGTGTGACTGTGTGAGTGTGTGTGATTGTGTGATTGTATGTGAATAGTTGTGAGGGTATGTATGCACGTGTGTGTGAATGTGAGTGAATGTGCACAAGTGCGTATGTGAGTGTTTTACTCTTCAGGTATGCATAAGGATGAATATATCAGTGAGTGTGAGTGTCAGTGGGACTTTGAGTGTGCGTGAGTGTGAGAGACAGTATGTCTGAGCATGTGTGTAAGTGTGTGTTCTAAAGAGTGTTTTTGAATGTGTGTGCGTGTGTAAATTGTATGAATGTCTGAGAGTGACAGCACAAAAGACGAATGTCTGTGTGTGTGAACACTTGTGTGTATATGAGAGTCTGTGTAAGTGCGTTTGCTGGTGTGCTAGTGTGTGTGTAGGTGTCTGAGTGTGAGAAAATGAGAGTTTGTGAGTGTGTATTCGAGAATGTTGCAGATTTTGTGTGATTGTGTTATTTTGCTTGAATGCGTGTGTTTGAGTGTCTGTGTGGTTGCTTTCACATGTGTGATGTTTGCTTGTGTGTGTGAGTGTGTGGGTCTGTGTGTGCGTCTGCTTGTGTGTCAGTGTGAGAGTGTGAGGGGAATGGGGTGAATTATGATGCAAGGGTGCCTAACATGTTTGGAAGCGAAATGGGCATTCTCTGAGATAACGGAAAGCGACAGAACATGGTGGGAGACTATATATAGGAGTGCAATGTTGTCGAATGGTTTGGAAAGTGCTGCAATGTGACGCAGTAGATGGTTCCTGTGTGTTTTGGAAGAGAAAGGATCCTTCTTTGATGGAAAGAAACGCAGTAGAACGTGGTGGATTGTTGTAGAATGCAGTGGAATGTTGTGTAATGGAGAGCATTGTGATGAAGTGGAGAGAAAGTGAGTGGTTTGGACACGAGAGTAGCCTTCTTTCATGGAATGGAATGCAATACATGTTGATGGATTTTTGGGTACGATAGTAGAAAATTGTGGAATGGAGTGAAATGTAGTGCAATAGACGGTTGAGGACCTTGTTTTATGCGAACGGTTGTATGTGTGTGTGACTGTGCAGCTGTGTGCGTTTGTGTGAGTGATTGTCATAGAGAGTGTGAGTGTGGAAGAGAGCGTGTGCATGATTGTGAGGGAGGTGTTGTGTGAGTGCACATGTGTGTGAAAGGCTGAGTGTGAGTGTGTTTATGGGAGTGTGTGTGAGCATGCTTATGTGAGAGTGAATATGAGGGATTACATGTGCGTTTGTGAGTGTATGAGAATGTGTGGGTGTGTGTGATACTGTGAGCCTGTGTGAGTACATGTATGAGTGTGAGAAAATGTGTGAGAATGTGAGTGAGTACATGTGAGTCTGGGTGAGGATATGTCAGTGTGACAGTGACTATGTCAGGTGTGTAGGTCTGCACATGTGTTTGGGTCTGTGTACATGTGTGTGTTTGTTAGTTTGTGAGACTATAGGTGTCTGTGAGTGTGCGATTGTTGATATGTGTTTGTGTGAGTCTGTGTGTGTCGGGCAGTGGGTGAGTTTGTGATAGTGTGAGAGGATTGCTTACTTTATTGTGTGTGCTTTGGTGAGCATATATTTGTTGGTGTTTCTGTGAGCGTGTTTGTGACAGCGGAGGTATGTGAGTGGAAGTGTGACTCTGAATGTGTGACTGTGTGTGTTTGTGATAGTATGAGTGCATGTGAATATTTGTTAATATTTGAGTGTGCTTGTGTGTGTGTTTCAGTGGTCAGTAAGTATGTGTGTGTGTGTTTGTGAGTTTTTGTGAGTGTGTTTGTAGGTGTGGGAGTGTGGGAGAAGGTTTTATTTTGTGACAGTGTGTGTTTGCTAATGTGTCTGAATGTCTGAATGATTGTGTGACTGTACGTGTTTGTGAGTGAGTGTGCGTGTGGTAGTGTGTGTGTACGAATGTGTGAGTGTGTCTGATTATGAGTATGAGTGTGTCAGAGTACCTGAGTGTGTGTTTAAATGTGATTGTGAGAGTGCTGGTGAGTGGGAGTGTGCGGGTGTGTATATGGCTGTGCTATTGTTTGAGAGAGTGCGTGATGGTATGTGAGGATGGGTGTGAGTTTGTCTATGTTTAGGTGTGAGAGTGTGTGTGAGTGTGTGTTAGTGTGTGATGCTGTGTGACATTATGTGTTTGTGTGAGTGTAGTTGTGTCAGAGAGGGTGTGCGAATATTCATTTTTGAATGTGTGAACGAGTGTGAGCCTTTGTGTGATGGTGTGTGTGAGTGAGTGTTTCTGTTTGCCATTATGTGTGTGATTGTGTGAATGAGTGTGACCAGTTAGAAATTTATCTGTGTGTGTACTTGTGTGAGTGTATATGACAGTGAGATTGTGAGCAGGTGTGAGTCTGTGAGAGTGTGTTTGTGTGTGTGAGAGTGTGTGTGATGGTGTGCTTGATGTGCGTCTGTGCATTTGTGTCTGCGTACATGTGAGTAATTTTGTGACAGTGTGTACAACTGTGTGTATTCTGGTGTGTGCCTGTGTGAGTGTGTGATTTTGTGTGGTTTTCAGTGAGTGAGCATGTGTTTGAGAGTGTGAGTGTCCAAGGGGCTGTGTGTGTTGTGTGAGAGTGTGAAAGGTGATAGTATGTGATTGTGTGTGAGATAATATGAGCAGGTGTGTTTGAGTGTTTAAGTGAGTGTGTGTTTGTGATAGAGTAGCTTGAGTGTGTGTGTTACACTGTGTGTATGAGTGACTGTGTGCTTCTGTTTACACGAGAGTGTGTGTGAGTGTGTGTTCGTGTTTGCAGGTGTGGAAGTGAGAGATAGACTGTGTGACTGTGTGAGTGTGTGTGATTGTGTGATTGTATGTGAATAGTTGTGAGGGTATGTATGCACGTGTGTGTGAATGTGAGTGAATGTGCACAAGTGCGTATGTGAGTGTTTTACTCTTCAGGTATGCATAAGGATGAATATATCAGTGAGTGTGAGTGTCAGTGGGACTTTGAGTGTGCGTGAGTGTGAGAGACAGTATGTCTGAGCATGTGTGTAAGTGTGTGTTCTAAAGAGTGTTTTTGAATGTGTGTGCGTGTGTAAATTGTATGAATGTCTGAGAGTGACAGCACAAAAGACGAATGTCTGTGTGTGTGAACACTTGTGTGTATATGAGAGTCTGTGTAAGTGCGTTTGCTGGTGTGCTAGTGTGTGTGTAGGTGTCTGAGTGTGAGAAAATGAGAGTTTGTGAGTGTGTATTCGAGAATGTTGCAGATTTTGTGTGATTGTGTTATTTTGCTTGAATGCGTGTGTTTGAGTGTCTGTGTGGTTGCTTTCACATGTGTGATGTTTGCTTGTGTGTGTGAGTGTGTGGGTCTGTGTGTGCGTCTGCTTGTGTGTCAGTGTGAGAGTGTGAGGGGAATGGGGTGAATTATGATGCAAGGGTGCCTAACATGTTTGGAAGCGAAATGGGCATTCTCTGAGATAACGGAAAGCGACAGAACATGGTGGGAGACTATATATAGGAGTGCAATGTTGTCGAATGGTTTGGAAAGTGCTGCAATGTGACGCAGTAGATGGTTCCTGTGTGTTTTGGAAGAGAACGGATCCTTCTTTGATGGAAAGAAACGCAGTAGAACGTGGTGGATTGTTGTAGAATGCAGTGGAATGTTGTGTAATGGAGAGCATTGTGATGAAGTGGAGAGAAAGTGAGTGGTTTGGACACGAGAGTAGCCTTCTTTCATGGAATGGAATGCAATACATGTTGATGGATTTTTGGGTACGATAGTAGAAAATTGTGGAATGGAGTGAAATGTAGTGCAATAGACGGTTGAGGACCTTGTTTTATGCGAACGGTTGTATGTGTGTGTGACTGTGCAGCTGTGTGCGTTTGTGTGAGTGATTGTCATAGAGAGTGTGAGTGTGGAAGAGAGCGTGTGCATGATTGTGAGGGAGGTGTTGTGTGAGTGCACATGTGTGTGAAAGGCTGAGTGTGAGTGTGTTTATGGGAGTGTGTGTGAGCATGCTTATGTGAGAGTGAATATGAGGGATTACATGTGCGTTTGTGAGTGTATGAGAATGTGTGGGTGTGTGTGATACTGTGAGCCTGTGTGAGTACATGTATGAGTGTGAGAAAATGTGTGAGAATGTGAGTGAGTACATGTGAGTCTGGGTGAGGATATGTCAGTGTGACAGTGACTATGTCAGGTGTGTAGGTCTGCACATGTGTTTGGGTCTGTGTACATGTGTGTGTTTGTTAGTTTGTGAGACTATAGGTGTCTGTGAGTGTGCGATTGTTGATATGTGTTTGTGTGAGTCTGTGTGTGTCGGGCAGTGGGTGAGTTTGTGATAGTGTGAGAGGATTGCTTACTTTATTGTGTGTGCTTTGGTGAGCATATATTTGTTGGTGTTTCTGTGAGCGTGTTTGTGACAGCGGAGGTATGTGAGTGGAAGTGTGACTCTGAATGTGTGACTGTGTGTGTTTGTGATAGTATGAGTGCATGTGAATATTTGTTAATATTTGAGTGTGCTTGTGTGTGTGTTTCAGTGGTCAGTAAGTATGTGTGTGTGTGTTTGTGAGTTTTTGTGAGTGTGTTTGTAGGTGTGGGAGTGTGGGAGAAGGTTTTATTTTGTGACAGTGTGTGTTTGCTAATGTGTCTGAATGTCTGAATGATTGTGTGACTGTACGTGTTTGTGAGTGAGTGTGCGTGTGGTAGTGTGTGTGTACGAATGTGTGAGTGTGTCTGATTATGAGTATGAGTGTGTCAGAGTACCTGAGTGTGTGTTTAAATGTGATTGTGAGAGTGCTGGTGAGTGGGAGTGTGCGGGTGTGTATATGGCTGTGCTATTGTTTGAGAGAGTGCGTGATGGTATGTGAGGATGGGTGTGAGTTTGTCTATGTTTAGGTGTGAGAGTGTGTGTGAGTGTGTGTTAGTGTGTGATGCTGTGTGACATTATGTGTTTGTGTGAGTGTAGTTGTGTCAGAGAGGGTGTGCGAATATTCATTTTTGAATGTGTGAACGAGTGTGAGCCTTTGTGTGATGGTGTGTGTGAGTGAGTGTTTCTGTTTGCCATTATGTGTGTGATTGTGTGAATGAGTGTGACCAGTTAGAAATTTATCTGTGTGTGTACTTGTGTGAGTGTATATGACAGTGAGATTGTGAGCAGGTGTGAGTCTGTGAGAGTGTGTTTGTGTGTGTGAGAGTGTGTGTGATGGTGTGCTTGATGTGCGTCTGTGCATTTGTGTCTGCGTACATGTGAGTAATTTTGTGACAGTGTGTACAACTGTGTGTATTCTGGTGTGTGCCTGTGTGAGTGTGTGATTTTGTGTGGTTTTCAGTGAGTGAGCATGTGTTTGAGAGTGTGAGTGTCCAAGGGGCTGTGTGTGTTGTGTGAGAGTGTGAAAGGTGATAGTATGTGATTGTGTGTGAGATAATATGAGCAGGTGTGTTTGAGTGTTTAAGTGAGTGTGTGTTTGTGATAGAGTAGCTTGAGTGTGTGTGTTACACTGTGTGTATGAGTGACTGTGTGCTTCTGTTTACACGAGAGTGTGTGTGAGTGTGTGTTCGTGTTTGCAGGTGTGGAAGTGAGAGATAGACTGTGTGACTGTGTGAGTGTGTGTGATTGTGTGATTGTATGTGAATAGTTGTGAGGGTATGTATGCACGTGTGTGTGAATGTGAGTGAATGTGCACAAGTGCGTATGTGAGTGTTTTACTCTTCAGGTATGCATAAGGATGAATATATCAGTGAGTGTGAGTGTCAGTGGGACTTTGAGTGTGCGTGAGTGTGAGAGACAGTATGTCTGAGCATGTGTGTAAGTGTGTGTTCTAAAGAGTGTTTTTGAATGTGTGTGCGTGTGTAAATTGTATGAATGTCTGAGAGTGACAGCACAAAAGACGAATGTCTGTGTGTGTGAACACTTGTGTGTATATGAGAGTCTGTGTAAGTGCGTTTGCTGGTGTGCTAGTGTGTGTGTAGGTGTCTGAGTGTGAGAAAATGAGAGTTTGTGAGTGTGTATTCGAGAATGTTGCAGATTTTGTGTGATTGTGTTATTTTGCTTGAATGCGTGTGTTTGAGTGTCTGTGTGGTTGCTTTCACATGTGTGATGTTTGCTTGTGTGTGTGAGTGTGTGGGTCTGTGTGTGCGTCTGCTTGTGTGTCAGTGTGAGAGTGTGAGGGGAATGGGGTGAATTATGATGCAAGGGTGCCTAACATGTTTGGAAGCGAAATGGGCATTCTCTGAGATAACGGAAAGCGACAGAACATGGTGGGAGACTATATATAGGAGTGCAATGTTGTCGAATGGTTTGGAAAGTGCTGCAATGTGACGCAGTAGATGGTTCCTGTGTGTTTTGGAAGAGAACGGATCCTTCTTTGATGGAAAGAAACGCAGTAGAACGTGGTGGATTGTTGTAGAATGCAGTGGAATGTTGTGTAATGGAGAGCATTGTGATGAAGTGGAGAGAAAGTGAGTGGTTTGGACACGAGAGTAGCCTTCTTTCATGGAATGGAATGCAATACATGTTGATGGATTTTTGGGTACGATAGTAGAAAATTGTGGAATGGAGTGAAATGTAGTGCAATAGACGGTTGAGGACCTTGTTTTATGCGAACGGTTGTATGTGTGTGTGACTGTGCAGCTGTGTGCGTTTGTGTGAGTGATTGTCATAGAGAGTGTGAGTGTGGAAGAGAGCGTGTGCATGATTGTGAGGGAGGTGTTGTGTGAGTGCACATGTGTGTGAAAGGCTGAGTGTGAGTGTGTTTATGGGAGTGTGTGTGAGCATGCTTATGTGAGAGTGAATATGAGGGATTACATGTGCGTTTGTGAGTGTATGAGAATGTGTGGGTGTGTGTGATACTGTGAGCCTGTGTGAGTACATGTATGAGTGTGAGAAAATGTGTGAGAATGTGAGTGAGTACATGTGAGTCTGGGTGAGGATATGTCAGTGTGACAGTGACTATGTCAGGTGTGTAGGTCTGCACATGTGTTTGGGTCTGTGTACATGTGTGTGTTTGTTAGTTTGTGAGACTATAGGTGTCTGTGAGTGTGCGATTGTTGATATGTGTTTGTGTGAGTCTGTGTGTGTCGGGCAGTGGGTGAGTTTGTGATAGTGTGAGAGGATTGCTTACTTTATTGTGTGTGCTTTGGTGAGCATATATTTGTTGGTGTTTCTGTGAGCGTGTTTGTGACAGCGGAGGTATGTGAGTGGAAGTGTGACTCTGAATGTGTGACTGTGTGTGTTTGTGATAGTATGAGTGCATGTGAATATTTGTTAATATTTGAGTGTGCTTGTGTGTGTGTTTCAGTGGTCAGTAAGTATGTGTGTGTGTGTTTGTGAGTTTTTGTGAGTGTGTTTGTAGGTGTGGGAGTGTGGGAGAAGGTTTTATTTTGTGACAGTGTGTGTTTGCTAATGTGTCTGAATGTCTGAATGATTGTGTGACTGTACGTGTTTGTGAGTGAGTGTGCGTGTGGTAGTGTGTGTGTACGAATGTGTGAGTGTGTCTGATTATGAGTATGAGTGTGTCAGAGTACCTGAGTGTGTGTTTAAATGTGATTGTGAGAGTGCTGGTGAGTGGGAGTGTGCGGGTGTGTATATGGCTGTGCTATTGTTTGAGAGAGTGCGTGATGGTATGTGAGGATGGGTGTGAGTTTGTCTATGTTTAGGTGTGAGAGTGTGTGTGAGTGTGTGTTAGTGTGTGATGCTGTGTGACATTATGTGTTTGTGTGAGTGTAGTTGTGTCAGAGAGGGTGTGCGAATATTCATTTTTGAATGTGTGAACGAGTGTGAGCCTTTGTGTGATGGTGTGTGTGAGTGAGTGTTTCTGTTTGCCATTATGTGTGTGATTGTGTGAATGAGTGTGACCAGTTAGAAATTTATCTGTGTGTGTACTTGTGTGAGTGTATATGACAGTGAGATTGTGAGCAGGTGTGAGTCTGTGAGAGTGTGTTTGTGTGTGTGAGAGTGTGTGTGATGGTGTGCTTGATGTGCGTCTGTGCATTTGTGTCTGCGTACATGTGAGTAATTTTGTGACAGTGTGTACAACTGTGTGTATTCTGGTGTGTGCCTGTGTGAGTGTGTGATTTTGTGTGGTTTTCAGTGAGTGAGCATGTGTTTGAGAGTGTGAGTGTCCAAGGGGCTGTGTGTGTTGTGTGAGAGTGTGAAAGGTGATAGTATGTGATTGTGTGTGAGATAATATGAGCAGGTGTGTTTGAGTGTTTAAGTGAGTGTGTGTTTGTGATAGAGTAGCTTGAGTGTGTGTGTTACACTGTGTGTATGAGTGACTGTGTGCTTCTGTTTACACGAGAGTGTGTGTGAGTGTGTGTTCGTGTTTGCAGGTGTGGAAGTGAGAGATAGACTGTGTGACTGTGTGAGTGTGTGTGATTGTGTGATTGTATGTGAATAGTTGTGAGGGTATGTATGCACGTGTGTGTGAATGTGAGTGAATGTGCACAAGTGCGTATGTGAGTGTTTTACTCTTCAGGTATGCATAAGGATGAATATATCAGTGAGTGTGAGTGTCAGTGGGACTTTGAGTGTGCGTGAGTGTGAGAGACAGTATGTCTGAGCATGTGTGTAAGTGTGTGTTCTAAAGAGTGTTTTTGAATGTGTGTGCGTGTGTAAATTGTATGAATGTCTGAGAGTGACAGCACAAAAGACGAATGTCTGTGTGTGTGAACACTTGTGTGTATATGAGAGTCTGTGTAAGTGCGTTTGCTGGTGTGCTAGTGTGTGTGTAGGTGTCTGAGTGTGAGAAAATGAGAGTTTGTGAGTGTGTATTCGAGAATGTTGCAGATTTTGTGTGATTGTGTTATTTTGCTTGAATGCGTGTGTTTGAGTGTCTGTGTGGTTGCTTTCACATGTGTGATGTTTGCTTGTGTGTGTGAGTGTGTGGGTCTGTGTGTGCGTCTGCTTGTGTGTCAGTGTGAGAGTGTGAGGGGAATGGGGTGAATTATGATGCAAGGGTGCCTAACATGTTTGGAAGCGAAATGGGCATTCTCTGAGATAACGGAAAGCGACAGAACATGGTGGGAGACTATATATAGGAGTGCAATGTTGTCGAATGGTTTGGAAAGTGCTGCAATGTGACGCAGTAGATGGTTCCTGTGTGTTTTGGAAGAGAACGGATCCTTCTTTGATGGAAAGAAACGCAGTAGAACGTGGTGGATTGTTGTAGAATGCAGTGGAATGTTGTGTAATGGAGAGCATTGTGATGAAGTGGAGAGAAAGTGAGTGGTTTGGACACGAGAGTAGCCTTCTTTCATGGAATGGAATGCAATACATGTTGATGGATTTTTGGGTACGATAGTAGAAAATTGTGGAATGGAGTGAAATGTAGTGCAATAGACGGTTGAGGACCTTGTTTTATGCGAACGGTTGTATGTGTGTGTGACTGTGCAGCTGTGTGCGTTTGTGTGAGTGATTGTCATAGAGAGTGTGAGTGTGGAAGAGAGCGTGTGCATGATTGTGAGGGAGGTGTTGTGTGAGTGCACATGTGTGTGAAAGGCTGAGTGTGAGTGGGTTTATGGGAGTGTGTGTGAGCATGCTTATGTGAGAGTGAATATGAGGGATTACATGTGCGTTTGTGAGTGTATGAGAATGTGTGGGTGTGTGTGATACTGTGAGCCTGTGTGAGTACATGTATGAGTGTGAGAAAATGTGTGAGAATGTGAGTGAGTACATGTGAGTCTGGGTGAGGATATGTCAGTGTGACAGTGACTATGTCAGGTGTGTAGGTCTGCACATGTGTTTGGGTCTGTGTACATGTGTGTGTTTGTTAGTTTGTGAGACTATAGGTGTCTGTGAGTGTGCGATTGTTGATATGTGTTTGTGTGAGTCTGTGTGTGTCGGGCAGTGGGTGAGTTTGTGATAGTGTGAGAGGATTGCTTACTTTATTGTGTGTGCTTTGGTGAGCATATATTTGTTGGTGTTTCTGTGAGCGTGTTTGTGAGAGCGGAGGTATGTGAGTGGAAGTGTGACTCTGAATGTGTGACTGTGTGTGTTTGTGATAGTATGAGTGCATGTGAATATTTGTTAATATTTGAGTGTGCTTGTGTGTGTGTTTCAGTGGTCAGTAAGTATGTGTGTGTGTGTTTGTGAGTTTTTGTGAGTGTGTTTGTAGGTGTGGGAGTGTGGGAGAAGGTTTTATTTTGTGACAGTGTGTGTTTGCTAATGTGTCTGAATGTCTGAATGATTGTGTGACTGTACGTGTTTGTGAGAGAGTGTGCGTGTGGTAGTGTGTGTGTACGAATGTGTGAGTGTGTCTGATTATGAGTATGAGTGTGTCAGAGTACCTGAGTGTGTGTTTAAATGTGATTGTGAGAGTGCTGGTGAGTGGGAGTGTGCGGGTGTGTATATGGCTGTGCTATTGTTTGAGAGAGTGTGTGATGGTATGTGAGGATGGGTGTGAGTTTGTCTATGTTTAGGTGTGAGAGTGTGTGTGAGTGTGTGTTAGTGTGTGATGCTGTGTGACATTATGTGTTTGTGTGAGTGTAGTTGTGTCAGAGAGGGTGTGCGAATATTCATTTTTGAATGTGTGAACGAGTGTGAGCCTTTGTGTGATGGTGTGTGTGAGTGAGTGTTTCTGTTTGCCATTATGTGTGTGATTGTGTGAATGAGTGTGACCAGTTAGAAATTTATCTGTGTGTGTACTTGTGTGAGTGTATATGACAGTGAGATTGTGAGCAGGTGTGAGTCTGTGAGAGTGTGTTTGTGTGTGTGAGAGTGTGTGTGATGGTGTGCTTGATGTGCGTCTGTGCATTTGTGTCTGCGTACATGTGAGTAATTTTGTGACAGTGTGTACAACTGTGTGTATTCTGGTGTGTGCCTGTGTGAGTGTGTGATTTTGTGTGGTTTTCAGTGAGTGAGCATGTGTTTGAGAGTGTGAGTGTCCAAGGGGCTGTGTGTGTTGTGTGAGAGTGTGAAAGGTGATAGTATGTGATTGTGTGTGAGATAATATGAGCAGGTGTGTTTGAGTGTTTAAGTGAGTGTGTGTTTGTGATAGAGTAGCTTGAGTGTGTGTGTTACACTGTGTGTATGAGTGACTGTGTGCTTCTGTTTACACGAGAGTGTGTGTGAGTGTGTGTTCGTGTTTGCAGGTGTGGAAGTGAGAGATAGACTGTGTGACTGTGTGAGTGTGTGTGATTGTGTGATTGTATGTGAATAGTTGTGAGGGTATGTATGCACGTGTGTGTGAATGTGAGTGAATGTGCACAAGTGCGTATGTGAGTGTTTTACTCTTCAGGTATGCATAAGGATGAATATATCAGTGAGTGTGAGTGTCAGTGGGACTTTGAGTGTGCGTGAGTGTGAGAGACAGTATGTCTGAGCATGTGTGTAAGTGTGTGTTCTAAAGAGTGTTTTTGAATGTGTGTGCGTGTGTAAATTGTATGAATGTCTGAGAGTGACAGCACAAAAGACGAATGTCTGTGTGTGTGAACACTTGTGTGTATATGAGAGTCTGTGTAAGTGCGTTTGCTGGTGTGCTAGTGTGTGTGTAGGTGTCTGAGTGTGAGAAAATGAGAGTTTGTGAGTGTGTATTCGAGAATGTTGCAGATTTTGTGTGATTGTGTTATTTTGCTTGAATGCGTGTGTTTGAGTGTCTGTGTGGTTGCTTTCACATGTGTGATGTTTGCTTGTGTGTGTGAGTGTGTGGGTCTGTGTGTGCGTCTGCTTGTGTGTCAGTGTGAGAGTGTGAGGGGAATGGGGTGAATTATGATGCAAGGGTGCCTAACATGTTTGGAAGCGAAATGGGCATTCTCTGAGATAACGGAAAGCGACAGAACATGGTGGGAGACTATATATAGGAGTGCAATGTTGTCGAATGGTTTGGAAAGTGCTGCAATGTGACGCAGTAGATGGTTCCTGTGTGTTTTGGAAGAGAACGGATCCTTCTTTGATGGAAAGAAACGCAGTAGAACGTGGTGGATTGTTGTAGAATGCAGTGGAATGTTGTGTAATGGAGAGCATTGTGATGAAGTGGAGAGAAAGTGAGTGGTTTGGACACGAGAGTAGCCTTCTTTCATGGAATGGAATGCAATACATGTTGATGGATTTTTGGGTACGATAGTAGAAAATTGTGGAATGGAGTGAAATGTAGTGCAATAGACGGTTGAGGACCTTGTTTTATGCGAACGGTTGTATGTGTGTGTGACTGTGCAGCTGTGTGCGTTTGTGTGAGTGATTGTCATAGAGAGTGTGAGTGTGGAAGAGAGCGTGTGCATGATTGTGAGGGAGGTGTTGTGTGAGTGCACATGTGTGTGAAAGGCTGAGTGTGAGTGTGTTTATGGGAGTGTGTGTGAGCATGCTTATGTGAGAGTGAATATGAGGGATTACATGTGCGTTTGTGAGTGTATGAGAATGTGTGGGTGTGTGTGATACTGTGAGCCTGTGTGAGTACATGTATGAGTGTGAGAAAATGTGTGAGAATGTGAGTGAGTACATGTGAGTCTGGGTGAGGATATGTCAGTGTGACAGTGACTATGTCAGGTGTGTAGGTCTGCACATGTGTTTGGGTCTGTGTACATGTGTGTGTTTGTTAGTTTGTGAGACTATAGGTGTCTGTGAGTGTGCGATTGTTGATATGTGTTTGTGTGAGTCTGTGTGTGTCGGGCAGTGGGTGAGTTTGTGATAGTGTGAGAGGATTGCTTACTTTATTGTGTGTGCTTTGGTGAGCATATATTTGTTGGTGTTTCTGTGAGCGTGTTTGTGACAGCGGAGGTATGTGAGTGGAAGTGTGACTCTGAATGTGTGACTGTGTGTGTTTGTGATAGTATGAGTGCATGTGAATATTTGTTAATATTTGAGTGTGCTTGTGTGTGTGTTTCAGTGGTCAGTAAGTATGTGTGTGTGTGTTTGTGAGTTTTTGTGAGTGTGTTTGTAGGTGTGGGAGTGTGGGAGAAGGTTTTATTTTGTGACAGTGTGTGTTTGCTAATGTGTCTGAATGTCTGAATGATTGTGTGACTGTACGTGTTTGTGAGTGAGTGTGCGTGTGGTAGTGTGTGTGTACGAATGTGTGAGTGTGTCTGATTATGAGTATGAGTGTGTCAGAGTACCTGAGTGTGTGTTTAAATGTGATTGTGAGAGTGCTGGTGAGTGGGAGTGTGCGGGTGTGTATATGGCTGTGCTATTGTTTGAGAGAGTGCGTGATGGTATGTGAGGATGGGTGTGAGTTTGTCTATGTTTAGGTGTGAGAGTGTGTGTGAGTGTGTGTTAGTGTGTGATGCTGTGTGACATTATGTGTTTGTGTGAGTGTAGTTGTGTCAGAGAGGGTGTGCGAATATTCATTTTTGAATGTGTGAACGAGTGTGAGCCTTTGTGTGATGGTGTGTGTGAGTGAGTGTTTCTGTTTGCCATTATGTGTGTGATTGTGTGAATGAGTGTGACCAGTTAGAAATTTATCTGTGTGTGTACTTGTGTGAGTGTATATGACAGTGAGATTGTGAGCAGGTGTGAGTCTGTGAGAGTGTGTTTGTGTGTGTGAGAGTGTGTGTGATGGTGTGCTTGATGTGCGTCTGTGCATTTGTGTCTGCGTACATGTGAGTAATTTTGTGACAGTGTGTACAACTGTGTGTATTCTGGTGTGTGCCTGTGTGAGTGTGTGATTTTGTGTGGTTTTCAGTGAGTGAGCATGTGTTTGAGAGTGTGAGTGTCCAAGGGGCTGTGTGTGTTGTGTGAGAGTGTGAAAGGTGATAGTATGTGATTGTGTGTGAGATAATATGAGCAGGTGTGTTTGAGTGTTTAAGTGAGTGTGTGTTTGTGATAGAGTAGCTTGAGTGTGTGTGTTACACTGTGTGTATGAGTGACTGTGTGCTTCTGTTTACACGAGAGTGTGTGTGAGTGTGTGTTCGTGTTTGCAGGTGTGGAAGTGAGAGATAGACTGTGTGACTGTGTGAGTGTGTGTGATTGTGTGATTGTATGTGAATAGTTGTGAGGGTATGTATGCACGTGTGTGTGAATGTGAGTGAATGTGCACAAGTGCGTATGTGAGTGTTTTACTCTTCAGGTATGCATAAGGATGAATATATCAGTGAGTGTGAGTGTCAGTGGGACTTTGAGTGTGCGTGAGTGTGAGAGACAGTATGTCTGAGCATGTGTGTAAGTGTGTGTTCTAAAGAGTGTTTTTGAATGTGTGTGCGTGTGTAAATTGTATGAATGTCTGAGAGTGACAGCACAAAAGACGAATGTCTGTGTGTGTGAACACTTGTGTGTATATGAGAGTCTGTGTAAGTGCGTTTGCTGGTGTGCTAGTGTGTGTGTAGGTGTCTGAGTGTGAGAAAATGAGAGTTTGTGAGTGTGTATTCGAGAATGTTGCAGATTTTGTGTGATTGTGTTATTTTGCTTGAATGCGTGTGTTTGAGTGTCTGTGTGGTTGCTTTCACATGTGTGATGTTTGCTTGTGTGTGTGAGTGTGTGGGTCTGTGTGTGCGTCTGCTTGTGTGTCAGTGTGAGAGTGTGAGGGGAATGGGGTGAATTATGATGCAAGGGTGCCTAACATGTTTGGAAGCGAAATGGGCATTCTCTGAGATAACGGAAAGCGACAGAACATGGTGGGAGACTATATATAGGAGTGCAATGTTGTCGAATGGTTTGGAAAGTGCTGCAATGTGACGCAGTAGATGGTTCCTGTGTGTTTTGGAAGAGAACGGATCCTTCTTTGATGGAAAGAAACGCAGTAGAACGTGGTGGATTGTTGTAGAATGCAGTGGAATGTTGTGTAATGGAGAGCATTGTGATGAAGTGGAGAGAAAGTGAGTGGTTTGGACACGAGAGTAGCCTTCTTTCATGGAATGGAATGCAATACATGTTGATGGATTTTTGGGTACGATAGTAGAAAATTGTGGAATGGAGTGAAATGTAGTGCAATAGACGGTTGAGGACCTTGTTTTATGCGAACGGTTGTATGTGTGTGTGACTGTGCAGCTGTGTGCGTTTGTGTGAGTGATTGTCATAGAGAGTGTGAGTGTGGAAGAGAGCGTGTGCATGAATGTGAGGGAGGTGTTGTGTGAGTGCACATGTGTGTGAAAGGCTGAGTGTGAGTGTGTTTATGGGAGTGTGTGTGAGCATGCTTATGTGAGAGTGAATATGAGGGATTACATGTGCGTTTGTGAGTGTATGAGAATGTGTGGGTGTGTGTGATACTGTGAGCCTGTGTGAGTACATGTATGAGTGTGAGAAAATGTGTGAGAATGTGAATGAGTACATGTGAGTCTGAGTGAGGATATGTCAGTGTGACAGTGACTATGTCAGGTGTGTAGGTCTGCACATGTGTTTGGGTCTGTGTACATGTGTGTGTTTGTTAGTTTGTGAGACTATAGGTGTCTGTGAGTGTGCGATTGTTGATATGTGTTTGTGTGAGTCTGTGTGTGTCGGGCAGTGGGTGAGTTTGTGATAGTGTGAGAGGATTGCTTACTTTATTGTGTGTGCTTTGGTGAGCATATATTTGTTGGTGTTTCTGTGAGCGTGTTTGTGACAGCGGAGGTATGTGAGTGGAAGTGTGACTCTGAATGTGTGACTGTGTGTGTTTGTGATAGTATGAGTGCATGTGAATATTTGTTAATATTTGAGTGTGCTTGTGTGTGTGTTTCAGTGGTCAGTAAGTATGTGTGTGTGTGTTTGTGAGTTTTTGTGAGTGTGTTTGTAGGTGTGGGAGTGTGGGAGAAGGTTTTATTTTGTGACAGTGTGTGTTTGCTAATGTGTCTGAATGTCTGAATGATTGTGTGACTGTACGTGTTTGTGAGTGAGTGTGCGTGTGGTAGTGTGTGTGTACGAATGTGTGAGTGTGTCTGATTATGAGTATGAGTGTGTCAGAGTACCTGAGTGTGTGTTTAAATGTGATTGTGAGAGTGCTGGTGAGTGGGAGTGTGCGGGTGTGTATATGGCTGTGCTATTGTTTGAGAGAGTGCGTGATGGTATGTGAGGATGGGTGTGAGTTTGTCTATGTTTAGGTGTGAGAGTGTGTGTGAGTGTGTGTTAGTGTGTGATGCTGTGTGACATTATGTGTTTGTGTGAGTGTAGTTGTGTCAGAGAGGGTGTGCGAATATTCATTTTTGAATGTGTGAACGAGTGTGAGCCTTTGTGTGATGGTGTGTGTGAGTGAGTGTTTCTGTTTGCCATTATGTGTGTGATTGTGTGAATGAGTGTGACCAGTTAGAAATTTATCTGTGTGTGTACTTGTGTGAGTGTATATGACAGTGAGATTGTGAGCAGGTGTGAGTCTGTGAGAGTGTGTTTGTGTGTGTGAGAGTGTGTGTGATGGTGTGCTTGATGTGCGTCTGTGCATTTGTGTCTGCGTACATGTGAGTAATTTTGTGACAGTGTGTACAACTGTGTGTATTCTGGTGTGTGCCTGTGTGAGTGTGTGATTTTGTGTGGTTTTCAGTGAGTGAGCATGTGTTTGAGAGTGTGAGTGTCCAAGGGGCTGTGTGTGTTGTGTGAGAGTGTGAAAGGTGATAGTATGTGATTGTGTGTGAGATAATATGAGCAGGTGTGTTTGAGTGTTTAAGTGAGTGTGTGTTTGTGATAGAGTAGCTTGAGTGTGTGTGTTACACTGTGTGTATGAGTGACTGTGTGCTTCTGTTTACACGAGAGTGTGTGTGAGTGTGTGTTCGTGTTTGCAGGTGTGGAAGTGAGAGATAGACTGTGTGACTGTGTGAGTGTGTGTGATTGTGTGATTGTATGTGAATAGTTGTGAGGGTATGTATGCACGTGTGTGTGAATGTGAGTGAATGTGCACAAGTGCGTATGTGAGTGTTTTACTCTTCAGGTATGCATAAGGATGAATATATCAGTGAGTGTGAGTGTCAGTGGGACTTTGAGTGTGCGTGAGTGTGAGAGACAGTATGTCTGAGCATGTGTGTAAGTGTGTGTTCTAAAGAGTGTTTTTGAATGTGTGTGCGTGTGTAAATTGTATGAATGTCTGAGAGTGACAGCACAAAAGACGAATGTCTGTGTGTGTGAACACTTGTGTGTATATGAGAGTCTGTGTAAGTGCGTTTGCTGGTGTGCTAGTGTGTGTGTAGGTGTCTGAGTGTGAGAAAATGAGAGTTTGTGAGTGTGTATTCGAGAATGTTGCAGATTTTGTGTGATTGTGTTATTTTGCTTGAATGCGTGTGTTTGAGTGTCTGTGTGGTTGCTTTCACATGTGTGATGTTTGCTTGTGTGTGTGAGTGTGTGGGTCTGTGTGTGCGTCTGCTTGTGTGTCAGTGTGAGAGTGTGAGGGGAATGGGGTGAATTATGATGCAAGGGTGCCTAACATGTTTGGAAGCGAAATGGGCATTCTCTGAGATAACGGAAAGCGACAGAACATGGTGGGAGACTATATATAGGAGTGCAATGTTGTCGAATGGTTTGGAAAGTGCTGCAATGTGACGCAGTAGATGGTTCCTGTGTGTTTTGGAAGAGAACGGATCCTTCTTTGATGGAAAGAAACGCAGTAGAACGTGGTGGATTGTTGTAGAATGCAGTGGAATGTTGTGTAATGGAGAGCATTGTGATGAAGTGGAGAGAAAGTGAGTGGTTTGGACACGAGAGTAGCCTTCTTTCATGGAATGGAATGCAATACATGTTGATGGATTTTTGGGTACGATAGTAGAAAATTGTGGAATGGAGTGAAATGTAGTGCAATAGACGGTTGAGGACCTTGTTTTATGCGAACGGTTGTATGTGTGTGTGACTGTGCAGCTGTGTGCGTTTGTGTGAGTGATTGTCATAGAGAGTGTGAGTGTGGAAGAGAGCGTGTGCATGATTGTGAGGGAGGTGTTGTGTGAGTGCACATGTGTGTGAAAGGCTGAGTGTGAGTGTGTTTATGGGAGTGTGTGTGAGCATGCTTATGTGAGAGTGAATATGAGGGATTACATGTGCGTTTGTGAGTGTATGAGAATGTGTGGGTGTGTGTGATACTGTGAGCCTGTGTGAGTACATGTATGAGTGTGAGAAAATGTGTGAGAATGTGAGTGAGTACATGTGAGTCTGAGTGAGGATATGTCAGTGTGACAGTGACTATGTCAGGTGTGTAGGTCTGCACATGTGTTTGGGTCTGTGTACATGTGTGTGTTTGTTAGTTTGTGAGACTATAGGTGTCTGTGAGTGTGCGATTGTTGATATGTGTTTGTGTGAGTCTGTGTGTGTCGGGCAGTGGGTGAGTTTGTGATAGTGTGAGAGGATTGCTTACTTTATTGTGTGTGCTTTGGTGAGCATATATTTGTTGGTGTTTCTGTGAGCGTGTTTGTGACAGCGGAGGTATGTGAGTGGAAGTGTGACTCTGAATGTGTGACTGTGTGTGTTTGTGATAGTATGAGTGCATGTGAATATTTGTTAATATTTGAGTGTGCTTGTGTGTGTGTTTCAGTGGTCAGTAAGTATGTGTGTGTGTGTTTGTGAGTTTTTGTGAGTGTGTTTGTAGGTGTGGGAGTGTGGGAGAAGGTTTTATTTTGTGACAGTGTGTGTTTGCTAATGTGTCTGAATGTCTGAATGATTGTGTGACTGTACGTGTTTGTGAGTGAGTGTGCGTGTGGTAGTGTGTGTGTACGAATGTGTGAGTGTGTCTGATTATGAGTATGAGTGTGTCAGAGTACCTGAGTGTGTGTTTAAATGTGATTGTGAGAGTGCTGGTGAGTGGGAGTGTGCGGGTGTGTATATGGCTGTGCTATTGTTTGAGAGAGTGCGTGATGGTATGTGAGGATGGGTGTGAGTTTGTCTATGTTTAGGTGTGAGAGTGTGTGTGAGTGTGTGTTAGTGTGTGATGCTGTGTGACATTATGTGTTTGTGTGAGTGTAGTTGTGTCAGAGAGGGTGTGCGAATATTCATTTTTGAATGTGTGAACGAGTGTGAGCCTTTGTGTGATGGTGTGTGTGAGTGAGTGTTTCTGTTTGCCATTATGTGTGTGATTGTGTGAATGAGTGTGACCAGTTAGAAATTTATCTGTGTGTGTACTTGTGTGAGTGTATATGACAGTGAGATTGTGAGCAGGTGTGAGTCTGTGAGAGTGTGTTTGTGTGTGTGAGAGTGTGTGTGATGGTGTGCTTGATGTGCGTCTGTGCATTTGTGTCTGCGTACATGTGAGTAATTTTGTGACAGTGTGTACAACTGTGTGTATTCTGGTGTGTGCCTGTGTGAGTGTGTGATTTTGTGTGGTTTTCAGTGAGTGAGCATGTGTTTGAGAGTGTGAGTGTCCAAGGGGCTGTGTGTGTTGTGTGAGAGTGTGAAAGGTGATAGTATGTGATTGTGTGTGAGATAATATGAGCAGGTGTGTTTGAGTGTTTAAGTGAGTGTGTGTTTGTGATAGAGTAGCTTGAGTGTGTGTGTTACACTGTGTGTATGAGTGACTGTGTGCTTCTGTTTACACGAGAGTGTGTGTGAGTGTGTGTTCGTGTTTGCAGGTGTGGAAGTGAGAGATAGACTGTGTGACTGTGTGAGTGTGTGTGATTGTGTGATTGTATGTGAATAGTTGTGAGGGTATGTATGCACGTGTGTGTGAATGTGAGTGAATGTGCACAAGTGCGTATGTGAGTGTTTTACTCTTCAGGTATGCATAAGGATGAATATATCAGTGAGTGTGAGTGTCAGTGGGACTTTGAGTGTGCGTGAGTGTGAGAGACAGTATGTCTGAGCATGTGTGTAAGTGTGTGTTCTAAAGAGTGTTTTTGAATGTGTGTGCGTGTGTAAATTGTATGAATGTCTGAGAGTGACAGCACAAAAGACGAATGTCTGTGTGTGTGAACACTTGTGTGTATATGAGAGTCTGTGTAAGTGCGTTTGCTGGTGTGCTAGTGTGTGTGTAGGTGTCTGAGTGTGAGAAAATGAGAGTTTGTGAGTGTGTATTCGAGAATGTTGCAGATTTTGTGTGATTGTGTTATTTTGCTTGAATGCGTGTGTTTGAGTGTCTGTGTGGTTGCTTTCACATGTGTGATGTTTGCTTGTGTGTGTGAGTGTGTGGGTCTGTGTGTGCGTCTGCTTGTGTGTCAGTGTGAGAGTGTGAGGGGAATGGGGTGAATTATGATGCAAGGGTGCCTAACATGTTTGGAAGCGAAATGGGCATTCTCTGAGATAACGGAAAGCGACAGAACATGGTGGGAGACTATATATAGGAGTGCAATGTTGTCGAATGGTTTGGAAAGTGCTGCAATGTGACGCAGTAGATGGTTCCTGTGTGTTTTGGAAGAGAACGGATCCTTCTTTGATGGAAAGAAACGCAGTAGAACGTGGTGGATTGTTGTAGAATGCAGTGGAATGTTGTGTAATGGAGAGCATTGTGATGAAGTGGAGAGAAAGTGAGTGGTTTGGACACGAGAGTAGCCTTCTTTCATGGAATGGAATGCAATACATGTTGATGGATTTTTGGGTACGATAGTAGAAAATTGTGGAATGGAGTGAAATGTAGTGCAATAGACGGTTGAGGACCTTGTTTTATGCGAACGGTTGTATGTGTGTGTGACTGTGCAGCTGTGTGCGTTTGTGTGAGTGATTGTCATAGAGAGTGTGAGTGTGGAAGAGAGCGTGTGCATGAATGTGAGGGAGGTGTTGTGTGAGTGCACATGTGTGTGAAAGGCTGAGTGTGAGTGTGTTTATGGGAGTGTGTGTGAGCATGCTTATGTGAGAGTGAATATGAGGGATTACATGTGCGTTTGTGAGTGTATGAGAATGTGTGGGTGTGTGTGATACTGTGAGCCTGTGTGAGTACATGTATGAGTGTGAGAAAATGTGTGAGAATGTGAATGAGTACATGTGAGTCTGAGTGAGGATATGTCAGTGTGACAGTGACTATGTCAGGTGTGTAGGTCTGCACATGTGTTTGGGTCTGTGTACATGTGTGTGTTTGTTAGTTTGTGAGACTATAGGTGTCTGTGAGTGTGCGATTGTTGATATGTGTTTGTGTGAGTCTGTGTGTGTCGGGCAGTGGGTGAGTTTGTGATAGTGTGAGAGGATTGCTTACTTTATTGTGTGTGCTTTGGTGAGCATATATTTGTTGGTGTTTCTGTGAGCGTGTTTGTGACAGCGGAGGTATGTGAGTGGAAGTGTGACTCTGAATGTGTGACTGTGTGTGTTTGTGATAGTATGAGTGCATGTGAATATTTGTTAATATTTGAGTGTGCTTGTGTGTGTGTTTCAGTGGTCAGTAAGTATGTGTGTGTGTGTTTGTGAGTTTTTGTGAGTGTGTTTGTAGGTGTGGGAGTGTGGGAGAAGGTTTTATTTTGTGACAGTGTGTGTTTGCTAATGTGTCTGAATGTCTGAATGATTGTGTGACTGTACGTGTTTGTGAGTGAGTGTGCGTGTGGTAGTGTGTGTGTACGAATGTGTGAGTGTGTCTGATTATGAGTATGAGTGTGTCAGAGTACCTGAGTGTGTGTTTAAATGTGATTGTGAGAGTGCTGGTGAGTGGGAGTGTGCGGGTGTGTATATGGCTGTGCTATTGTTTGAGAGAGTGCGTGATGGTATGTGAGGATGGGTGTGAGTTTGTCTATGTTTAGGTGTGAGAGTGTGTGTGAGTGTGTGTTAGTGTGTGATGCTGTGTGACATTATGTGTTTGTGTGAGTGTAGTTGTGTCAGAGAGGGTGTGCGAATATTCATTTTTGAATGTGTGAACGAGTGTGAGCCTTTGTGTGATGGTGTGTGTGAGTGAGTGTTTCTGTTTGCCATTATGTGTGTGATTGTGTGAATGAGTGTGACCAGTTAGAAATTTATCTGTGTGTGTACTTGTGTGAGTGTATATGACAGTGAGATTGTGAGCAGGTGTGAGTCTGTGAGAGTGTGTTTGTGTGTGTGAGAGTGTGTGTGATGGTGTGCTTGATGTGCGTCTGTGCATTTGTGTCTGCGTACATGTGAGTAATTTTGTGACAGTGTGTACAACTGTGTGTATTCTGGTGTGTGCCTGTGTGAGTGTGTGATTTTGTGTGGTTTTCAGTGAGTGAGCATGTGTTTGAGAGTGTGAGTGTCCAAGGGGCTGTGTGTGTTGTGTGAGAGTGTGAAAGGTGATAGTATGTGATTGTGTGTGAGATAATATGAGCAGGTGTGTTTGAGTGTTTAAGTGAGTGTGTGTTTGTGATAGAGTAGCTTGAGTGTGTGTGTTACACTGTGTGTATGAGTGACTGTGTGCTTCTGTTTACACGAGAGTGTGTGTGAGTGTGTGTTCGTGTTTGCAGGTGTGGAAGTGAGAGATAGACTGTGTGACTGTGTGAGTGTGTGTGATTGTGTGATTGTATGTGAATAGTTGTGAGGGTATGTATGCACGTGTGTGTGAATGTGAGTGAATGTGCACAAGTGCGTATGTGAGTGTTTTACTCTTCAGGTATGCATAAGGATGAATATATCAGTGAGTGTGAGTGTCAGTGGGACTTTGAGTGTGCGTGAGTGTGAGAGACAGTATGTCTGAGCATGTGTGTAAGTGTGTGTTCTAAAGAGTGTTTTTGAATGTGTGTGCGTGTGTAAATTGTATGAATGTCTGAGAGTGACAGCACAAAAGACGAATGTCTGTGTGTGTGAACACTTGTGTGTATATGAGAGTCTGTGTAAGTGCGTTTGCTGGTGTGCTAGTGTGTGTGTAGGTGTCTGAGTGTGAGAAAATGAGAGTTTGTGAGTGTGTATTCGAGAATGTTGCAGATTTTGTGTGATTGTGTTATTTTGCTTGAATGCGTGTGTTTGAGTGTCTGTGTGGTTGCTTTCACATGTGTGATGTTTGCTTGTGTGTGTGAGTGTGTGGGTCTGTGTGTGCGTCTGCTTGTGTGTCAGTGTGAGAGTGTGAGGGGAATGGGGTGAATTATGATGCAAGGGTGCCTAACATGTTTGGAAGCGAAATGGGCATTCTCTGAGATAACGGAAAGCGACAGAACATGGTGGGAGACTATATATAGGAGTGCAATGTTGTCGAATGGTTTGGAAAGTGCTGCAATGTGACGCAGTAGATGGTTCCTGTGTGTTTTGGAAGAGAACGGATCCTTCTTTGATGGAAAGAAACGCAGTAGAACGTGGTGGATTGTTGTAGAATGCAGTGGAATGTTGTGTAATGGAGAGCATTGTGATGAAGTGGAGAGAAAGTGAGTGGTTTGGACACGAGAGTAGCCTTCTTTCATGGAATGGAATGCAATACATGTTGATGGATTTTTGGGTACGATAGTAGAAAATTGTGGAATGGAGTGAAATGTAGTGCAATAGACGGTTGAGGACCTTGTTTTATGCGAACGGTTGTATGTGTGTGTGACTGTGCAGCTGTGTGCGTTTGTGTGAGTGATTGTCATAGAGAGTGTGAGTGTGGAAGAGAGCGTGTGCATGATTGTGAGGGAGGTGTTGTGTGAGTGCACATGTGTGTGAAAGGCTGAGTGTGAGTGTGTTTATGGGAGTGTGTGTGAGCATGCTTATGTGAGAGTGAATATGAGGGATTACATGTGCGTTTGTGAGTGTATGAGAATGTGTGGGTGTGTGTGATACTGTGAGCCTGTGTGAGTACATGTATGAGTGTGAGAAAATGTGTGAGAATGTGAGTGAGTACATGTGAGTCTGAGTGAGGATATGTCAGTGTGACAGTGACTATGTCAGGTGTGTAGGTCTGCACATGTGTTTGGGTCTGTGTACATGTGTGTGTTTGTTAGTTTGTGAGACTATAGGTGTCTGTGAGTGTGCGATTGTTGATATGTGTTTGTGTGAGTCTGTGTGTGTCGGGCAGTGGGTGAGTTTGTGATAGTGTGAGAGGATTGCTTACTTTATTGTGTGTGCTTTGGTGAGCATATATTTGTTGGTGTTTCTGTGAGCGTGTTTGTGACAGCGGAGGTATGTGAGTGGAAGTGTGACTCTGAATGTGTGACTGTGTGTGTTTGTGATAGTATGAGTGCATGTGAATATTTGTTAATATTTGAGTGTGCTTGTGTGTGTGTTTCAGTGGTCAGTAAGTATGTGTGTGTGTGTTTGTGAGTTTTTGTGAGTGTGTTTGTAGGTGTGGGAGTGTGGGAGAAGGTTTTATTTTGTGACAGTGTGTGTTTGCTAATGTGTCTGAATGTCTGAATGATTGTGTGACTGTACGTGTTTGTGAGTGAGTGTGCGTGTGGTAGTGTGTGTGTACGAATGTGTGAGTGTGTCTGATTATGAGTATGAGTGTGTCAGAGTACCTGAGTGTGTGTTTAAATGTGATTGTGAGAGTGCTGGTGAGTGGGAGTGTGCGGGTGTGTATATGGCTGTGCTATTGTTTGAGAGAGTGCGTGATGGTATGTGAGGATGGGTGTGAGTTTGTCTATGTTTAGGTGTGAGAGTGTGTGTGAGTGTGTGTTAGTGTGTGATGCTGTGTGACATTATGTGTTTGTGTGAGTGTAGTTGTGTCAGAGAGGGTGTGCGAATATTCATTTTTGAATGTGTGAACGAGTGTGAGCCTTTGTGTGATGGTGTGTGTGAGTGAGTGTTTCTGTTTGCCATTATGTGTGTGATTGTGTGAATGAGTGTGACCAGTTAGAAATTTATCTGTGTGTGTACTTGTGTGAGTGTATATGACAGTGAGATTGTGAGCAGGTGTGAGTCTGTGAGAGTGTGTTTGTGTGTGTGAGAGTGTGTGTGATGGTGTGCTTGATGTGCGTCTGTGCATTTGTGTCTGCGTACATGTGAGTAATTTTGTGACAGTGTGTACAACTGTGTGTATTCTGGTGTGTGCCTGTGTGAGTGTGTGATTTTGTGTGGTTTTCAGTGAGTGAGCATGTGTTTGAGAGTGTGAGTGTCCAAGGGGCTGTGTGTGTTGTGTGAGAGTGTGAAAGGTGATAGTATGTGATTGTGTGTGAGATAATATGAGCAGGTGTGTTTGAGTGTTTAAGTGAGTGTGTGTTTGTGATAGAGTAGCTTGAGTGTGTGTGTTACACTGTGTGTATGAGTGACTGTGTGCTTCTGTTTACACGAGAGTGTGTGTGAGTGTGTGTTCGTGTTTGCAGGTGTGGAAGTGAGAGATAGACTGTGTGACTGTGTGAGTGTGTGTGATTGTGTGATTGTATGTGAATAGTTGTGAGGGTATGTATGCACGTGTGTGTGAATGTGAGTGAATGTGCACAAGTGCGTATGTGAGTGTTTTACTCTTCAGGTATGCATAAGGATGAATATATCAGTGAGTGTGAGTGTCAGTGGGACTTTGAGTGTGCGTGAGTGTGAGAGACAGTATGTCTGAGCATGTGTGTAAGTGTGTGTTCTAAAGAGTGTTTTTGAATGTGTGTGCGTGTGTAAATTGTATGAATGTCTGAGAGTGACAGCACAAAAGACGAATGTCTGTGTGTGTGAACACTTGTGTGTATATGAGAGTCTGTGTAAGTGCGTTTGCTGGTGTGCTAGTGTGTGTGTAGGTGTCTGAGTGTGAGAAAATGAGAGTTTGTGAGTGTGTATTCGAGAATGTTGCAGATTTTGTGTGATTGTGTTATTTTGCTTGAATGCGTGTGTTTGAGTGTCTGTGTGGTTGCTTTCACATGTGTGATGTTTGCTTGTGTGTGTGAGTGTGTGGGTCTGTGTGTGCGTCTGCTTGTGTGTCAGTGTGAGAGTGTGAGGGGAATGGGGTGAATTATGATGCAAGGGTGCCTAACATGTTTGGAAGCGAAATGGGCATTCTCTGAGATAACGGAAAGCGACAGAACATGGTGGGAGACTATATATAGGAGTGCAATGTTGTCGAATGGTTTGGAAAGTGCTGCAATGTGACGCAGTAGATGGTTCCTGTGTGTTTTGGAAGAGAACGGATCCTTCTTTGATGGAAAGAAACGCAGTAGAACGTGGTGGATTGTTGTAGAATGCAGTGGAATGTTGTGTAATGGAGAGCATTGTGATGAAGTGGAGAGAAAGTGAGTGGTTTGGACACGAGAGTAGCCTTCTTTCATGGAATGGAATGCAATACATGTTGATGGATTTTTGGGTACGATAGTAGAAAATTGTGGAATGGAGTGAAATGTAGTGCAATAGACGGTTGAGGACCTTGTTTTATGCGAACGGTTGTATGTGTGTGTGACTGTGCAGCTGTGTGCGTTTGTGTGAGTGATTGTCATAGAGAGTGTGAGTGTGGAAGAGAGCGTGTGCATGATTGTGAGGGAGGTGTTGTGTGAGTGCACATGTGTGTGAAAGGCTGAGTGTGAGTGTGTTTATGGGAGTGTGTGTGAGCATGCTTATGTGAGAGTGAATATGAGGGATTACATGTGCGTTTGTGAGTGTATGAGAATGTGTGGGTGTGTGTGATACTGTGAGCCTGTGTGAGTACATGTATGAGTGTGAGAAAATGTGTGAGAATGTGAGTGAGTACATGTGAGTCTGGGTGAGGATATGTCAGTGTGACAGTGACTATGTCAGGTGTGTAGGTCTGCACATGTGTTTGGGTCTGTGTACATGTGTGTGTTTGTTAGTTTGTGAGACTATAGGTGTCTGTGAGTGTGCGATTGTTGATATGTGTTTGTGTGAGTCTGTGTGTGTCGGGCAGTGGGTGAGTTTGTGATAGTGTGAGAGGATTGCTTACTTTATTGTGTGTGCTTTGGTGAGCATATATTTGTTGGTGTTTCTGTGAGCGTGTTTGTGACAGCGGAGGTATGTGAGTGGAAGTGTGACTCTGAATGTGTGACTGTGTGTGTTTGTGATAGTATGAGTGCATGTGAATATTTGTTAATATTTGAGTGTGCTTGTGTGTGTGTTTCAGTGGTCAGTAAGTATGTGTGTGTGTGTTTGTGAGTTTTTGTGAGTGTGTTTGTAGGTGTGGGAGTGTGGGAGAAGGTTTTATTTTGTGACAGTGTGTGTTTGCTAATGTGTCTGAATGTCTGAATGATTGTGTGACTGTACGTGTTTGTGAGTGAGTGTGCGTGTGGTAGTGTGTGTGTACGAATGTGTGAGTGTGTCTGATTATGAGTATGAGTGTGTCAGAGTACCTGAGTGTGTGTTTAAATGTGATTGTGAGAGTGCTGGTGAGTGGGAGTGTGCGGGTGTGTATATGGCTGTGCTATTGTTTGAGAGAGTGCGTGATGGTATGTGAGGATGGGTGTGAGTTTGTCTATGTTTAGGTGTGAGAGTGTGTGTGAGTGTGTGTTAGTGTGTGATGCTGTGTGACATTATGTGTTTGTGTGAGTGTAGTTGTGTCAGAGAGGGTGTGCGAATATTCATTTTTGAATGTGTGAACGAGTGTGAGCCTTTGTGTGATGGTGTGTGTGAGTGAGTGTTTCTGTTTGCCATTATGTGTGTGATTGTGTGAATGAGTGTGACCAGTTAGAAATTTATCTGTGTGTGTACTTGTGTGAGTGTATATGACAGTGAGATTGTGAGCAGGTGTGAGTCTGTGAGAGTGTGTTTGTGTGTGTGAGAGTGTGTGTGATGGTGTGCTTGATGTGCGTCTGTGCATTTGTGTCTGCGTACATGTGAGTAATTTTGTGACAGTGTGTACAACTGTGTGTATTCTGGTGTGTGCCTGTGTGAGTGTGTGATTTTGTGTGGTTTTCAGTGAGTAAGCATGTGTTTGAGAGTGTGAGTGTCCAAGGGGCTGTGTGTGTTGTGTGAGAGTGTGAAAGGTGATAGTATGTGATTGTGTGTGAGATAATATGAGCAGGTGTGTTTGAGTGTTTAAGTGAGTGTGTGTTTGTGATAGAGTAGCTTGAGTGTGTGTGTTACACTGTGTGTATGAGTGACTGTGTGCTTCTGTTTACACGAGAGTGTGTGTGAGTGTGTGTTCGTGTTTGCAGGTGTGGAAGTGAGAGATAGACTGTGTGACTGTGTGAGTGTGTGTGATTGTGTGATTGTATGTGAATAGTTGTGAGGGTATGTATGCACGTGTGTGTGAATGTGAGTGAATGTGCACAAGTGCGTATGTGAGTGTTTTACTCTTCAGGTATGCATAAGGATGAATATATCAGTGAGTGTGAGTGTCAGTGGGACTTTGAGTGTGCGTGAGTGTGAGAGACAGTATGTCTGAGCATGTGTGTAAGTGTGTGTTCTAAAGAGTGTTTTTGAATGTGTGTGCGTGTGTAAATTGTATGAATGTCTGAGAGTGACAGCACAAAAGACGAATGTCTGTGTGTGTGAACACTTGTGTGTATATGAGAGTCTGTGTAAGTGCGTTTGCTGGTGTGCTAGTGTGTGTGTAGGTGTCTGAGTGTGAGAAAATGAGAGTTTGTGAGTGTGTATTCGAGAATGTTGCAGATTTTGTGTGATTGTGTTATTTTGCTTGAATGCGTGTGTTTGAGTGTCTGTGTGGTTGCTTTCACATGTGTGATGTTTGCTTGTGTGTGTGAGTGTGTGGGTCTGTGTGTGCGTCTGCTTGTGTGTCAGTGTGAGAGTGTGAGGGGAATGGGGTGAATTATGATGCAAGGGTGCCTAACATGTTTGGAAGCGAAATGGGCATTCTCTGAGATAACGGAAAGCGACAGAACATGGTGGGAGACTATATATAGGAGTGCAATGTTGTCGAATGGTTTGGAAAGTGCTGCAATGTGACGCAGTAGATGGTTCCTGTGTGTTTTGGAAGAGAACGGATCCTTCTTTGATGGAAAGAAACGCAGTAGAACGTGGTGGATTGTTGTAGAATGCAGTGGAATGTTGTGTAATGGAGAGCATTGTGATGAAGTGGAGAGAAAGTGAGTGGTTTGGACACGAGAGTAGCCTTCTTTCATGGAATGGAATGCAATACATGTTGATGGATTTTTGGGTACGATAGTAGAAAATTGTGGAATGGAGTGAAATGTAGTGCAATAGACGGTTGAGGACCTTGTTTTATGCGAACGGTTGTATGTGTGTGTGACTGTGCAGCTGTGTGCGTTTGTGTGAGTGATTGTCATAGAGAGTGTGAGTGTGGAAGAGAGCGTGTGCATGATTGTGAGGGAGGTGTTGTGTGAGTGCACATGTGTGTGAAAGGCTGAGTGTGAGTGGGTTTATGGGAGTGTGTGTGAGCATGCTTATGTGAGAGTGAATATGAGGGATTACATGTGCGTTTGTGAGTGTATGAGAATGTGTGGGTGTGTGTGATACTGTGAGCCTGTGTGAGTACATGTATGAGTGTGAGAAAATGTGTGAGAATGTGAGTGAGTACATGTGAGTCTGGGTGAGGATATGTCAGTGTGACAGTGACTATGTCAGGTGTGTAGGTCTGCACATGTGTTTGGGTCTGTGTACATGTGTGTGTTTGTTAGTTTGTGAGACTATAGGTGTCTGTGAGTGTGCGATTGTTGATATGTGTTTGTGTGAGTCTGTGTGTGTCGGGCAGTGGGTGAGTTTGTGATAGTGTGAGAGGATTGCTTACTTTATTGTGTGTGCTTTGGTGAGCATATATTTGTTGGTGTTTCTGTGAGCGTGTTTGTGACAGCGGAGGTATGTGAGTGGAAGTGTGACTCTGAATGTGTGACTGTGTGTGTTTGTGATAGTATGAGTGCATGTGAATATTTGTTAATATTTGAGTGTGCTTGTGTGTGTGTTTCAGTGGTCAGTAAGTATGTGTGTGTGTGTTTGTGAGTTTTTGTGAGTGTGTTTGTAGGTGTGGGAGTGTGGGAGAAGGTTTTATTTTGTGACAGTGTGTGTTTGCTAATGTGTCTGAATGTCTGAATGATTGTGTGACTGTACGTGTTTGTGAGAGAGTGTGCGTGTGGTAGTGTGTGTGTACGAATGTGTGAGTGTGTCTGATTATGAGTATGAGTGTGTCAGAGTACCTGAGTGTGTGTTTAAATGTGATTGTGAGAGTGCTGGTGAGTGGGAGTGTGCGGGTGTGTATATGGCTGTGCTATTGTTTGAGAGAGTGTGTGATGGTATGTGAGGATGGGTGTGAGTTTGTCTATGTTTAGGTGTGAGAGTGTGTGTGAGTGTGTGTTAGTGTGTGATGCTGTGTGACATTATGTGTTTGTGTGAGTGTAGTTGTGTCAGAGAGGGTGTGCGAATATTCATTTTTGAATGTGTGAACGAGTGTGAGCCTTTGTGTGATGGTGTGTGTGAGTGAGTGTTTCTGTTTGCCATTATGTGTGTGATTGTGTGAATGAGTGTGACCAGTTAGAAATTTATCTGTGTGTGTACTTGTGTGAGTGTATATGACAGTGAGATTGTGAGCAGGTGTGAGTCTGTGAGAGTGTGTTTGTGTGTGTGAGAGTGTGTGTGATGGTGTGCTTGATGTGCGTCTGTGCATTTGTGTCTGCGTACATGTGAGTAATTTTGTGACAGTGTGTACAACTGTGTGTATTCTGGTGTGTGCCTGTGTGAGTGTGTGATTTTGTGTGGTTTTCAGTGAGTGAGCATGTGTTTGAGAGTGTGAGTGTCCAAGGGGCTGTGTGTGTTGTGTGAGAGTGTGAAAGGTGATAGTATGTGATTGTGTGTGAGATAATATGAGCAGGTGTGTTTGAGTGTTTAAGTGAGTGTGTGTTTGTGATAGAGTAGCTTGAGTGTGTGTGTTACACTGTGTGTATGAGTGACTGTGTGCTTCTGTTTACACGAGAGTGTGTGTGAGTGTGTGTTCGTGTTTGCAGGTGTGGAAGTGAGAGATAGACTGTGTGACTGTGTGAGTGTGTGTGATTGTGTGATTGTATGTGAATAGTTGTGAGGGTATGTATGCACGTGTGTGTGAATGTGAGTGAATGTGCACAAGTGCGTATGTGAGTGTTTTACTCTTCAGGTATGCATAAGGATGAATATATCAGTGAGTGTGAGTGTCAGTGGGACTTTGAGTGTGCGTGAGTGTGAGAGACAGTATGTCTGAGCATGTGTGTAAGTGTGTGTTCTAAAGAGTGTTTTTGAATGTGTGTGCGTGTGTAAATTGTATGAATGTCTGAGAGTGACAGCACAAAAGACGAATGTCTGTGTGTGTGAACACTTGTGTGTATATGAGAGTCTGTGTAAGTGCGTTTGCTGGTGTGCTAGTGTGTGTGTAGGTGTCTGAGTGTGAGAAAATGAGAGTTTGTGAGTGTGTATTCGAGAATGTTGCAGATTTTGTGTGATTGTGTTATTTTGCTTGAATGCGTGTGTTTGAGTGTCTGTGTGGTTGCTTTCACATGTGTGATGTTTGCTTGTGTGTGTGAGTGTGTGGGTCTGTGTGTGCGTCTGCTTGTGTGTCAGTGTGAGAGTGTGAGGGGAATGGGGTGAATTATGATGCAAGGGTGCCTAACATGTTTGGAAGCGAAATGGGCATTCTCTGAGATAACGGAAAGCGACAGAACATGGTGGGAGACTATATATAGGAGTGCAATGTTGTCGAATGGTTTGGAAAGTGCTGCAATGTGACGCAGTAGATGGTTCCTGTGTGTTTTGGAAGAGAACGGATCCTTCTTTGATGGAAAGAAACGCAGTAGAACGTGGTGGATTGTTGTAGAATGCAGTGGAATGTTGTGTAATGGAGAGCATTGTGATGAAGTGGAGAGAAAGTGAGTGGTTTGGACACGAGAGTAGCCTTCTTTCATGGAATGGAATGCAATACATGTTGATGGATTTTTGGGTACGATAGTAGAAAATTGTGGAATGGAGTGAAATGTAGTGCAATAGACGGTTGAGGACCTTGTTTTATGCGAACGGTTGTATGTGTGTGTGACTGTGCAGCTGTGTGCGTTTGTGTGAGTGATTGTCATAGAGAGTGTGAGTGTGGAAGAGAGCGTGTGCATGATTGTGAGGGAGGTGTTGTGTGAGTGCACATGTGTGTGAAAGGCTGAGTGTGAGTGTGTTTATGGGAGTGTGTGTGAGCATGCTTATGTGAGAGTGAATATGAGGGATTACATGTGCGTTTGTGAGTGTATGAGAATGTGTGGGTGTGTGTGATACTGTGAGCCTGTGTGAGTACATGTATGAGTGTGAGAAAATGTGTGAGAATGTGAGTGAGTACATGTGAGTCTGGGTGAGGATATGTCAGTGTGACAGTGACTATGTCAGGTGTGTAGGTCTGCACATGTGTTTGGGTCTGTGTACATGTGTGTGTTTGTTAGTTTGTGAGACTATAGGTGTCTGTGAGTGTGCGATTGTTGATATGTGTTTGTGTGAGTCTGTGTGTGTCGGGCAGTGGGTGAGTTTGTGATAGTGTGAGAGGATTGCTTACTTTATTGTGTGTGCTTTGGTGAGCATATATTTGTTGGTGTTTCTGTGAGCGTGTTTGTGACAGCGGAGGTATGTGAGTGGAAGTGTGACTCTGAATGTGTGACTGTGTGTGTTTGTGATAGTATGAGTGCATGTGAATATTTGTTAATATTTGAGTGTGCTTGTGTGTGTGTTTCAGTGGTCAGTAAGTATGTGTGTGTGTGTTTGTGAGTTTTTGTGAGTGTGTTTGTAGGTGTGGGAGTGTGGGAGAAGGTTTTATTTTGTGACAGTGTGTGTTTGCTAATGTGTCTGAATGTCTGAATGATTGTGTGACTGTACGTGTTTGTGAGTGAGTGTGCGTGTGGTAGTGTGTGTGTACGAATGTGTGAGTGTGTCTGATTATGAGTATGAGTGTGTCAGAGTACCTGAGTGTGTGTTTAAATGTGATTGTGAGAGTGCTGGTGAGTGGGAGTGTGCGGGTGTGTATATGGCTGTGCTATTGTTTGAGAGAGTGCGTGATGGTATGTGAGGATGGGTGTGAGTTTGTCTATGTTTAGGTGTGAGAGTGTGTGTGAGTGTGTGTTAGTGTGTGATGCTGTGTGACATTATGTGTTTGTGTGAGTGTAGTTGTGTCAGAGAGGGTGTGCGAATATTCATTTTTGAATGTGTGAACGAGTGTGAGCCTTTGTGTGATGGTGTGTGTGAGTGAGTGTTTCTGTTTGCCATTATGTGTGTGATTGTGTGAATGAGTGTGACCAGTTAGAAATTTATCTGTGTGTGTACTTGTGTGAGTGTATATGACAGTGAGATTGTGAGCAGGTGTGAGTCTGTGAGAGTGTGTTTGTGTGTGTGAGAGTGTGTGTGATGGTGTGCTTGATGTGCGTCTGTGCATTTGTGTCTGCGTACATGTGAGTAATTTTGTGACAGTGTGTACAACTGTGTGTATTCTGGTGTGTGCCTGTGTGAGTGTGTGATTTTGTGTGGTTTTCAGTGAGTGAGCATGTGTTTGAGAGTGTGAGTGTCCAAGGGGCTGTGTGTGTTGTGTGAGAGTGTGAAAGGTGATAGTATGTGATTGTGTGTGAGATAATATGAGCAGGTGTGTTTGAGTGTTTAAGTGAGTGTGTGTTTGTGATAGAGTAGCTTGAGTGTGTGTGTTACACTGTGTGTATGAGTGACTGTGTGCTTCTGTTTACACGAGAGTGTGTGTGAGTGTGTGTTCGTGTTTGCAGGTGTGGAAGTGAGAGATAGACTGTGTGACTGTGTGAGTGTGTGTGATTGTGTGATTGTATGTGAATAGTTGTGAGGGTATGTATGCACGTGTGTGTGAATGTGAGTGAATGTGCACAAGTGCGTATGTGAGTGTTTTACTCTTCAGGTATGCATAAGGATGAATATATCAGTGAGTGTGAGTGTCAGTGGGACTTTGAGTGTGCGTGAGTGTGAGAGACAGTATGTCTGAGCATGTGTGTAAGTGTGTGTTCTAAAGAGTGTTTTTGAATGTGTGTGCGTGTGTAAATTGTATGAATGTCTGAGAGTGACAGCACAAAAGACGAATGTCTGTGTGTGTGAACACTTGTGTGTATATGAGAGTCTGTGTAAGTGCGTTTGCTGGTGTGCTAGTGTGTGTGTAGGTGTCTGAGTGTGAGAAAATGAGAGTTTGTGAGTGTGTATTCGAGAATGTTGCAGATTTTGTGTGATTGTGTTATTTTGCTTGAATGCGTGTGTTTGAGTGTCTGTGTGGTTGCTTTCACATGTGTGATGTTTGCTTGTGTGTGTGAGTGTGTGGGTCTGTGTGTGCGTCTGCTTGTGTGTCAGTGTGAGAGTGTGAGGGGAATGGGGTGAATTATGATGCAAGGGTGCCTAACATGTTTGGAAGCGAAATGGGCATTCTCTGAGATAACGGAAAGCGACAGAACATGGTGGGAGACTATATATAGGAGTGCAATGTTGTCGAATGGTTTGGAAAGTGCTGCAATGTGACGCAGTAGATGGTTCCTGTGTGTTTTGGAAGAGAACGGATCCTTCTTTGATGGAAAGAAACGCAGTAGAACGTGGTGGATTGTTGTAGAATGCAGTGGAATGTTGTGTAATGGAGAGCATTGTGATGAAGTGGAGAGAAAGTGAGTGGTTTGGACACGAGAGTAGCCTTCTTTCATGGAATGGAATGCAATACATGTTGATGGATTTTTGGGTACGATAGTAGAAAATTGTGGAATGGAGTGAAATGTAGTGCAATAGACGGTTGAGGACCTTGTTTTATGCGAACGGTTGTATGTGTGTGTGACTGTGCAGCTGTGTGCGTTTGTGTGAGTGATTGTCATAGAGAGTGTGAGTGTGGAAGAGAGCGTGTGCATGATTGTGAGGGAGGTGTTGTGTGAGTGCACATGTGTGTGAAAGGCTGAGTGTGAGTGGGTTTATGGGAGTGTGTGTGAGCATGCTTATGTGAGAGTGAATATGAGGGATTACATGTGCGTTTGTGAGTGTATGAGAATGTGTGGGTGTGTGTGATACTGTGAGCCTGTGTGAGTACATGTATGAGTGTGAGAAAATGTGTGAGAATGTGAGTGAGTACATGTGAGTCTGGGTGAGGATATGTCAGTGTGACAGTGACTATGTCAGGTGTGTAGGTCTGCACATGTGTTTGGGTCTGTGTACATGTGTGTGTTTGTTAGTTTGTGAGACTATAGGTGTCTGTGAGTGTGCGATTGTTGATATGTGTTTGTGTGAGTCTGTGTGTGTCGGGCAGTGGGTGAGTTTGTGATAGTGTGAGAGGATTGCTTACTTTATTGTGTGTGCTTTGGTGAGCATATATTTGTTGGTGTTTCTGTGAGCGTGTTTGTGAGAGCGGAGGTATGTGAGTGGAAGTGTGACTCTGAATGTGTGACTGTGTGTGTTTGTGATAGTATGAGTGCATGTGAATATTTGTTAATATTTGAGTGTGCTTGTGTGTGTGTTTCAGTGGTCAGTAAGTATGTGTGTGTGTGTTTGTGAGTTTTTGTGAGTGTGTTTGTAGGTGTGGGAGTGTGGGAGAAGGTTTTATTTTGTGACAGTGTGTGTTTGCTAATGTGTCTGAATGTCTGAATGATTGTGTGACTGTACGTGTTTGTGAGAGAGTGTGCGTGTGGTAGTGTGTGTGTACGAATGTGTGAGTGTGTCTGATTATGAGTATGAGTGTGTCAGAGTACCTGAGTGTGTGTTTAAATGTGATTGTGAGAGTGCTGGTGAGTGGGAGTGTGCGGGTGTGTATATGGCTGTGCTATTGTTTGAGAGAGTGTGTGATGGTATGTGAGGATGGGTGTGAGTTTGTCTATGTTTAGGTGTGAGAGTGTGTGTGAGTGTGTGTTAGTGTGTGATGCTGTGTGACATTATGTGTTTGTGTGAGTGTAGTTGTGTCAGAGAGGGTGTGCGAATATTCATTTTTGAATGTGTGAACGAGTGTGAGCCTTTGTGTGATGGTGTGTGTGAGTGAGTGTTTCTGTTTGCCATTATGTGTGTGATTGTGTGAATGAGTGTGACCAGTTAGAAATTTATCTGTGTGTGTACTTGTGTGAGTGTATATGACAGTGAGATTGTGAGCAGGTGTGAGTCTGTGAGAGTGTGTTTGTGTGTGTGAGAGTGTGTGTGATGGTGTGCTTGATGTGCGTCTGTGCATTTGTGTCTGCGTACATGTGAGTAATTTTGTGACAGTGTGTACAACTGTGTGTATTCTGGTGTGTGCCTGTGTGAGTGTGTGATTTTGTGTGGTTTTCAGTGAGTGAGCATGTGTTTGAGAGTGTGAGTGTCCAAGGGGCTGTGTGTGTTGTGTGAGAGTGTGAAAGGTGATAGTATGTGATTGTGTGTGAGATAATATGAGCAGGTGTGTTTGAGTGTTTAAGTGAGTGTGTGTTTGTGATAGAGTAGCTTGAGTGTGTGTGTTACACTGTGTGTATGAGTGACTGTGTGCTTCTGTTTACACGAGAGTGTGTGTGAGTGTGTGTTCGTGTTTGCAGGTGTGGAAGTGAGAGATAGACTGTGTGACTGTGTGAGTGTGTGTGATTGTGTGATTGTATGTGAATAGTTGTGAGGGTATGTATGCACGTGTGTGTGAATGTGAGTGAATGTGCACAAGTGCGTATGTGAGTGTTTTACTCTTCAGGTATGCATAAGGATGAATATATCAGTGAGTGTGAGTGTCAGTGGGACTTTGAGTGTGCGTGAGTGTGAGAGACAGTATGTCTGAGCATGTGTGTAAGTGTGTGTTCTAAAGAGTGTTTTTGAATGTGTGTGCGTGTGTAAATTGTATGAATGTCTGAGAGTGACAGCACAAAAGACGAATGTCTGTGTGTGTGAACACTTGTGTGTATATGAGAGTCTGTGTAAGTGCGTTTGCTGGTGTGCTAGTGTGTGTGTAGGTGTCTGAGTGTGAGAAAATGAGAGTTTGTGAGTGTGTATTCGAGAATGTTGCAGATTTTGTGTGATTGTGTTATTTTGCTTGAATGCGTGTGTTTGAGTGTCTGTGTGGTTGCTTTCACATGTGTGATGTTTGCTTGTGTGTGTGAGTGTGTGGGTCTGTGTGTGCGTCTGCTTGTGTGTCAGTGTGAGAGTGTGAGGGGAATGGGGTGAATTATGATGCAAGGGTGCCTAACATGTTTGGAAGCGAAATGGGCATTCTCTGAGATAACGGAAAGCGACAGAACATGGTGGGAGACTATATATAGGAGTGCAATGTTGTCGAATGGTTTGGAAAGTGCTGCAATGTGACGCAGTAGATGGTTCCTGTGTGTTTTGGAAGAGAACGGATCCTTCTTTGATGGAAAGAAACGCAGTAGAACGTGGTGGATTGTTGTAGAATGCAGTGGAATGTTGTGTAATGGAGAGCATTGTGATGAAGTGGAGAGAAAGTGAGTGGTTTGGACACGAGAGTAGCCTTCTTTCATGGAATGGAATGCAATACATGTTGATGGATTTTTGGGTACGATAGTAGAAAATTGTGGAATGGAGTGAAATGTAGTGCAATAGACGGTTGAGGACCTTGTTTTATGCGAACGGTTGTATGTGTGTGTGACTGTGCAGCTGTGTGCGTTTGTGTGAGTGATTGTCATAGAGAGTGTGAGTGTGGAAGAGAGCGTGTGCATGATTGTGAGGGAGGTGTTGTGTGAGTGCACATGTGTGTGAAAGGCTGAGTGTGAGTGTGTTTATGGGAGTGTGTGTGAGCATGCTTATGTGAGAGTGAATATGAGGGATTACATGTGCGTTTGTGAGTGTATGAGAATGTGTGGGTGTGTGTGATACTGTGAGCCTGTGTGAGTACATGTATGAGTGTGAGAAAATGTGTGAGAATGTGAGTGAGTACATGTGAGTCTGGGTGAGGATATGTCAGTGTGACAGTGACTATGTCAGGTGTGTAGGTCTGCACATGTGTTTGGGTCTGTGTACATGTGTGTGTTTGTTAGTTTGTGAGACTATAGGTGTCTGTGAGTGTGCGATTGTTGATATGTGTTTGTGTGAGTCTGTGTGTGTCGGGCAGTGGGTGAGTTTGTGATAGTGTGAGAGGATTGCTTACTTTATTGTGTGTGCTTTGGTGAGCATATATTTGTTGGTGTTTCTGTGAGCGTGTTTGTGACAGCGGAGGTATGTGAGTGGAAGTGTGACTCTGAATGTGTGACTGTGTGTGTTTGTGATAGTATGAGTGCATGTGAATATTTGTTAATATTTGAGTGTGCTTGTGTGTGTGTTTCAGTGGTCAGTAAGTATGTGTGTGTGTGTTTGTGAGTTTTTGTGAGTGTGTTTGTAGGTGTGGGAGTGTGGGAGAAGGTTTTATTTTGTGACAGTGTGTGTTTGCTAATGTGTCTGAATGTCTGAATGATTGTGTGACTGTACGTGTTTGTGAGTGAGTGTGCGTGTGGTAGTGTGTGTGTACGAATGTGTGAGTGTGTCTGATTATGAGTATGAGTGTGTCAGAGTACCTGAGTGTGTGTTTAAATGTGATTGTGAGAGTGCTGGTGAGTGGGAGTGTGCGGGTGTGTATATGGCTGTGCTATTGTTTGAGAGAGTGCGTGATGGTATGTGAGGATGGGTGTGAGTTTGTCTATGTTTAGGTGTGAGAGTGTGTGTGAGTGTGTGTTAGTGTGTGATGCTGTGTGACATTATGTGTTTGTGTGAGTGTAGTTGTGTCAGAGAGGGTGTGCGAATATTCATTTTTGAATGTGTGAACGAGTGTGAGCCTTTGTGTGATGGTGTGTGTGAGTGAGTGTTTCTGTTTGCCATTATGTGTGTGATTGTGTGAATGAGTGTGACCAGTTAGAAATTTATCTGTGTGTGTACTTGTGTGAGTGTATATGACAGTGAGATTGTGAGCAGGTGTGAGTCTGTGAGAGTGTGTTTGTGTGTGTGAGAGTGTGTGTGATGGTGTGCTTGATGTGCGTCTGTGCATTTGTGTCTGCGTACATGTGAGTAATTTTGTGACAGTGTGTACAACTGTGTGTATTCTGGTGTGTGCCTGTGTGAGTGTGTGATTTTGTGTGGTTTTCAGTGAGTGAGCATGTGTTTGAGAGTGTGAGTGTCCAAGGGGCTGTGTGTGTTGTGTGAGAGTGTGAAAGGTGATAGTATGTGATTGTGTGTGAGATAATATGAGCAGGTGTGTTTGAGTGTTTAAGTGAGTGTGTGTTTGTGATAGAGTAGCTTGAGTGTGTGTGTTACACTGTGTGTATGAGTGACTGTGTGCTTCTGTTTACACGAGAGTGTGTGTGAGTGTGTGTTCGTGTTTGCAGGTGTGGAAGTGAGAGATAGACTGTGTGACTGTGTGAGTGTGTGTGATTGTGTGATTGTATGTGAATAGTTGTGAGGGTATGTATGCACGTGTGTGTGAATGTGAGTGAATGTGCACAAGTGCGTATGTGAGTGTTTTACTCTTCAGGTATGCATAAGGATGAATATATCAGTGAGTGTGAGTGTCAGTGGGACTTTGAGTGTGCGTGAGTGTGAGAGACAGTATGTCTGAGCATGTGTGTAAGTGTGTGTTCTAAAGAGTGTTTTTGAATGTGTGTGCGTGTGTAAATTGTATGAATGTCTGAGAGTGACAGCACAAAAGACGAATGTCTGTGTGTGTGAACACTTGTGTGTATATGAGAGTCTGTGTAAGTGCGTTTGCTGGTGTGCTAGTGTGTGTGTAGGTGTCTGAGTGTGAGAAAATGAGAGTTTGTGAGTGTGTATTCGAGAATGTTGCAGATTTTGTGTGATTGTGTTATTTTGCTTGAATGCGTGTGTTTGAGTGTCTGTGTGGTTGCTTTCACATGTGTGATGTTTGCTTGTGTGTGTGAGTGTGTGGGTCTGTGTGTGCGTCTGCTTGTGTGTCAGTGTGAGAGTGTGAGGGGAATGGGGTGAATTATGATGCAAGGGTGCCTAACATGTTTGGAAGCGAAATGGGCATTCTCTGAGATAACGGAAAGCGACAGAACATGGTGGGAGACTATATATAGGAGTGCAATGTTGTCGAATGGTTTGGAAAGTGCTGCAATGTGACGCAGTAGATGGTTCCTGTGTGTTTTGGAAGAGAACGGATCCTTCTTTGATGGAAAGAAACGCAGTAGAACGTGGTGGATTGTTGTAGAATGCAGTGGAATGTTGTGTAATGGAGAGCATTGTGATGAAGTGGAGAGAAAGTGAGTGGTTTGGACACGAGAGTAGCCTTCTTTCATGGAATGGAATGCAATACATGTTGATGGATTTTTGGGTACGATAGTAGAAAATTGTGGAATGGAGTGAAATGTAGTGCAATAGACGGTTGAGGACCTTGTTTTATGCGAACGGTTGTATGTGTGTGTGACTGTGCAGCTGTGTGCGTTTGTGTGAGTGATTGTCATAGAGAGTGTGAGTGTGGAAGAGAGCGTGTGCATGATTGTGAGGGAGGTGTTGTGTGAGTGCACATGTGTGTGAAAGGCTGAGTGTGAGTGTGTTTATGGGAGTGTGTGTGAGCATGCTTATGTGAGAGTGAATATGAGGGATTACATGTGCGTTTGTGAGTGTATGAGAATGTGTGGGTGTGTGTGATACTGTGAGCCTGTGTGAGTACATGTATGAGTGTGAGAAAATGTGTGAGAATGTGAGTGAGTACATGTGAGTCTGGGTGAGGATATGTCAGTGTGACAGTGACTATGTCAGGTGTGTAGGTCTGCACATGTGTTTGGGTCTGTGTACATGTGTGTGTTTGTTAGTTTGTGAGACTATAGGTGTCTGTGAGTGTGCGATTGTTGATATGTGTTTGTGTGAGTCTGTGTGTGTCGGGCAGTGGGTGAGTTTGTGATAGTGTGAGAGGATTGCTTACTTTATTGTGTGTGCTTTGGTGAGCATATATTTGTTGGTGTTTCTGTGAGCGTGTTTGTGACAGCGGAGGTATGTGAGTGGAAGTGTGACTCTGAATGTGTGACTGTGTGTGTTTGTGATAGTATGAGTGCATGTGAATATTTGTTAATATTTGAGTGTGCTTGTGTGTGTGTTTCAGTGGTCAGTAAGTATGTGTGTGTGTGTTTGTGAGTTTTTGTGAGTGTGTTTGTAGGTGTGGGAGTGTGGGAGAAGGTTTTATTTTGTGACAGTGTGTGTTTGCTAATGTGTCTGAATGTCTGAATGATTGTGTGACTGTACGTGTTTGTGAGTGAGTGTGCGTGTGGTAGTGTGTGTGTACGAATGTGTGAGTGTGTCTGATTATGAGTATGAGTGTGTCAGAGTACCTGAGTGTGTGTTTAAATGTGATTGTGAGAGTGCTGGTGAGTGGGAGTGTGCGGGTGTGTATATGGCTGTGCTATTGTTTGAGAGAGTGCGTGATGGTATGTGAGGATGGGTGTGAGTTTGTCTATGTTTAGGTGTGAGAGTGTGTGTGAGTGTGTGTTAGTGTGTGATGCTGTGTGACATTATGTGTTTGTGTGAGTGTAGTTGTGTCAGAGAGGGTGTGCGAATATTCATTTTTGAATGTGTGAACGAGTGTGAGCCTTTGTGTGATGGTGTGTGTGAGTGAGTGTTTCTGTTTGCCATTATGTGTGTGATTGTGTGAATGAGTGTGACCAGTTAGAAATTTATCTGTGTGTGTACTTGTGTGAGTGTATATGACAGTGAGATTGTGAGCAGGTGTGAGTCTGTGAGAGTGTGTTTGTGTGTGTGAGAGTGTGTGTGATGGTGTGCTTGATGTGCGTCTGTGCATTTGTGTCTGCGTACATGTGAGTAATTTTGTGACAGTGTGTACAACTGTGTGTATTCTGGTGTGTGCCTGTGTGAGTGTGTGATTTTGTGTGGTTTTCAGTGAGTGAGCATGTGTTTGAGAGTGTGAGTGTCCAAGGGGCTGTGTGTGTTGTGTGAGAGTGTGAAAGGTGATAGTATGTGATTGTGTGTGAGATAATATGAGCAGGTGTGTTTGAGTGTTTAAGTGAGTGTGTGTTTGTGATAGAGTAGCTTGAGTGTGTGTGTTACACTGTGTGTATGAGTGACTGTGTGCTTCTGTTTACACGAGAGTGTGTGTGAGTGTGTGTTCGTGTTTGCAGGTGTGGAAGTGAGAGATAGACTGTGTGACTGTGTGAGTGTGTGTGATTGTGTGATTGTATGTGAATAGTTGTGAGGGTATGTATGCACGTGTGTGTGAATGTGAGTGAATGTGCACAAGTGCGTATGTGAGTGTTTTACTCTTCAGGTATGCATAAGGATGAATATATCAGTGAGTGTGAGTGTCAGTGGGACTTTGAGTGTGCGTGAGTGTGAGAGACAGTATGTCTGAGCATGTGTGTAAGTGTGTGTTCTAAAGAGTGTTTTTGAATGTGTGTGCGTGTGTAAATTGTATGAATGTCTGAGAGTGACAGCACAAAAGACGAATGTCTGTGTGTGTGAACACTTGTGTGTATATGAGAGTCTGTGTAAGTGCGTTTGCTGGTGTGCTAGTGTGTGTGTAGGTGTCTGAGTGTGAGAAAATGAGAGTTTGTGAGTGTGTATTCGAGAATGTTGCAGATTTTGTGTGATTGTGTTATTTTGCTTGAATGCGTGTGTTTGAGTGTCTGTGTGGTTGCTTTCACATGTGTGATGTTTGCTTGTGTGTGTGAGTGTGTGGGTCTGTGTGTGCGTCTGCTTGTGTGTCAGTGTGAGAGTGTGAGGGGAATGGGGTGAATTATGATGCAAGGGTGCCTAACATGTTTGGAAGCGAAATGGGCATTCTCTGAGATAACGGAAAGCGACAGAACATGGTGGGAGACTATATATAGGAGTGCAATGTTGTCGAATGGTTTGGAAAGTGCTGCAATGTGACGCAGTAGATGGTTCCTGTGTGTTTTGGAAGAGAACGGATCCTTCTTTGATGGAAAGAAACGCAGTAGAACGTGGTGGATTGTTGTAGAATGCAGTGGAATGTTGTGTAATGGAGAGCATTGTGATGAAGTGGAGAGAAAGTGAGTGGTTTGGACACGAGAGTAGCCTTCTTTCATGGAATGGAATGCAATACATGTTGATGGATTTTTGGGTACGATAGTAGAAAATTGTGGAATGGAGTGAAATGTAGTGCAATAGACGGTTGAGGACCTTGTTTTATGCGAACGGTTGTATGTGTGTGTGACTGTGCAGCTGTGTGCGTTTGTGTGAGTGATTGTCATAGAGAGTGTGAGTGTGGAAGAGAGCGTGTGCATGATTGTGAGGGAGGTGTTGTGTGAGTGCACATGTGTGTGAAAGGCTGAGTGTGAGTGGGTTTATGGGAGTGTGTGTGAGCATGCTTATGTGAGAGTGAATATGAGGGATTACATGTGCGTTTGTGAGTGTATGAGAATGTGTGGGTGTGTGTGATACTGTGAGCCTGTGTGAGTACATGTATGAGTGTGAGAAAATGTGTGAGAATGTGAGTGAGTACATGTGAGTCTGGGTGAGGATATGTCAGTGTGACAGTGACTATGTCAGGTGTGTAGGTCTGCACATGTGTTTGGGTCTGTGTACATGTGTGTGTTTGTTAGTTTGTGAGACTATAGGTGTCTGTGAGTGTGCGATTGTTGATATGTGTTTGTGTGAGTCTGTGTGTGTCGGGCAGTGGGTGAGTTTGTGATAGTGTGAGAGGATTGCTTACTTTATTGTGTGTGCTTTGGTGAGCATATATTTGTTGGTGTTTCTGTGAGCGTGTTTGTGAGAGCGGAGGTATGTGAGTGGAAGTGTGACTCTGAATGTGTGACTGTGTGTGTTTGTGATAGTATGAGTGCATGTGAATATTTGTTAATATTTGAGTGTGCTTGTGTGTGTGTTTCAGTGGTCAGTAAGTATGTGTGTGTGTGTTTGTGAGTTTTTGTGAGTGTGTTTGTAGGTGTGGGAGTGTGGGAGAAGGTTTTATTTTGTGACAGTGTGTGTTTGCTAATGTGTCTGAATGTCTGAATGATTGTGTGACTGTACGTGTTTGTGAGAGAGTGTGCGTGTGGTAGTGTGTGTGTACGAATGTGTGAGTGTGTCTGATTATGAGTATGAGTGTGTCAGAGTACCTGAGTGTGTGTTTAAATGTGATTGTGAGAGTGCTGGTGAGTGGGAGTGTGCGGGTGTGTATATGGCTGTGCTATTGTTTGAGAGAGTGTGTGATGGTATGTGAGGATGGGTGTGAGTTTGTCTATGTTTAGGTGTGAGAGTGTGTGTGAGTGTGTGTTAGTGTGTGATGCTGTGTGACATTATGTGTTTGTGTGAGTGTAGTTGTGTCAGAGAGGGTGTGCGAATATTCATTTTTGAATGTGTGAACGAGTGTGAGCCTTTGTGTGATGGTGTGTGTGAGTGAGTGTTTCTGTTTGCCATTATGTGTGTGATTGTGTGAATGAGTGTGACCAGTTAGAAATTTATCTGTGTGTGTACTTGTGTGAGTGTATATGACAGTGAGATTGTGAGCAGGTGTGAGTCTGTGAGAGTGTGTTTGTGTGTGTGAGAGTGTGTGTGATGGTGTGCTTGATGTGCGTCTGTGCATTTGTGTCTGCGTACATGTGAGTAATTTTGTGACAGTGTGTACAACTGTGTGTATTCTGGTGTGTGCCTGTGTGAGTGTGTGATTTTGTGTGGTTTTCAGTGAGTGAGCATGTGTTTGAGAGTGTGAGTGTCCAAGGGGCTGTGTGTGTTGTGTGAGAGTGTGAAAGGTGATAGTATGTGATTGTGTGTGAGATAATATGAGCAGGTGTGTTTGAGTGTTTAAGTGAGTGTGTGTTTGTGATAGAGTAGCTTGAGTGTGTGTGTTACACTGTGTGTATGAGTGACTGTGTGCTTCTGTTTACACGAGAGTGTGTGTGAGTGTGTGTTCGTGTTTGCAGGTGTGGAAGTGAGAGATAGACTGTGTGACTGTGTGAGTGTGTGTGATTGTGTGATTGTATGTGAATAGTTGTGAGGGTATGTATGCACGTGTGTGTGAATGTGAGTGAATGTGCACAAGTGCGTATGTGAGTGTTTTACTCTTCAGGTATGCATAAGGATGAATATATCAGTGAGTGTGAGTGTCAGTGGGACTTTGAGTGTGCGTGAGTGTGAGAGACAGTATGTCTGAGCATGTGTGTAAGTGTGTGTTCTAAAGAGTGTTTTTGAATGTGTGTGCGTGTGTAAATTGTATGAATGTCTGAGAGTGACAGCACAAAAGACGAATGTCTGTGTGTGTGAACACTTGTGTGTATATGAGAGTCTGTGTAAGTGCGTTTGCTGGTGTGCTAGTGTGTGTGTAGGTGTCTGAGTGTGAGAAAATGAGAGTTTGTGAGTGTGTATTCGAGAATGTTGCAGATTTTGTGTGATTGTGTTATTTTGCTTGAATGCGTGTGTTTGAGTGTCTGTGTGGTTGCTTTCACATGTGTGATGTTTGCTTGTGTGTGTGAGTGTGTGGGTCTGTGTGTGCGTCTGCTTGTGTGTCAGTGTGAGAGTGTGAGGGGAATGGGGTGAATTATGATGCAAGGGTGCCTAACATGTTTGGAAGCGAAATGGGCATTCTCTGAGATAACGGAAAGCGACAGAACATGGTGGGAGACTATATATAGGAGTGCAATGTTGTCGAATGGTTTGGAAAGTGCTGCAATGTGACGCAGTAGATGGTTCCTGTGTGTTTTGGAAGAGAACGGATCCTTCTTTGATGGAAAGAAACGCAGTAGAACGTGGTGGATTGTTGTAGAATGCAGTGGAATGTTGTGTAATGGAGAGCATTGTGATGAAGTGGAGAGAAAGTGAGTGGTTTGGACACGAGAGTAGCCTTCTTTCATGGAATGGAATGCAATACATGTTGATGGATTTTTGGGTACGATAGTAGAAAATTGTGGAATGGAGTGAAATGTAGTGCAATAGACGGTTGAGGACCTTGTTTTATGCGAACGGTTGTATGTGTGTGTGACTGTGCAGCTGTGTGCGTTTGTGTGAGTGATTGTCATAGAGAGTGTGAGTGTGGAAGAGAGCGTGTGCATGATTGTGAGGGAGGTGTTGTGTGAGTGCACATGTGTGTGAAAGGCTGAGTGTGAGTGTGTTTATGGGAGTGTGTGTGAGCATGCTTATGTGAGAGTGAATATGAGGGATTACATGTGCGTTTGTGAGTGTATGAGAATGTGTGGGTGTGTGTGATACTGTGAGCCTGTGTGAGTACATGTATGAGTGTGAGAAAATGTGTGAGAATGTGAGTGAGTACATGTGAGTCTGGGTGAGGATATGTCAGTGTGACAGTGACTATGTCAGGTGTGTAGGTCTGCACATGTGTTTGGGTCTGTGTACATGTGTGTGTTTGTTAGTTTGTGAGACTATAGGTGTCTGTGAGTGTGCGATTGTTGATATGTGTTTGTGTGAGTCTGTGTGTGTCGGGCAGTGGGTGAGTTTGTGATAGTGTGAGAGGATTGCTTACTTTATTGTGTGTGCTTTGGTGAGCATATATTTGTTGGTGTTTCTGTGAGCGTGTTTGTGACAGCGGAGGTATGTGAGTGGAAGTGTGACTCTGAATGTGTGACTGTGTGTGTTTGTGATAGTATGAGTGCATGTGAATATTTGTTAATATTTGAGTGTGCTTGTGTGTGTGTTTCAGTGGTCAGTAAGTATGTGTGTGTGTGTTTGTGAGTTTTTGTGAGTGTGTTTGTAGGTGTGGGAGTGTGGGAGAAGGTTTTATTTTGTGACAGTGTGTGTTTGCTAATGTGTCTGAATGTCTGAATGATTGTGTGACTGTACGTGTTTGTGAGTGAGTGTGCGTGTGGTAGTGTGTGTGTACGAATGTGTGAGTGTGTCTGATTATGAGTATGAGTGTGTCAGAGTACCTGAGTGTGTGTTTAAATGTGATTGTGAGAGTGCTGGTGAGTGGGAGTGTGCGGGTGTGTATATGGCTGTGCTATTGTTTGAGAGAGTGCGTGATGGTATGTGAGGATGGGTGTGAGTTTGTCTATGTTTAGGTGTGAGAGTGTGTGTGAGTGTGTGTTAGTGTGTGATGCTGTGTGACATTATGTGTTTGTGTGAGTGTAGTTGTGTCAGAGAGGGTGTGCGAATATTCATTTTTGAATGTGTGAACGAGTGTGAGCCTTTGTGTGATGGTGTGTGTGAGTGAGTGTTTCTGTTTGCCATTATGTGTGTGATTGTGTGAATGAGTGTGACCAGTTAGAAATTTATCTGTGTGTGTACTTGTGTGAGTGTATATGACAGTGAGATTGTGAGCAGGTGTGAGTCTGTGAGAGTGTGTTTGTGTGTGTGAGAGTGTGTGTGATGGTGTGCTTGATGTGCGTCTGTGCATTTGTGTCTGCGTACATGTGAGTAATTTTGTGACAGTGTGTACAACTGTGTGTATTCTGGTGTGTGCCTGTGTGAGTGTGTGATTTTGTGTGGTTTTCAGTGAGTGAGCATGTGTTTGAGAGTGTGAGTGTCCAAGGGGCTGTGTGTGTTGTGTGAGAGTGTGAAAGGTGATAGTATGTGATTGTGTGTGAGATAATATGAGCAGGTGTGTTTGAGTGTTTAAGTGAGTGTGTGTTTGTGATAGAGTAGCTTGAGTGTGTGTGTTACACTGTGTGTATGAGTGACTGTGTGCTTCTGTTTACACGAGAGTGTGTGTGAGTGTGTGTTCGTGTTTGCAGGTGTGGAAGTGAGAGATAGACTGTGTGACTGTGTGAGTGTGTGTGATTGTGTGATTGTATGTGAATAGTTGTGAGGGTATGTATGCACGTGTGTGTGAATGTGAGTGAATGTGCACAAGTGCGTATGTGAGTGTTTTACTCTTCAGGTATGCATAAGGATGAATATATCAGTGAGTGTGAGTGTCAGTGGGACTTTGAGTGTGCGTGAGTGTGAGAGACAGTATGTCTGAGCATGTGTGTAAGTGTGTGTTCTAAAGAGTGTTTTTGAATGTGTGTGCGTGTGTAAATTGTATGAATGTCTGAGAGTGACAGCACAAAAGACGAATGTCTGTGTGTGTGAACACTTGTGTGTATATGAGAGTCTGTGTAAGTGCGTTTGCTGGTGTGCTAGTGTGTGTGTAGGTGTCTGAGTGTGAGAAAATGAGAGTTTGTGAGTGTGTATTCGAGAATGTTGCAGATTTTGTGTGATTGTGTTATTTTGCTTGAATGCGTGTGTTTGAGTGTCTGTGTGGTTGCTTTCACATGTGTGATGTTTGCTTGTGTGTGTGAGTGTGTGGGTCTGTGTGTGCGTCTGCTTGTGTGTCAGTGTGAGAGTGTGAGGGGAATGGGGTGAATTATGATGCAAGGGTGCCTAACATGTTTGGAAGCGAAATGGGCATTCTCTGAGATAACGGAAAGCGACAGAACATGGTGGGAGACTATATATAGGAGTGCAATGTTGTCGAATGGTTTGGAAAGTGCTGCAATGTGACGCAGTAGATGGTTCCTGTGTGTTTTGGAAGAGAACGGATCCTTCTTTGATGGAAAGAAACGCAGTAGAACGTGGTGGATTGTTGTAGAATGCAGTGGAATGTTGTGTAATGGAGAGCATTGTGATGAAGTGGAGAGAAAGTGAGTGGTTTGGACACGAGAGTAGCCTTCTTTCATGGAATGGAATGCAATACATGTTGATGGATTTTTGGGTACGATAGTAGAAAATTGTGGAATGGAGTGAAATGTAGTGCAATAGACGGTTGAGGACCTTGTTTTATGCGAACGGTTGTATGTGTGTGTGACTGTGCAGCTGTGTGCGTTTGTGTGAGTGATTGTCATAGAGAGTGTGAGTGTGGAAGAGAGCGTGTGCATGATTGTGAGGGAGGTGTTGTGTGAGTGCACATGTGTGTGAAAGGCTGAGTGTGAGTGGGTTTATGGGAGTGTGTGTGAGCAATGCTTATGTGAGAGTGAATATGAGGGATTACATGTGCGTTTGTGAGTGTATGAGAATGTGTGGGTGTGTGTGATACTGTGAGCCTGTGTGAGTACATGTATGAGTGTGAGAAAATGTGTGAGAATGTGAGTGAGTACATGTGAGTCTGGGTGAGGATATGTCAGTGTGACAGTGACTATGTCAGGTGTGTAGGTCTGCACATGTGTTTGGGTCTGTGTACATGTGTGTGTTTGTTAGTTTGTGAGACTATAGGTGTCTGTGAGTGTGCGATTGTTGATATGTGTTTGTGTGAGTCTGTGTGTGTCGGGCAGTGGGTGAGTTTGTGATAGTGTGAGAGGATTGCTTACTTTATTGTGTGTGCTTTGGTGAGCATATATTTGTTGGTGTTTCTGTGAGCGTGTTTGTGAGAGCGGAGGTATGTGAGTGGAAGTGTGACTCTGAATGTGTGACTGTGTGTGTTTGTGATAGTATGAGTGCATGTGAATATTTGTTAATATTTGAGTGTGCTTGTGTGTGTGTTTCAGTGGTCAGTAAGTATGTGTGTGTGTGTTTGTGAGTTTTGTTTTGTGAGTGTGTTTGTAGGTGTGGGAGTGTGGGAGAAGGTTTTATTTTGTGACAGTGTGTGTTTGCTAATGTGTCTGAATGTCTGAATGATTGTGTGACTGTACGTGTTTGTGAGAGAGTGTGCGTGTGGTAGTGTGTGTGTACGAATGTGTGAGTGTGTCTGATTATGAGTATGAGTGTGTCAGAGTACCTGAGTGTGTGTTTAAATGTGATTGTGAGAGTGCTGGTGAGTGGAGTGTGCGGGTGTGTATATGGCTGTGCTATTGTTTGAGAGAGTGTGTGATGGTATGTGAGGATGGGTGTGAGTTTGTCTATGTTTAGGTGTGAGAGTGTGTGTGAGTGTGTGTTAGTGTGTGATGCTGTGTGACATTATGTGTTTGTGTGAGTGTAGTTGTGTCAGAGAGGGTGTGCGAATATTCATTTTTGAATGTGTGAACGAGTGTGAGCCTTTGTGTGATGGTGTGTGTGAGTGAGTGTTTCTGTTTGCCATTATGTGTGTGATTGTGTGAATGAGTGTGACCAGTTAGAAATTTATCTGTGTGTGTACTTGTGTGAGTGTATATGACAGTGAGATTGTGAGCAGGTGTGAGTCTGTGAGAGTGTGTTTTGTGTGTGTGAGAGTGTGTGTGATGGTGTGCTTGATGTGCGTCTGTGCATTTGTGTCTGCGTACATGTGAGTAATTTTGTGACAGTGTGTACAACTGTGTGTATTCTGGTGTGTGCCTGTGTGAGTGTGTGATTTTGTGTGGTTTTCAGTGAGTGAGCATGTGTTTGAGAGTGTGAGTGTCCAAGGGGCTGTGTGTGTTGTGTGAGAGTGTGAAAGGTGATAGTATGTGATTGTGTGTGAGATAATATGAGCAGGTGTGTTTGAGTGTTTAAGTGAGTGTGTGTTTGTGATAGAGTAGCTTGAGTGTGTGTGTTACACTGTGTGTATGAGTGACTGTGTGCTTCTGTTTACACGAGAGTGTGTGTGAGTGTGTGTTCGTGTTTGCAGGTGTGGAAGTGGAGAGATAGACTGTGTGACTGTGTGAGTGTGTGTGATTGTGTGATTGTATGTGAATAGTTGTGAGGGTATGTATGCACGTGTGTGTGAATGTGAGTGAATGTGCACAAGTGCGTATGTGAGTGTTTTACTCTTCAGGTATGCATAAGGATGAATATATCAGTGAGTGTGAGTGTCAGTGGGACTTTGAGTGTGCGTGAGTGTGAGAGACAGTATGTCTGAGCATGTGTGTAAGTGTGTGTTCTAAAGAGTGTTT